>NW_016690264.1:2391407-2406835 GCF_001604755.1 Lepidothrix coronata
AATTCAATCAGCTCTGAAAAGCAACAGGTCCCTAAAAGCTGTTATTTTGACTTTATTTTCCTCCCCCCAGATGCTTAAATATCTCAAGCAGAGGTGGTCTTGGAAGACTACAGCATCTATTTTGAACTGAAAGCAGGGGCACAGGATTTGCTGAAATAGTCTGCAGACAAGGGTATGCTTGCTTTTGCTGTAGTTTCTGATCACATGCACTTGAAGGAAAGAAAAAATAGAACTAGATTTAAGGACAAAAATTACACTGATATTTTCGACACTGTGAGTCAAACACTTCCCTCCAGTGGAGCAATTCAGGATTGCTCTTTTTTTTTTTTTTGTCATAAACCCTTCTCTGGCTATTTTAGCTCAAACCACAGATGCTTGTTTTTCTGGAAAAGACAGAATCTCACTTGTGCTGTAAGAAGCAGCTACAAAAGGGTTGAGAGTATCCAATTACTGAAAGGGCAAAGCAGTCATGGGTTTATTTCACAAATTAAAAAGCTAAAATAAAAAGCTAGCTAGCCAATCCAAGAACTTTGTTAAACTTCACTGTAAAAAAAAATGTACTAACTTCAACCAGTGCCCTCCAATCTATACTGGAGAAGATTACATTTGCCCACTTTTAGGCTGAAAACAGAGCATGTCCAACCAAAATGTTCAGAAATGGTTCTTCATTTTTCAGTTTTGCTTTTCTCTTTAAGTGTTTCATTTCAGAAATTGAGGTGGAGGTGCCAGAAAAATCCAGCAGAGACCATTACCCCGCAGTGTCTTTTCCCAATGCAAAGGGAGTGCACCCTCCTTAAGAAGTCTCTCTTCACATTCATGCCCAAGAAAATACAGTTCAGAAACCACAAGTAGCCAGTCATAACACTTAGAAGGGCTAAGTTCTCACAGTCAAACTCAAAACAACAGATGGAACATTAAAAGAGGAAAGAGAGTAAATGACAGTTAATTTTACAGTGACTTTTTTTACAGTGAATTTTATAGAAACTATTGCTTGTTTTAAGCAAAGTTACAAAAACCTCTGTGTAAGGTGTCAACACTACCTGACTGATGGTAAAGGTGGGTCAGACCTTCTGATTCTGCCTAATATTAAGTGCATAAACTCCTCAGGAGTTCTACTGCCATGAGTAAATGCATCAATCGCGTGGTCTAGGAAACATGGATCTAAATCTACATGCAGGTGTTCATCTCTCACTTCCAGAGAAATACCACCGCTGTTTTGCACCCCAAAGATCACCAAGGACCCTACACATTGCTGCCCATTCCCCTGGTGCACTGCACCATCAGCTCAACTGCTTCACCTATCAATTGTTCCTTAGGCATTCCTGTGTAAATACAGTCACCATTGCAGACGCAGTGCAGGCTCTTCCCCTACTGCTTATTCCTCTTGATCACCTCCCTGGCTGTCAGCAGCATCCTGATTATTGCCAGAACAACTGGGATGTCAACAGAGGATTTATTGTGGCTTCAGGTGGGAATGAGAGAAGATTAACCATTACGGGGAACATGCTTTACGTACAGTCTGACTAAATTCTGCCTGGCAATCTGTAAAGGCAAGACTGCATCTCACTACTAGTGCCTTTAGTTAACAGGGCCCACTACTTCTCAATAAAATAATGAGCTTTTTTAGCTTATTTTAAATCATTATTAAGCATACTTTAAAGTTGTGTTTGCCCTTTGTGGTAACCAGATTTGGTTACAACTAGTCTAGTGTTACAGGACCAAAAATAGGGTTAAACATAAAAGCTTAAAAGAGCTTCCAAAACCTCCAGAGAGTGACCATCACTGAGACCAGAGGGAGATGAGAAAATGCAGGGCTCTCCTTGGGCCAGCCACTCCTACAAAACAAGAGGATAATGATTTCCATTTCCACTAAAAACATGGCCAATTACCAGCTGCTGTCCTCCACACAAAGGCCCCTGGGGAAAAGGGATAATTTCCCAGTGGATCATGCTGTGCTGGCAGCCCATGTCTCTGTGTCACCTCTCCTGCACATGGCATGATGGGTCAAGTGCCCCAGGATGATGTAAAGGCATTATCACAAGAGGCTGAATGTCCAGACACTGTTAGAAACCTGCTCTGCAAAGGAGATACCTGCAGCAGCAGCAGCAGCTCTGAACCCCTTGTCCAGTGTAGGTTATGCCACAGCCTCGCTGTTAAATCATTATGGATTTTGCCATCAGTGTAGCCCCTAAGCAAAGGCGCTCTGTGCAATCTGCCCTTTCCTTGTACAAACTAATACGGCACGTGTGTGTTTGACATTTTACATGGCATTACCACGCTACTCCCCATTCCCAGTGACAGTGTTGAAAGGGCAATTGATGCAGACAGGGAGCAGGAAGCACTGTATCCAATAGGTTAGCCCTTCCAGCTGCCAAAACGTGCTTTGCCATATAAAGTGATAGTGAATTAAACCAAGTTAATGAACTGTTGGAAGAATTAACTGAAAGAAAGAACTCTGCTGCCTACATTCTTCTGAATTTTTTTAAAAAGTCTCCAAAGTCAGAAAACAACAAATGATGAGGTTTCAGTTGAACTACAGGCATGATCTCAAAGAGATACTAAGTAAAGAAACTCTGAACACCTCCTACAAGTTTTCAGCAGCCACACACTGTAAAGCATGGCCGGGAATGGATCTGCGTTTATTTTGGCGATTGATGATCTAACAAAAAAATGAAAATTTTACTTATTTGGATTGGTAGCTGCTCACATACTGCTGACCACACCTGAGAGAGCCATCAGTTTGGTCAAGGAGCTGTTGGTTTCTGTGTACTCCTGCTCACAGCAACATGAAGGCTATGGAGAAGACTGCAAGACATTGTTAGCCATAGTGTCCCCTACATCAAGCATTTAACTGATCCTCCAAGACTGCTTCCAGAGCCCCAGTTTCTAGGCACTTCAGTTCTGAGTGAGCTTCATCAGTTGTTTGCCTGATCAGAGGATTTGGGTTTGAGCCTCAAACCCTTCAGAGCCTGGGCCCTTGCTCCTTGGGGACTACTTTTCTCTTAGGTAATAACAGAGCTCTCAAGACTGGTTTGAGGTCTGACTACCCCTTTAGTCAGTTCAGGAGGCACTGGGAGATAGAACAGTGCCAGCAAGTGGCCTTTAGTCTGCTGTTGTCTCCCTCAGATTTTCAGGCCAAGTCAAAAAGCCCTTGCTCCTGCATCCCACAGTTCAGTTCCACCTTGAACAGATTGGTACCCACACAAGCGTCCCTACAGCTGCCACCTCCAGCTCCTACAGTGTTTCCCATCCAGTACTGACCCCATCTGATAAGGCATCACCTCTTTATGACTCTAAAAGCAAACTCAAACAGCTACAGCATTTCTTATTTCTTTCCATTCCTAGTGATTCTCTCATCCTATTTGCTCCATTTAAAGTCTCAACATGATTTTTCCTGAGCTGACAGCATGCAAAAAAAGCTAAGGCTGGTTATCAGGGTGGAGGGGGAAAAGGGAAATCAAACAACTTCCTTTCTGCTTCATGCATCATTACCAAACATCATATTTAAAAACAAAAAATCAGAACCGTGCTGGCTTTGGCTTTAATAATATACAGAGTAAAAAGAAGCCAACCTACTCCTCCACAGCTTCAAGACACTAGGCCAGTGGCACTGATGAGCTTGGATAACAATTTTGCCTTAAACTAGCTGGATGTTTCTTTGAAGTTCCAGACTAGCTTAAGACTATCGGTTTTCATGTTAATGCTTGTGCTCTGTCTTTCTCTGCATTTCCTGTGACTATCTAGGAAAGGAAATGCAAATTTACAGTGTACAATCTCCCTAGCTAATCCTTCACTGCTCATCAGGATTGGTTTTCCACTCCACTTTTCCTCCCTGGCTGCCAAGACTCAAAACCAATCATCCATGCAGAGACAGCTCCGCCACGTGGCACTGCGGGGCTGTTCGGAGAGGTCAGCAACGAGAGATGCTCCACGGCTGCAGACTGAATGTCACATACACACACAAAAATCAGTAGTAGTGAACTGAAATGACCAAATCATCCTGGCAGAGCTAAAAATACCAACAGATTAGAGCTCACATACTTTACCCATCTTCAAAGAACACACTGGCTATTGGAGCAAAGCCATCTTTTGATCCTGTACAAGGAGGATGGAGTACCCAGAGAAGGGACAAGGAGGTACAAGGTCCTTCACCACTGGAGCCAGTTACTCCACTGTTAAAATCCCACACTGTCTAGGAGCATACAGCAATGACTCTTCAGAAGTCATAGCAGGTTGTTACACAGCATGAGCTTAGAGGACACATTATCTCAGTTTCTCCAGGGCACATCTCTGTGCCATGGAAACTGCTGACACATATGACCTTAGTGATCACACAAAATAAAAAACAACTTTGGATCTGAACTACTTCGAGGCTCAAGGGATGAGGGCTGGATTTAAACCTCCAGGTCAGCTCTAGCACCCTGGTTTCAAGTTTTATTTTCTATCCAAAGAAACCTTTCCCTTGGTGTTAAAGGTTTACCTCATAGGGCTTCTGGCTCAGTGCACTGGCTACTGCACAGAGACAGCTAAACCCAGGCAACTCCTGTATTGGGGCAGAGAGCTTGCAAAAGGCCTGTGAAATATTTTGATGACACTGAACAAAACTACTCAAGTTTATAACCTCAGCCCAGCTCTTCTCAGGCCTAACCATAGTGCTGCTTTTTTGCATCTAATCATAGTCTACCTTCATCTGTGTCTTTTTTTAGAGTAGAGAGCAGCAGGATTCCAAGACTATGATTGTTTTACCATCCAAAAAATTCACAAGACAGTAAATGAGTGAGGTCAAATTTTATGATTTTTCATTACAGAAGGAAAGAACAGCCAGATGACCAAGAACAGACAATGTCAGGATTTTCCTTCCATTGCCTGAAATACATTCTTTGCCTCAACCTCCACTATGGCACTGAACCTCTCCTTGCCTCAGTACACCTCCTCCCTGCCAAAAGGGGATAATATTTTGCTTTTGCTACTTTTAGGAGGATGGTCTTGGAAGGACAGACTAGAGAAGTTCAACTCTGTGCTGCCAGGGAGTCGTAGGGGCTACTGCAGAGGCTGCCCAACTAAGTGGGCTGGAAGGACAGCCCTCAGTGGAGGAGGGAAAAAAGGGAAAATTCATAAAGCACAGAACTGATTTCAGCCTGCAGCGAAGTAATGACAGTGACAAAGCTCTTAGTGAGCTCTTTCTCCTGTCATGGAAGCAAATGTAACCCCCCTGGAGAAAACGGTATAAAAAATAATCTAGAAATTGAGAAGCAAATAGACAAAACACTCCTTCCTTTCTTTGGGAAGTCTGTGATGGCAGCTGCAGGCTATGGAAATACAAGCCAGCTGTTAAAGGAAAAGTCTGTAATGGCAAGATGACGATTGGCCACAGTTTCCAAAGCCTGCAGGGATGATGTTTTGTGTTAGGTGATGCACAGGAACAAGGAGACAATGACAGAGGCAGAAAAAAATATCATCCAGCTATCCTAAAGCTCCAGTGCAAGAGTCAAAGCAATTATTTCCACATCTTCACAAATGTTTGCACCTCTCTGTAAATGTGTCAGACTTTGTTACATTAGTTGTAACTTACTTTGCCCTGGGAATAAAAAATACATGCATATATATATATACACACACGGTGATTTGTTCAGAGAGAGGGAAATGAAAGTGTATTTTTACTTTTACTCTTCATCTTCCTGTTCTACTACTCCTTGTGTTTTATCCTTTGACCAAAGATGCTCCTGCATTGACATCTCCTTCTCCATATACCCCCTTCCCTCCAGAGGCCCATAGTGACAGGACATTATTTATTATTATCTTCCCAAGTGCCTTGTAGTTTTATGGTAGACAATGCCAAAACACATCCTAAAAGGAGAATCAACATTTGTATCCATCACAGGGAAAATGAGGCATGGAATTGCCTCAAGGATGCTCAAGAGACCAAAGGCAGCCCCTGCTTTCACCACACAGCAGCACAGACATCCCAGTTAGTTTGAAAGCATCCTTACAAACAGGATAGAAATCATCACCAATGAGTGAATATAAGTGCCAGAGATCCGACTCAATGGCTTAATACATTTTAAAATGTATGAGTCCTTGAGGCCTTTCCAGCCTTTTCCTTCCATCTTCCGCTTTCCAGCCCTGTGCTACTGGAGCGGCTAAAGCCAAGCTGTTCCCACAGCACTCAGCTGCTCCAGACTGCAGTTTTGCTCTCTGGTAAAATATGACACACATGACTACAAACAATAGAGTCACCACGGTTGAGAGTTGCCACAATTTCCCTTGGCTCTGCTGATCTCATGCACCTTTCCCGCCCACCACAGACAGGAGCAAAGACACCTTCCCAGTGTGAGCAGTGAGCAATGTCCCAGCCAGCCTGGCTGCTGGAACTCCACATCTCTCCATCACATCCAGATCCTCCAACTACTCCACGGGCTCAGCCATTTCCTTCTGCCAGATGAGCACTCAGCGACGACTGACCACAGCTAAAGTCTATTCTCCCCTTCCTACACACCCTCATTTCCTCAACAAAATCCTCACTCTTCCCCCTCTTGTCCTGAAGTATGGTGATGCTCTCAGCACTGATGTTCTCAGTGACTGACCCAAACCATCCTCTTCCTCCTCCATGTCCTTTCTTCAAACCTGGGTCTTTCTCACAGTACCAGCTCTGACACTTGAGCTTTACAGGTGTGAATACTTGGAGGAAAGCAAATTTTGTACTCAGACACTCAAATATTTGCAGGCTACAAATTTCCAGCCATACAGCCATCCATTTGCAAACAATATGTGCAAATACGCTGCTCCAAATTCACGCTGCTGTGGTCACACATGGGGAAAGTGCAGCATCGCCAGCTGACATACACAGTGAGTTGCCCCAACACGAATTGCAAACAGCTTTAAGGAGCTGTTCTATTAACAACTTTAGGCCAAGAACTACAGACTGACAAAAGTTTGCCATTAAACGTGAGCGCTGAATAAACATGTGAACTTTGCTTTTCTTCGCAGAGAAGCAAAAGAAGGAAAAGCTTGGAATAAATTCTGCATTACAATTATTCCCTCCCTTCCCACATCTTCTCTCCTGTCCCCTGTTGAGACACATAATTTGCAGTTTTGGTCCCTTCACCCTTCCAGAGTTCTCCTAAACTCCTGAAATTAGTTTCTTGCTGAATGTCTACAATACCATTTCATTTAGAGAATGTCACAGAGATTGAACTGAGCCATCTGGTTCCTAAGAGAAAAAGAAAATTATTTCTTTTATGCTTCTGCCTATGGCTTGTGGGTCACCAAATTGAGATTATTCAGGCACAAAAGCATTTAAGGATTTGTTATTTTTAGAAGAGTACACACATTTCTTTTTTAGGATAATTAACAAGCTAATATTAAAACAAACAAACAAAAGGAACAACTAAAGTCCAGTTGCAAACTTCAATACAGATGGAGATATTCCTCTGAGAAGGGCTGTCCATGCTCAGAAATCCTGGTGACACTCTTCATCACCATGGGTGCTGTACAAGAGTGGCTGTGCTCCTTCCCTGCAGCTATCAGACCAGGTCTTAAAAAGCCAGGACATCACTGTCCAAAACCAGGACAAGTAGCCACCATCCTTTGGCTAATGGGAGCAGGGAGACAGTCTGTGGAGATACTGCATCACCAGTGTGAAGGGCTGAAAATCTGCTGCTAACCTTTTCCCACAGCACCCACAAGTGACTGCCTCACGCCAAGAGCTGTGGCGGGGCAAAGGCTCACCCAAGGCTTCGCCACTACAACCAGACACGCAGCTGGGAGACAGCGTTTTCTGTTCCTGATTCCCAAAAGGATATTTAATGTGCTGGAAAGCTTTATTTTTCACAACAGAGCCAGAAATAAGAGCAAAGGCCCGAGACACGCTCCAGCTCAGAGCTCCTCCCGGATGCGATCGCAGCTGTCAAGAAGCATCAGAGCAGGAGGGCGCCGGGGCCAGCGGCCTCCCGCAATGTGTCCCTGCACACGGGGAGCACAGCCCTGGCAGCAAAGCCTGGGGGTCTGCTATGCACTGAGAGGTACTGCCGCATATCTAGTGCCTGAAAAGTCGCTCTCGCAGGCAAGGATAAATCCCAATTCAGCATCCAAATAATGGAAAGGAGGAAAGAGGAAAAAAGACACAGAAGAGAAAAAAAGGCAGCTGCAAAGAACAGAGCAGTGATCAGTGTTTCTGTGCAGTTGCCTCCAACAGAATGAGGATGGGCAGCACATTGTAAATAAACACCAAAATATGCCCACTACATCGATGGTCCATAAGGAAGAAAGTGTGTGCACGCATGGGAAGGTGGCTGCAGCACAAACACCTGGGGACAGAGCCCAGCCTCAGCTCTGTCAGTGAATATAAGGTGTGTTTGCAAATACCGAAAACTGAATAAAAGCAGAAAGACCATGACAACTCAGCTGAACACTTTCTTTGTGTAGACAGGTATGTAATAGCTAGTGAAAATTAAATACAAACCAAAGAAATTCTTCAAACATAAGGAGGAGTCTCCAGCAAGTTTCTAGAGCTAAAAGTTCTGCTGAAAATTACTAGCAGGTATTGTCATGCAATAGCATAGCTTGAAAACCTTAGGAAAACCAAAGGTCAGGTATGCAAAAAGATATTTAATAGAATTCAAAATGCTCTAACAATGTTTTGAAAAGCAGTGACTTTCTTACAGTTGTAAGAAAACCTTCACAGCTAGTCAAGCTCATACACTTCAGTTAGCACTTTGTTCACTCCTTAATGACTAATAAATAGTAATTAATGAGTTCCACTCCATATATTACCTCCTTCCCCTCTCATTATTATTACTTATATGCTTTGCCCATTACAGCCCACTATCTAAGCACTTATAAAGCACATTCCTTCTTCAGCCGATAGGTGAAAAGTAGTAAAATATAAATATTTGCTAGCACTTTAATCAAAACAGAGATGATAGTGTTGCTCACATCCAGAAACAAGCTGTTTCAGAGGGGTTATCCAGCAGCTGTACAAACCACAAGATCATGGCTGTTGTGTGCACATGTAACATACCCTACAAAGAAAATATACATTATCCTGAATCTTTTCCTTGCACATCTTGCCTAGGGCAGGTTCTGTGCTTCAGGCAAGAGGCTGCACCTGAGTCTGCAGTGAGGCACAGCAGTGAGCTGTTGGTGTTACCTCTGGGCCAGCCCAGAGGCTGCCCATGCACCTTCCCTCTGTGTGCATCCATCCCTGATCCCCTTTCAAGCTAACACAACATGCAAATTGCATAATGGAGAAAGATTTAATGAAAGGAGGGGAGAAAGAGAATTCAAGTAAATATAAGTTCAGTGGATCAAACTTCAAGAAGATCCTGATCAATACCAATTTCACAACTCAGCTTCTGTAACATCACCTTGACAGTAACATACTTCTGGTTACTGAGACACCCTGGTGTGTACCTGTGTTCCCTTTAGTGTCCTGACCGAAGACAAGGCTCCAGGACAGACAATACATTGCACAACTCTGCTCTACTTGGGCAGGGCCAGAGGAGCAGCCCAAGAAGACGTCTGCTGCAAAGCTGGAAAGCCACATTGAGGTAGGAGTGCTACCTGCCACCAAGCAAGGTGGGCTCAAGGCTCTCATGACTGCATTGAAAACAAATGCACTGAGGCAAGGCATGGAACAAGTGTGATTGAACAGTTGACCAAAGAATCAAAACCTCTGTAAGGGTCCTTCTCCAAAAGCCTCCTTGAGAAGGGCTGTGATGGGCCACATATCTCCAACATTAAAATATCTCTGACTACTCTCACATTTACCTCCTCCACCTTGCACTCCTTTCAGACACAGCTCGAGAGTCTCAAAGTCAGCCCTGACATAAAATACATATATTCCAATTTGATACTATTACAGTGACAGTGTGAAAGCTTTCATGCCATTAAACCTGCCCTGCTGATCTCTATCATTTTATAGACTACAGCCATGCTAACGACAGGATGGCAAACTCACGTTAACTGGGCAATTTGCATTTCTCCTCCTCAGCATATATGCATCATGCAGATCCCAAAAGCCTGCAGAAGGCAGGCAGTGGAGTGCTCTGTCACAAAAATAACCCCATGCAACTGGATTCCTGCATCTGCATGTATACAAGACAGAAGTGCAAAGGGGCTGGCAAGCTTTATGACTGAAACCAAAGACAAGAAAAACACAGAGGAAAAACAAGGAATGCAACAGGAGATTGTGTGACTTTTCTATGGTGACATGCTTGAAGGGTCACATCTCCTTTCCTCTCCACTCGATGGAAGAAGGGCACTCTGTCAGGTCACTGCACAGGTAAGCTCACCACGAGTGGGAGCCAGCCTGGAGCCCAGATATGGAGCTCGGAGTTTGTCTGTCTGAAGACCATACTGGGTCAGGCTGGAAGAAGCAACCCGAAGACCATAGCCCTGCTCCTAAAAAACAAATCCATCCTTTCATGCTTGGAAGAAAAGCAGTTTCTTGCTTTTACTTTTTGATTTGTCCTCATAGTTGAGGTGTGTCCACAAGTCAAATACCATCTTCTCCATTCAGTGAGTGCATCTGTGCCATCACCTCTGTGCCCAGCTCCCTGCCTTTCAAGAAGGCATTTGGAAGCAAGATAGGCAGGACATGTCCTTTAAGAGTGTCATTTCCCTGCCACCCAATAATGATAGCCAAGTCCCCAGTGCACAGAGTAAGGCTGTCATCTAGTGGCAAGTAAGAAGCCCACAATTAAATCTCTCATTAAGAGACCAGCAAACCCAGACCTGGGCAATGTTATGAAACTCTGCAAGCTCTTTGCCATCCTCACCTCTCTCCTCACCCTGTAGACCTGTGCATGGCAAAGACAGTAAGTCTTTTTGGCATTACTTCTGCAAAGAAAATTAATCTTTTAGTACTGTCTGATCTTGAAAGTTTACTCGTCTCCAAGTTTGTCAATGCCCGTGAAACCAAGAGGCGATTCTGCTTAGGCTGAGGACAAGCAGAGATGGTATCCTGGAGGTCTCCCAGGTCTCCCTGCGCCAAGCACAGGATTTCATATGGCACTGCCTGGAGTTCATGTGTGAGCCCAAGCTTGGGTGTCGAATCTCAGGTGGAAATGCTGAGGATACCTTTCTTACTCCTGTGTTTAGTTTCCTCCAATCCTTTACTGTCCCTCATAGCTAGTCTTCTTGCTTTGTTCTGTTTAACTAGCATTTCTTTCTCCCTCAACTGATTCTGAGTCACCTGTGCAATCTGAAAGGGAAGGTTTGTGTCTTGGCCAGTCCCAAGAAATGCAAGGAGCACAGATGCTTTGCCCATTTTTATTTAGATTATGCTAATTAATAGGTGCTTAAATCAGAACCATGAGACATTATACCTGATTTCTAGCTCTTGATTGTAAAAACTGTGAAGTGTGACAGAGAGGTGAAACACTGCAGACTACTAAGGCTGTAATAAGAAGTGAGCAGGCTCCTTTTTTTCCCAATCAGGACAACAAAAAAAAAGATCAGAAGTTCAACATGGAAGTTTAAAACGTGGAAATTTATAATAATATCAAGGGCTTCACCTCTAAGGGCTTCCAGGTGCTTGGGGGGGAACAGGCTTTGCTTTCAGTCTCATTCCTGCTGAGTGTCCACCTATAAGGAGAGTTATCACATTATAACCATAGAGGCAAGCCCTGAATTAAGGTTTTAAAAGTGATTAGCTAATTTTATCATTCACTATATTTTAGAGTGAGTTTGTACTCAGTTTTCTGCTAAGGAAAATAGACATACTTTGCTCTTCTCTGCTAGTTGCTGCTTTCCTTTGGTGCAGGGATTGCGCACCCGTGGTATTTTCTCTGTAATGAAACTGTAGCACTGAAGGCCAAATTCAGAAACTTCACTGAAACTCATAACTTAGCAAAACCTTTTCCTTAACATCTAATTCAAACAACTGTTTATTTGCAAGCTTAATGCTTTTAACTTTCCATACCATCAATCGGTCAGAAGCTTTGCTAGAGAGCACAAGAGGGCAAAGCCTCCCTGCGTGTGTCCCCAGCTCGGACACCCAGCCCAGCAACCTTTTTAAGACTGGTCAAAAAGCTTCCAGCAGCATCAATTTTTTTTTTTCTAAAAAGAAGCAATTTCCCTACTTTCTTTAAAAAAATATCTACCACCCATGAGCAAAAAATATTTGCATTCAGGCTCATGAAAGTAATGAAAGTAAGTAGACCACTTGTGTGGAAAATACCAACCAAGCCATATCTCCCCAGTCTACCACTGTCATTCTCTGTTGGAAGAGAATTTCCATCCAGCTCTAGTCATTTTGTCCCTGTCAGGTCAAATTGGATCAGCTCAATGAGCACTGCTTTTATTTGTGGTCATGTTTGAAACAGATAAATTAGGCCAGACATCAATGGAAAAATCCCAATCGAGTGTCTCAGAAAAGTGAGTTATTGGAGGGCAGCAGTGTTTGAACTGATTAGCAGGTTTCTTCTTTCTTACCCAGAACAGTGAATGTATATTTATTGAACTGGGAGAACTGGGGCGTCATATTAGCCTTGGGAGGGAGAGATCTTCAGCCCTCTACCACAGGAATGCTGAGAAACAATGACTGCAGGAAGTTTGCCAGTCCCACTGCAGGGCACGACTCAGGAGTTGCCAGATTTTTGCAAGGGAGCAAATAACATTTAGCCTTGCTCTTGTACCACCAGGACAGTCCTGTACCTTGCAGGACACAGAGTCCATAACACAAGATCACAGCAAGGACCAGTGTGGTCTCTATCCCCCCAGCAAAGCCCAGAGTTTGTACCAGTTACCATATGCTTCTCTTCAGAGCCAAGAACAATCCCAAGGGATAATGTGGAAGCAAGCCAGAACAGGTACTCGACTCCAACTATTTTCAACAATCAACAGGGCACTACATGACCTCAAACACGCATAATGGGAGGTCACTTAATATTTTCACACTTGTCCCTGACTGGACCGGGGAAGCTGGTCAGTCCCAACAGAAGACTCCTAAAAGGCACTAGAGATCACCTACCTGCAGCCATGCAGACTAACAGTGCAAAATCCAGGTTCACCTTTCCACCCTAAGGCATATCCACAGCTGAACCAGGCACGGACAGAGCCCTCGGAAACCTCGTAAGGGAGGAACTGTCCCACCTGCAGAGCTGTGGACCAGAGAACTCAGCAAGAACAAGAATAACATTTGTTCCTTTTGTGTCCCAACTCTCCTTTGGGAAAGTGGGGATAACACTACAACTACCCGCGCAGAAGGGCTGTGTGGTCCCACAGCACTTCCCTAACACCACAAGAACTTGCAGCACAAATTTGGCCCGTCAGGGACTACCGTGATGTGAGCAACAACCACAGTGTATCAGCCACTGCCACTGCAGTTAGGCCATCACAGGCTGGGATACAGCAGGCTAAAACAACCCTTAAGGGACTGCACCTCTCTCTATGGAAAGCACACTGCTCATTATGGAGCGAGGTCCCTGTGGCTCTGCATGTGAGACGGATGATGACAGGGATAAGAACTGGTTCTGCTTGATGACTGCAGTTTTCTTATCAAATAGCCTCTTGTCCCTAGGCATTCTGTCCTCAATCAAATTAAGAGACAATGGACTGAAAAAAAAAACATACAGTAAAAAGAGCATTTTTCTGGAGAACATAATAAAGACTCAAATCTATGGAGCTCAGTAGTGGCCGACACCAGAGTGGAAGGCTTAGCAGATCTGTGTTTCAAATGACAGATTTATTTGCTTTCTGAGTTCTGGGACAAGAAAGTCACATCAGGCTCTCAGTGCTGTGACTGCAAAGCACTTGGTGGTCACTCGCTGGGGTGAGGCAAGCACTCCCTCTACAATAGGTAAATCCAAATACAAAGTGCTTTTAAGACCTCTGCAATTGCACTAAGAAACAGTTTTTGGACATCACTCAACCAGCTAGACCATGAGTCCAGAGTGCTCTGGTAGATCACCTCCTGTGCACACCCCTAGCATTAAAAACACGAACACATTTCCTAACCCAATGTGACTTGAGCAGGCCAAGCTACACGCTATTTCTGGAAACATGCCTTGAGCAACACTTTCATTAATCTACAGCTGTTTGAGCAAATTATTGAGGCTACAAAGCTACAGATCTTTTCCCTTTAAATCAGACATAATTGTAAGTGAATATTTCTTGTGGGCTTTGAAAGTCTGCTCCTGGAGCAGGAAATGTGTAACAGCCACTCCAAGTACAATTTATGGTTGGATTTTAAACAACGCAGGCATCCTACGTGCAAACATAACTGGAGCATCAGCCTTAGACACTCAGCAGATGGTCTTCTCCATACTTTTGCACTTAAACACCTGCTATACAGCACTCCAGCCAGGACTAAATTCTATCAGGTTCACCTCCGGAGCCTTCCCTTGTCTCAAACACCCTGATGTTCATATCTGCAAGATGATGCGCTGAGAAGCCCAACAATCTCTTTTAGGGCTGGTTTATACTGTACATTGTTTTGTCTTTTCCAGGCAAAATCTCCTCAGAGAAAAAAATTATCCTTTATTACATTTTAACGTAGCACTTGACACCATGGAGACTTAGTCTGAAATCTCTGGGCACCTCAACTATGAATAGAATAGGATAGAGATTTCTTCACAGTGGCAGGAGATTCTCCAGGGAGGTAATAAGAAGGGACACCTGGGGAACTCAGGAACCCACCCCAAGGCAGAAAGCCTCTAGTGTCTCAGCTAAGGGCAACAACCAATTCCTGGAGAATACGAGAGCCCTGGTGTTCCACAATTCACCCTGACTCTGAAGTATCCTGCACCATCCCAACCTCAGGGCATGACTGGTCTGGTAAGCCTCATACTACCTGCGTCCAAGAGCTGGAAGGATAGGAATCTCCAGAAATTCAAGGTTTGGGAGTGATCCCAAGTCCATCTTGCAGATCATTCAGTCCTTGTACCTCTGCTGCAGTGCATCTGCTATCCACACCATCCCAAGTCTTGTCATCTTACAGCATCTGTGTTTTGCCCAGAGGAACACTCCTCCTCCCTCCTGTATCACACCCCTCCCAGCCTAATCCCTCTTTCTTTTCCTGCTTCACACCCAATTCTTGCCTGCCTGGGGTGACTTTAATCTCTCCCACGCAATGTCACACACAGGCAGTAATCCTTGCTCTTCCATATCAAACACTGTGGGTATAATCCTCCATTCCATATTTCTACAGAACAGCAGTCCTCCTCCTGCACCCTTGCCTTTCCCTCTTCTCCCACAGTCACAGTCATGGATGTTTGTTCTGAAGGGCTCAGGAAGAGTCAAAGAGTCACACACCACTCAAATGGGTACATGGGATACCTACCATTTCCAGCACACTTGCTGTAGATCATTTCAAACCCCAAGGATATGTTTAGCTCACACTAAATTGACTGTCAACCCCTCCCAAAGAAAGCTGAGACTCCCTGTGAACTGCATAGGCTAAAAAAAAAAAAAAAAAAAAAAAAAAA
>NW_016690264.1:2409252-2745981 GCF_001604755.1 Lepidothrix coronata
AGTGAGGGTTTAAGGCAGCATTTTCTTCAGTTCTTCAGTGAAGCTAAAGGCACCATTTACTTTTTTTTCCTAATAGGATCAGCATTTGCTAATGAGGTACCATTGTTTCAGACAAGTTCTGCCAGCCTCTTGAAATGCTATTTTGATCCTTCCTGAGCCTGTACACGCAGCTCTAAAATTGCAAGCATGGCTAAACAGAAAACAGATTTGTCCACCTCAGAAAAAAAGAGCTGCCTGCCTTCCTCAATCCATTGGCTTTTTCAAACCTCACTTTATATGTCCCAGGGAAATGTTCTTCCAATTTCCCAAAGTATAATCATCAGCAGAGATGTTCTCTAAAACACATCAGACTGACACAACATACCGTCCACCCTGCTTTTATGAATTACACCCTCACTAGGGAATAGTACTTAATCTATTTCATTCCACTAGGACAGCTGGATCACCACTGAGCAGCCCCAGCTATATTACCAATACTATTAGTAAAAAGGTATTAATATTTAACATGGCCGTTAGCACCACCAGCATGGGAAGGAACCCAATTAATATTATAAGGATTGTAAAAAGTGGTTCACAAAGAGACTACTCATGGCTAAATATCATCAGACAACTCAAAGGATGAAAGAGGACTCAAGCAGAGGAATATCAGAATTAATTGCAAATTATCCCAACTGGTTAAATTGGCATTCTCTCTAAAAGTTTGTCTTTAACTCAAATTTTTTACAGGGAACTGTAAAAAGAGTCCCACAATCTTAAAATAAACAATAAATAAATAAATAAATAAAGTACTGCTTTAGTTGTTGCTGCAAGGAGAAATAGTGTTTGGTAAATGCTAATTTATCTTCCTCCTCACACAGGTACAGTGAAACAATACACGAGAATACACAGGAATTTTATCTTCCCCCTCCTGTACCTATGCAGTCTTGTTCCCTGGGTTGTACTCGAGAACCCCCATCCTCTCTGCTCTCCTGCAAAAACACTGACACAACCCAGAGGCCTAAAAGATTTTTAAATCTTAAGATGCCTGTGGCTGTGCTCAGAAACCTCCACGAGGAAGTCCTAGGTAAGCATTGCATTAACTCTCTTACCAGTCCAAAGGGAATAAGAACCAAAGAATACTTTTTATTTGATAAGAATCATAAAATCAATTAGTTTGGAAAAGACCTCTGAGATCATCCAGGCGAACCTTTGGCCATAAACCACCATGTCAACCAGACCATGGCTCTGAGTGCCACATCTGGTCTTTTCTTAAAGACCTCCAGGGATGGTGACTTCACCACCTCCATGGGCAGCCCATTCTAATGGTTGACTACCCCTTCTCTGAAGAAATTCCTCCTAATGTCCAGCCTAAACCTCACCTGCTGCAGCTTGAGGCTATGCCCTCTACTCTCGTGACAAGAGGAAGCAAGATGTGAAGCAAGACATGAAACAAGGCACATGCCTGCCTGTGCTCTGCCTTGGTCATTATGCAGTCAGATAACAGGGTATCTGTTATATATTATTTATGTACCATGAATATTTACCAGTGCTGAAGAGAAATAAATTACCTGCTGTCCTCATCTATCTGCCCATGTTAAACCATCCCCTTGCCTGTTGGTAGCAAGGGATTTTCCCGTGCTGCGACTGTGATTCATCAGCCCCCCACCCACTTCCTCAGCCCATAAGCCCTCTGTGCCCTGAGACCTGGATGAGGATCCTGCTTTTCTTGGAATCCTCTTTTGGGGTTTTCTCAGGAGGGTGCAGGTCAAACATGGCACAAGCAGCACCATGAAACTCTCAGGTACCTTAAGGCAGGCTGTCTCATTTCCCACACCTTTTGTTCAAAGCACAAAGAGGCCAAGGAGTCCTCATCTAAGGACAAAACCCCACATACACATCCTACAGAATATGTCAAACATCTGCCAATCTTGGCCTCGACTCTGACCACAGCCTGTTATAACTATTTCTCCGCAACAAGAGCCAGTACCAGTTCTCCCCCAATCAGAGAGAATATAACAATAATCGAGTGTTTATGGCTCTCCCTCCAAAGCAATTAGAGTTGCTGCAGCACCCAGGACAAAGCATCTCCCTGCTGGTTTAAGCCCCCTTGATCCCCTAAACTATTACATTCAGCTACACACCACCTTACAGACCCTCAAGCAACGCAGCACTTATAGAGCACTGATGGCTAAAATCCTACTCGGTAGCCAGTGCCCAGCACTGGCAGTCTCTGGGCCACACGAAGCTACTGCTCAAGGCCATGCACATGATTCTCTGCTTTACTGCATCTTCTAAACCTGGCTGCATTTGAAGAGCACATTTAAACCCAACTGTCACAATGCAGAAGAAGTCATCAAAAGCTGGCCAGAAAGAAGTGCAGAGCGCTTTTGTTTGCTTAATTAAAACTGGCTTCATAATGGAAATTATCATGGTTCATATCAAATAGCAATTAAGAAAGCAGGATGTGACTGCTGGCTTTGCTCAAAACATGAGCTAAGCCTTTTCTGGACTCGAGTAAATCCAAATAATGATGACTTAGCCCAGTATGGAGTAGCAGCTCAGCACTGTCAGTCTAATTTTAGTCCCAAGTCACATTACATTTACATTTTCTCTGTGGTCCTAAATGTGTGCAAATACAAGGATAGTGTCTAATTTTGCAAAGGAAATCATAGAAATCTTGAAAATGTGATCCAAGTGTGTAGGAAACGTTCAAAACCACCAGTAAATGAAAAGAGAAGCACTTTTTCTCTTTAAATACCTTAATTTTTGATCCTGTCTCTTCAGTTTTTAACACTCTAGGCATAAGTTTTGAACTGGCAGCCCAAGCAATGACGATGGATAGAGAGACACTGAGAGGGCAGGAGCCTGGTGCTCCACGTTCACTCCATTAGCAAGAGCTTTCACCTAAGCCAAGGTAATCACCAAAGCCACTCTGAGGCCCCCAGAACTAAGCTGATTTACACCAGGTAAAACCCAGCCATGGGCACTTACACACCTGTCCACACAATTACACATCCCTCTGCTCTGCCTCTCTGACAGGACCAACTGGGAATGCTCATCACCTGGAAAGGCTGCCCTCAGTGACCCACTGAGCACAGCTCAATGGATGATCTGTTCAATATGTGATCCATTCAGTGAGGCTCAAGAGGTATTTTTCTCAATTCGCTGGAATCTAAGCTGTGCTGGGAGCACTCTTTTCCATTATAAGACACTGTCTTTTGCTGCTTAAATCTCCACCAAATTTGAATGGATTGGGATGACATTTTTCATGTCAGGTGTTTGCCTCAGGCTACACATGCACTCACACATATATATCTGTGCATAGATATAATCTGGGAGGAAGGGTGAGATTTTATGTGAAGCAGTTCAGCTGTTTCTGAGGCTGGTGATGGAAGGGCTGAGCCCAAACACATCCTACACATGTGCTTCCCACCCCAAACAGCTCCAGTCTTCTGACATATCTCCAGGTTCAATTTTGTACCGACTTACTTTGGGTCATTTTGCTCTCCAACGTCACATATTGCAGTGCAGCATTTTGGGCACTCTTTATACAGAACATTGTCCCTATCCCAAGAACTAGTTGGCTAGCCACAATTTTGGGGTACAATTGAGATCTTCATTTCTATCAGCAACTGAAAGCAGAGACAATCCTGTGAATCTCCATAACATTCCCCATGACACGACTGAAACATGAAAGTGTGGAGGCACAATACTGGTGACAGATCTTTATAAGGGATGGGAAGAAAGAACAGCACAGGGGTGTAAAACACTGATAAAACATTTGGGCTTCCATGGGTTAGGGTAGTCTGATCTCAAAGTAGATTAAATAACCTATAGTCTCACCCTCTCCTATGAAAGAGCTAAATAACAGAGCCAAATTCTGCTTCCTTCCAGCACAGCCAACCATGGGCTTCCATCAACAGCACCATCAGCACCTCTCCACTGCTACAGGAACACTAATCATTGCAGCTCAATATCTGGAACTTACTGTCATTTAAAAAGAAATGGTTGGTGGGTGTGAGAAGGGGGCATGTGGAGAGGTAGATATAATGAAAAAAAATGTGAAAAACTTCTCAATAGCGAGGAATCCTAAAAACATTACATATAGTTCCTTGAGGGGAAAAAAAAAAATCATCATTATAACTGATGGAACCAAAGCATCTTTCTTCAGCAATGTCAATCACTGACCAAAGGTGCGCTTTCATCTAACACTCTGGTCTTCTGGCAGGCTGGGAAGAGGAAGGCGATTACTTCCAAAGCCATCTCACACATGTCACAGGACGATCCCTACTTGGAGTCTGTTCATGTTCACAGTTCTTTCTTTCATACTCTATCTCAGGGATAGAGTCCAATTTCACATGCAAATATACCTGAAAGGGTAGGTGTTCTGCTCATGATGTTCTCATGTCAGAGATTTTTCATCTTTCACTAAGGGACACACACCAAAGAAGGTAAGAATCTAAGTGCCCTGATGCTAATTCAATCAGCTCTGTACAGTTTAAACAAAGATTTAAAATCTTTTCCAGGGCATCACAACTCCCTTTCATGCCTTTCATGCAGTCACCAGGACATGTGGCAGCACCTCCCAGACTCCATTTATTATTTTCATTACTTTAAATTACAGTCCTAATTTAAAAAAGTGTTTGCTCCCACCTTGCTTCTCTTGGCTCCATCCCGTGTATGTTTGTGCACAGGGACAGGGTGGGTCCCAATAGCAGCAGACTTCAGACACGGATATTGAAAAGAGATAAGATAAATTACATAAAGAAGGAGAAAAAGCAGGCAATAGCTTTTGACGTGATTGGACTGGAAATCAAAATCTTGGGCTTTGAGAAGCACCCTGGGTACAGAAGCAGTTGTTCACATGGGTTAGCCAGGAGCTGGACCAGATGCAGGGACGTAGCCAAAACTAAATACAAGTGGATAGAGTTCCACCCTCTCTCATTCTGGGCCAGGTAAAGCTTATCTCCACAGAGCACAGAAGAGGTGGGCACATTTACCCTCCCACTCCTCCATCGCTGGCCACAGGGTGCCCAGCCACCTCCTTCAGCTCACCATTCTGTGCTTCTGGCAGTGTTTGCCAGTCCCACACCTACACAGTGCCAAGGTGATTAATGAAGTTCATTATTGAATCTTAGTGTCTTGATTTTCTCTAAAAGACAAAAGCAGCCATAAGAGATATGAAGTGTGAGCATATATTACATTAGAAAAAAAATCCAGCAGTCCAAAAATAACCAACATAAAACACCTAGAAACAGAGAGATGCAAACAGCAAACCAAAAGGGCAGCTTCGTGCAAAGTGAAGTAAAGACTCTCCATGGACTACAGAAAGCAATGGAAGAAATAAAAAGGAGACTCAGTCTGCCTTTGAACCTTATTTTCTCTTTGTGAGTTGCTGCTGATCTTTTTCCCTTCTCAAATTTCAATCAAATATTCACCAGCACTGCTTTCAGTGCAAATAACCAGCAGGCAAACTAAGAAGTATGGCACGTTTCTGTATCACAGTTCATATAAAATCTTACTATTTCAAAAAAATCTATGGACTTACTGGGAATTGTTAGGACTTGCCAGTCTCATGATATTGTATTGTAAGGATGTATATCCCCGTTAGTAGAAGAGAGAGATAGCACACGTTCTCACTGCAGTCTCTGATATGCTGGTAAAAAGAAGTTTCTAAGAGAATGAAAGGACTTCTACACAGCAAAGAGCACAGCAAAGTTTCAGCTCTTCTCTTTGTTAGTCTCTATCTCAATGGCACTGCACATAGTCAGATGAAAAAAATAATTTTGCTTAAAAGATTCTCTACCTCCCCAGGCTTCAATTAAGAGCTGTCAGGGTGACACCAGATTGGACTGAAACAGCTAATAAGTGCTCAGGTAACGTCAAAGAAGATCAGATGTGCCATGTGATACTTCTCAGGTAGACCAAAACACATGGTAAAATGAAAGAAAAAGATGAAAATACTGAGTGGATCTCTCTCTTGATTTACAAAGAGAAAAAGAGAAGAGCATCTGCACACATGTTCGCACTTCAGGGAAGCTCGTAACTTCTCAGCTTCACCAGGGTCTCTGTTCCAAGGGGGTCACCCCACCCTGTCATTCCATGTAAACCTTCCTACCTCCCCATCATGGGATATCAACCATATCAGCTGCACATCTCTCTCCCACACACAGTCTATCCTGCACTCCTCCCCCGGATTTGTGCTTCCAGGTCTTTATTCTATTTCTATCAGAAATACTCATTATTAACCACATCAAGCGGAAGTCTTGCAAATTTAAAGGCAGGCACCTCACGTTCTTCATCTTCCCTTCCTATGTCAGAAATAAAATGTGAGAAATAGAAGCAATCCTATCACACTTTTCAGACCCTTCAAAATTCACACAGGAAACTCATCCATCACTCTCCTTAAACAGCCAAAACAAAACAGTCTGAAATGAAGCAGCACAGGGGAGTCCTGTCAGCTCTCTCCCAAATGCCAGAGGCCAGTGGTTTGGGGATGGCACCACAGGTGATGCCGGGCACCAGCTGTTTGTCTGGGGTGTCTCAACCCTGCAGGTCTCCCCTCACCACACAGCAGGGCAGATGTGGTCCAGGGCAGACCCAGGCAGGGCTCACAGCTCAGCAAGCACACGTGTGCATTAGGAAAGGTCACACATTTCATTAAGGTACTGTCAGAATCTGTCACAAGCCTCTCCTCTGCTCCCTACACATCCATTAAAGAGGTTTGTACTTTACCATTAATTTTGCTGAGCCTGAAGCGATGCCAGCGAGGCTTTGCCTCCCTCACACTGAGCAGTCTGAGCTCAGAGCCCTTTGATCAGAACTGAGCTGGGAGCTGTGACTGTGCTGCCACAGGAGATCCTCTTACTGCCCGTTGCCAGGCTGCATTCAGAACACACTGATACAAAAGTGACAGGGCTGGATTTTAGTTCATGATCTGGCCACTGGTTCCAACAGCTTATCTGAGGTCTGTTCAACCTTTGCTTCACCCAGTGCAAGGTTAAATAAGTGGCCTGCCTCTACCCTCTGATCACTTGGGAATCTTACAGAAGATAACCCTTTGTCTAGCACTGACATCCTGTTCCTGTTGCTTAACATTTCCCCATGAAAAGGCCAGGAGAGGTTGTACAGGGATAACCAACAGAAAGGGCCACAGTCACTAAGCAAGTGCATTGCAGCAGGTCACGTTTCAGCTGCCTATTTAAGCACACCTGGAAATAAATCTGAGGGACTCTAAGCATAACAGCCCCCAAACAGGTGGGATGTAGCCCTGTTCCACTCCTCCAGCCACAAAAAATAAAGATTGCAGCAGAGTTTCTCCAGTAAAGACAAAAAGAAACTGAAACACACTGGGCAGGACATCCCAATACTCTCTTTGAGTATAGACAGATATAAATAACATTTCCATAAATATTAGAGATATAAAACCAAAATATAAATAGTACAAGGAGATCAAGGATTCAGTAGCATCCTGCACAGTACAACTCCCCCAGTCATCTTCCAGCTCAGCAGCAAAACTCTGCACATTCAATGGAAGACACTGTTTTAGGAGAATATGTTCTTTGTTGTTGATATATTTTTAATATTTTCACTATTAAAGATAAAACACAGTAAGCTTCCATAAGAACAGCAGCATTAAAGGAATCTCCCACCACTAACTGCACTACCCCCAAGGTAATTTTGTAATAAAAATTTTTTTATTGGTTGTTTTAGTCATTGTTTTCTTTTTGGAAGGATTAAATCTTCAACTAAATCCTGGTTTTATGGGAAAAATAATTGCATCATTATTATTTCCACTTAAATACATTCCTAAAGTGCCTCAGGGCAGCTCTAGTTTGCTTCTCTCCTATCTTCTTTTTCCAAGGATAGAGCAACCTCTCAGGTGGGACCTGCACTGCTGTACACTGCACCGAGGCAGGGCTTTGCTTCCTCCCTCTTGTTTTGTTTTGCTTTTCAGCAGAATCGTCTATAAAAAACCCATCTTTTTTATTATTTCTGCTGGGTCATATAGCGAGCGTGTTTCTCCTTGCACTGATAAGGAACAGTTAGAAAAAACAATAGGAAGAACATATTCTACCACAAAATCAGAGTCTGGAATGTTTGATATTTTCCACAGATTTGCTGAACACAGGAATGAGTAGCATATGTCTGTCAGTAAAATACAGAAACTGAAATAGAAGAATTCTCAGTAACATTTTGCTTCCTTTGAAAAACCATTTCTCCTAGAAAAAAAATTTGATGAAAACATTTTAATGAGACAAATGGCCGTTCCATGAGAGACAAGCCATGCAGTACATTAACGGAGACCAATTCCTGGCTTTCTCAGTGGGGCTTTCTACAATTTTCTTTTGCTTTCATTTCAAACAAAGGTCAACATACAGAGAAAAATATTGGAGCTGCTCTCTGCATGTGGGAAAATGAAAAAGGAAAAAGCACAACAACTGTCAAGGTTCTGGCAGAACAATCAATGAATTAAACACTGTTCTGTGTCTGACAAGTGCCTACCAGTCTTGCTTTACGATCCAGGCTCCTGTAGGATACCTACGAAAATATACAAGAAGTAATAATATCCCTACTGTAACAGTCCAAATCCTTTACTTCTGAATCTCTCTTACAGATGAACAGTCACTGGTGCAGAGTGTCAACTGCTGCCAGCAAAATCCCCGAGCCTGCCACTGAAATGTCCCATCCTGGACGTGCCCAAGTCCAGCAGCGTCAGAGAAGCCGAAGCGTGGGCAGCGCCGGCCAAAGCAACTGCTTTTCTGGGCTGCCAGCAAAGGGCACAAACAAATCCCACAACCCTGGAGGAACTGGGAGATCTCAGTCAGCTCCATGTCCTCCTCACCCTTGTTCTGCTGGAATGCACCAACCCCCTGTTCAAGGCAACATGCTACTGAGCAGCACGTGGAGGGCTTGCAGGGGTTTGCATTTTGAGTGATAGGCAGACAGATTTGATTTGCTCTCAGTCAACTGAAGTTTTTATCTGATATGAAAACACCCCCGAATTAAAACATCAGCAGCCTTAGCAAGCCAGCCTCACAAACCTGTCTCAAATTCTCACTGGGCAGGTCACCTGTGCCTTTTAATGAGCTGAGAAGCAAAGACCAAAGTGGCAAAGTGTGGAAGAGAGACGTTGCCTCTTACATAAGCTCAGCTTTAGACAAAATCCAATAATTAATTTCCACCCTGCAAACAGAGCTCTTTGCAATTCCATCCCACATAAGGTCAATACCACTTTCCATTTAATTTCCTCTGTGTCCAGGATGTCCCTCACTTTCTTCAGCCCACAGTTAATTACTGTAATACATTCCCCAGTTCTGCAGCTTTGATTTTTTTTCAGCCCCAACAAATCACTGCAAGTGCAATGTAAGCAGATCCCCAGGCCAGTTCTCAGCCACCAGCTTCTGAGATGTGTCAAAAAGCCCTGGGAACATCTCCAAGCACTGTAGTGGGGTATTTACCAGCTCTCTAGAAAGGAGGTGCAGCTTCTCCATCACCAGTTTCCCCAGATTCACAAATTCCCTGGCAGATGAAGGACAGGCGACAGGCAGGCACAGCTGGGACAAGGGATGCACATCTGGCAAGAACTAGGTGAGGAACCTACTGATCTCCTACCACTGGCAGAAGCACGCTCAGGTTACAGTGGGTCTTCCTCCTTTTGGCACCCACGTTGAGAAGCCTTTCAGCACAAAGGGACACGAGTGCTCTGGCTGGGTCTGCAGCATCTCCAGCACTCGGCTCTGCTGCCCGAGCCCCCGAGTTCCACACAATCTGTCTGCAGCTGCAACCCCCCAAGGAGGGGTGCTGGCAGGCACCACAGGTTTGCTTCTACTGCAGCATTTCATCTCCTCCAGCCCAGCTTAGTCACAGTTTCCCAGGTCTCCATGAACTGACAACCTGGCTCTGCCTGCAGCAGCTCCGAGGAGGATTAACCCTCCTAGCAAGATTCACCCCTGCTCTCCCCACAACCTGGGATAACTCAGCCAGTGCCAAAAAAGCTGATTTTTTTTTTCTGAGTCTCTTACACTGATTTGACATACAAAAGTTCAAGTTCAGCAGTTACATTAGCACAAAGAAAAACAGAAGGAAAGAGGAGCAAACCTAAAATTCCATTTTTAAACGTGAAAAATACATCAGGATATGGGTCCGACCTTAAATCTGATCCAAACCACCCAGATCTCAGCTTCCCAGCATAAATTAGGGACCTGGCACCTTTAGAACTTCTGCACTAAGTCAAGGTGAGCCCATAGGGGCCAGATAGGGACAAGACTGCTCTGCTCCAATGGCTCCTGAGCATTTCATCACTATCCCCACAATACCTCTAGCTAGCATGTAGTTTTAAATATAATCCATCACCTTTAAGTATTAGATGTCCAGAATTTAATTAAACTCAAAACAAAGCAGCAAGGAATAATACCCAGAGAACAAAGAGATAGTATCTGTCTTTTCTGATTCACTGGGGAAAGGGGAACCTTTTCTTTATTATTTTTTCCCAAAAATTCCTGCAAAGGCATGCATATATATATGAAAATATAAAAATAACTGACACCTTTGCAGGATCGTAGTACTTATTCTGTAGTTGAGCTAATATTCATTAAGCAATTCTTCTGTGTTTTCTGTATGGCATTGGCAAAGGCAACTCGTCTGTGTTTTTACATCAGAGCAGCAGAGAAGGGTCAGCGTGTTAAAATGCCATGTAGATGGGGACTTGAGCAGTTGTAGAAAAAAGACAAAACTGCTTCCCCATGGGCAAGTGGGGCAGGGAGCCAGGAGGTAGCAGTGTCCATCTGAGCAGGGAGCAGCAGTGCCCACCAAGGCAGGTGATGCTCCCAACACAGGACACACAGCTGCAAACCAGCAGTACAGAGACCAAAATTCTGAGCCACCCGTGAGTCTCCCAGGTGAGAGATTTCTGCCCAGCATAGCTGCCTGTCTCAGCTTCAGCATGGCATTAATAACTGCTAGCTGTGTCAGAGAACTCCTGGGAATCTCTGTGGCACAGTGCTCCCATTGTACCTGGGATTTCCCTTTACAGTGGTGCTTGTGGAGGAGGGAACAACATGCTCTCAGGCACAGCCTCAGCTGGCATTTCTGGACACAGGTCTATCAGCTGCAGCCCAGCAGTGCAGCAAAGATTCAAACCCTTCTGGTGGGGATTTGAACCACTACAATCACACTCAGTGGCTGTGGGCAGAGGACGAGTGATCAGAGGAATGGGTTTACTCAGCCACAGAGAGGTAAACCTGCACAGCAAGAACAGGCAGCAAATACACCACCCCAACAGGGCACAGAATCCTCACTTTTTCCAAGGCAGTCTCCAAGACATAATTATGCTGCATCTAGATGTAAAAACCAATCAAAACAGATGGTTAAACTGCCAAATTAGCCAGCAGAGGGAGTTATGGCAATACAACAAAACACTTAATTGACAATTCAAAAATAAAATTTTGTGCTGTAGATACCAAGATGTGAATTCAAGCAAAGCATCTTCCTTCTCCTCTGCACCAATCCTTCCAAACACATAGATAACAGCAGAACAGCCATCCTGACCCACCACCTGTAGCCTGCAGTACAGGTTTGCAGAGATAAGGTATCCACATGGCCTCAGAGGTTGTGCACACTGCCATGAGCACACTTGTCTGCAAATAAAGCCCTGCAAGTGCAAGTCTAGGTAATCAGGAGGCAGCATCAGATTAAACTCTGGGACTCTTTAGTGATCCATTTAGCAAGTTCCTTATCACAAACATGACAAAAAAAGAAGCTGATGCCACCAGAAACATGCTGGTTTTAGCAGCTCCTTCCTCTGGTATCATGTACTTCATCTTCCTGACCCTTCATCTTCATCTGGAGCCACAGTCATCTTCTTCCTCATACTCCTGATGTAACATCCCATAGGAATTCACTGAACCATGCTTAGCACAACGGAAACCTAATCAGAGGCCTCCAGACACTGCTGTGATAGGGCTGATAAGTAATTAGTGAAGGGGATAGAGGACAAGACAGAGGAAACATGGGTTTCCCATCACCATATCTATGAAAAAAATACTCACTAGTCCCTGTACAGTGCTGGTCTATAACACCTATCCCATGATCTATCCCAGAATAGCTGCTGGTTTGGAGTATAAAGACAAGGCTAGACACTGCCCTCAGGAGAGGAAAAAGGAGGCTGGAAATCTCATTAGATACAATTGGAAAAAGCAGGACTGAGCTTGAAGAGGGAGTGGTCTGCAGGACTACCCTAGGTCTTAGATAGTGAAAAGCATGGAAAAAATTATAGATGACATTTTGGTTGCTTATTTCCATTCCTAAGAGAAAAGCAAATATATTCTAATAGCAATTAAATAAATATATGAAAAATGTGTTACTTTATTTCAATTTGAATAATAAAAAGGGCACAGACAGCAGGGTGGAAGCAGGCCATGGGTAACCCTTCTCAGGAAAGACCAGCTCTGCTGAACAACTAAACCCTAAGCAATCCTTCTTGAAGTGGCAACAGGGGATAGACACTGCTCTGAACAGGTAAAGCAAGAAGGGAGGATGAGTGAGTGGCTCCCTGAGGACATGAGCAGCCTCAGGGGAATCCAGCCCTTCCAAGCCTGGTGGGGGGAGGACAAGATAAGTCAGAGTTTGGGGCTGGGTGGCCAGCAAGGTCAGCCCTGGGGGCCCCTGTCAACTGCACGAAACGCTCCTCTCATTCAGGGCTGGACTCATTACATTCACCATCCACGACCTCGCAGAGCAAAGCGCGGCTGCAAAAATAACACCCAGCGATCTCCGACGGAGCTGCTGATTCACATCACACTGATGGGGTTTGATACGTTTGCAGAACATTTTCCCAGGTCAGAAGGCAATTGCTCATCAAAATAATTGAGCACCTCTCACAGCTCAACAGATCGGGCATTTCCTGAAGATGAGGCATAAGCAGGGTCAGGCCCTCTCCGTGTCTGGCTTGGAGCTGGCAGAAGAGAACCAGTAGGAGGAACACTCCAACCCAGCTCTGTG
Organism: Lepidothrix coronata; assembly: GCF_001604755.1. Classification (NCBI taxonomy): domain Eukaryota; kingdom Metazoa; phylum Chordata; class Aves; order Passeriformes; family Pipridae; genus Lepidothrix; species Lepidothrix coronata. Next base: position 2,422,234 of record NW_016690264.1, read on the forward strand.
CCCCCCACAAATGCCTCCTTCCCAGAGGGGAGCACATGTCTCCCGTCTTAGCAGTTCAAGTCATAACATACTGTGAAGGCCCCCAATTTCAGTTTGCACTGGAATGAACAGTCCAAAATTTATTCCCCCTTCAATGAAAATTCTGTTTTCAAGACAGGGGGTGGTGGTGGTGGGAATTCTAATATTCCTGATATAAGATATCAAAATAAAGATGTAAACCACAGAGATTATATATATAGCTACACCTATAATAACTGTATCTTCTAACCTTCTTTTTCCACCTAAAAATTCTGGGACAAACAAAACCCCAACTGTTCCTTTCAGGTTCTTCCCTGGAAGGGGAGCATTTGGAGCCTCCTGGGTTTAGCAGCTGCCCACTCGCGTGTTTTAATTCATTTTGCATATTAAATACTGAGAAGAGAGAAAGAGCTATGTAGGATGGCAGGGAAGGAAGAAGAAAGAAATGTAATCATGCATGTGGTGACACCACACCAAACCTTTGCCTAGTACAAAGGTATTTTGCAATTACTTAGCTTAACAAATTAAAACATACAACAACATACACTCCAGGTAAAATCTAGAAGAAACACAGTCATCTCCAAGTGTCATCAGCTGAAAGAACATTTGCATCCATAGTCTGTATCTTTATCTTCAAAATTAAAAATTAAATTAAAAAGACCTTCTGCCCTGCCATAGCAATGCATGGATTTAAAAAAATGCTGTGCTGCTTTCATGTGCTCCCTGATGTTCTTTCATGCCCTCATTAGTGACAGGGCATTCTCATTTCAGAAGAGGTTTTTTCAGAGAGAAAATTAGTCCCATATGGGATTGCAAAGAGCAGGGTTTGTTTTCTTTAGGACCTGTCTCACTTAAGGACTGGCTCTAGTGGCACATAAGCCTTGACAGCATCTCACTGCCTCTCCTAGTCCACCAGCAAGCAACATCAGCCCCCTTTTACAGCAAAGCCAGAGGCACATGCATAAACCAGTAGATTGCCAATGGAATGAGGAATCAAGAAGGTCTAGGACAAGTCAGACAAGCTTAACAAAAGATCAGTTTCCTCATAGTCCCCATGATTCAACAACCACAAGGGATTTTTGCACTGTGCTAACAGCAGCTCCTGGAAAAGCACAAGCATACCCATCCACTGCTAAGAAAGCTAAGAAAATTGATGGCTCACTGACAGGAGGAGGGGTGTTCCCATGGACTTTCCCTCCACAGACTAAAGGGAGGCCACTTTACCTCTTATTTCATCCCTACCCTGGGGCAAGAAGGCAGGAGCTCTACAGCTGCTTGTCCCCCCAGTGAGAGGGGACAGACCCCAGGTCTTCACTGTCGATGCAGACATACAAATTAGGACAAGACAGATTCCACTCTGTTTCAGCAAAAACTGATTCTTTGCACTGGGGTGTCTCCATGGTCCAGCAGCATCTCCCAGAGCAATCTACCTCAGAGGTAAGGAAGCTGCCTGTCCTGCCTGCAGCCCTTGCAGCTGATTGTCCCTGGCCATGCTACCTGTCCCTCAAAACCCATCCCCACCTCTGCAAGCCCCCAAGACACCACCCCAGCCTGTCCTGCACCAGTCCCATATCCCTGACACAGCTTCCCTTGCAATTCTCACACCTCCTCCAAGTAGACAATACAAAGACACTTAAATCATCCTCAAAGCCCTGTCGCAGGGGAGTGATGCAGCATTAACGAGGCGATGCCGACGGCAATGAGAACACTTCTATCCAGCAGAGCCATCAAAAACAGCACGAGGCTTTCACTGAAAGCTGCAAGCGATCCATTTACTTGAAGGACCCAGCCTGTCTCTGTGGATTTGCGGAGGAAAGGCTTCTGCATACCTTCTGATTCCAAAGTCTGGCACGGAGATGGGGCTGTTCATTGCTAAGCCCCTGGGGACACATCAAACTCTTGGCACCACAGGATTGCAACACATTCAAAGCAATCTGGTATCTTACACTCCGCCATCTGAATTACAACACTGCCTTCCAGGCTGAGACACAGCAAAAACCTCTTCCACACCTTCTGCTGCACCTCCTCTACTCCTCTTGCTAACCAACATGATTTACTAGTAGCTTGGGACCAATCTTACTGCTCTGTAATAAGAAATTAATCTCTTACTTGCAATCTACTAGCAACCTTCAAAGTCCCTTGACATCAGCCACAGAGATGTCTGATAGCAGTAACTGCCTTTAGTAAATCAAATAGGCTCAAGACTTTTCCAGGCAACACCATTTTTAGCAGCCACCTGTATTTTGGATTTGTTGAAAGGCTGGAGTTGTTTCACATGACTACTCAACCATGCATCTTCAAGCCATTTTGGGATTTTTGTGTTCAAAGCAGCAAAGTACAAAATAAGCCCTGATTAACACAGTGATTGTTGGATGCGAAGAGCAGGGAGTGGGACTTGATGATCCTTATCGGTCCCTTCCAATTTGAGATATTCTAGGATTCCAGGATCCTGGTGCCTTGAGCACACCAGCTGCAAAGCTAGAGAAATAGGAATGTATTTCCATCTATGGGGGAAGAAGTGCTTCAGAGTGAGCTACTCGTGCATTTACAAAACTATCCATGGAGCAGTCCAGCTCAGAGATAAAGGATAGCCCAGTGGTCAGGGAATCTGGATTTCAGTCTCTTCCCAACATATAATGTGACTGGAAATAAGCCACTACCAGCCTTTATCTGCAACAGAGAAAAAACTTCTTCCATCTGTGAAAGCTGTACATGGCAGGACACTGCACAGTTTTAGAGGTCAGACCGGACAGTAATGGAGGCCATCAGGGAGATGGACAGACAGATCCATCTTTTGATTGCTCTGGGGGAAAAGCACCAGTCATCCCCTTCACCCATAAGAATGGCTTTGCAACAACAAGCACCTGGATGCATTAGATCACTGGAATAGCACAGAGACAGAACATGTGTATATGGCAAACAGGGGGTACCTTCCCAGGGAAATTTACTTTGCAAAGTGTATCTGAGGAAGGATGGCAGCTTTACCAGAAAACTTTTCACAAGTCCTGGTTTGTGCATTTCTTAGGTTTTAGTTCTAACCAGATTTGCATTGTGTTTTTCATTTTGCATTCACTCTCGTTGCAAACAAACAGCATAAGTGGATGCACCTGAGAAAAATACATCTTAGGAGTCCACAACACTTGCATTTTCAGTTTAATCCCCACAAGCATCCACACAGCAAATATGAATTGACCACAGCACAAAAAAAAAAAAAAAACAACCAAATTCTATGCCATCCATGCCACCATTTATGGTTTGGATCCACAGATGAAAGAAGACAAAGAGAAAATAAGATTGTAATTAACTAATGGGATTAATTCTGAGACAGTGCAGTCTGTTTAACAGAATAAGCAGGGGGGAACAACCAAGAGATTATTGGCTAAAAGCTAGCAAAGCCCATTTGCAACAGACAATTCTACCCATCAAAGGCACATAAATCAATGAACTGTTGATCCATCACCTTAGTTTTCATTATTAGTTCTTACAATGCATTCAGCTTCCTGCTTCATAGTGCCCTCACAACTAGAGCTCCTACCCCAAGTTCCCTAGAGATCATCTGCTGTTCAAAGGACTCAGAGTCTGCCTTTGTTTTTAATTATGTGCATCACTGTTCAGATAGATTATAAAGCAGTTTCACCATTATCAATCATAACAGTGAGTTATTCAGTTCAACAAAGAAGCATGAGGCTTTTTTGTTTAGTTTTGCTACACTTGAAGGAAAAAGCCACTGAAGTGTTCTCAAGAAGCACTCAACAGAGGGAGGGATAAATTAAACTGTAAATAGAAATGGAAATGCCATAGCGAAGTCGTCCATCACTGCAGTTTGTACACAAGTTTATCAGTCAGTCCCAAGTTGGGAGAAGCCAGTGGCTGAATCCAGCAGCTATTTCACTACCGGCAAAGGAGTTGTGCAAAATCACGGGGGAACAGGGCACTTCATGAGCCATCTCACTGTCTTCTATCAGAGACTTTCAGCAGAAGTTTTGAACTAAAACTAGAAATACTTACACACAAGGAGGAGAAACCAGACCAGCAAAAAGGCAGACATCCCATCCTGAGTTACACTGCTTAAGGCTTCCAGATGGTTGCCACTTACTTTCTGCCATGCCCTCTTAGAAAGGAAGGGGAAATTATTCAGCTCCTCAGCTCAAACTCTGCCTGTGACATTGAGGCCCTTGTGAGCACCAGTGTCTTGCTCACCACCACCACAGGACTGGAATTGTTTCAAGAGGGTAATAAAAACGCCTTTCCTTGCTGCCAGCTGGTTGGCCAGCAGCTCACCCCACCACTTACCTACCACGGGACTCAACAGCCTTCTCAAAACATCATGTGGAGGTCAACCCCACAGACCTTTGCCAGCAAGATGAAAAATGAATCTGCTGCCCATCTATTGCTTACGTCAGTTCAGCAAAGGAGGGCTCTGCACCCCACCTCTGCCCCAGCCCACACCATCAATCCCCACTCACTTGGCGTCTCATGACTCACTCAAGCAACAGCATCGTACTCACACGTGAACTGACGCACATGACTTTGGATTCTCCTGAAGCAGAACAAGCCCTTCCTTAAAGCTTTCCCTGGACTCTAAATGTCTCTGCCTCTTTCCAGGAGCTTCAGTTATACCTAGCAATCCTCTAACTCATGCTCTGTGCCTAAACCCAGCACTGCTCCCTGCAACTCAACAGCTGCTAAACCCCTTCCCCTCAGCAGCAGCTGCACATGAATGTCCCTGCAGAGCAGCTCCTGCACCCATCCTGCATTTTGTACAAGGTGCCAAGTGTTTGAGAATAGCCAACCATGAATCATATTATATTTATGATAATATTACAAAGCTTAAAAGATTATCACCATGTCACATTCTTGATTTACAGAATCAGGTTGGTTTCTGAATGTAAATCAAGACCCAAGCTCACTTCCAAGCTTTAATGAGTGTTCCCTGGAAGGCCAAAGCACTGGTAACCATGAGGTATAGTGCAGGGCAAAAACTAAAGAGAGGAAAAGCCATGAAATACAGCCCCCTGGAGCTCAATTACTTCTGACTCATCCTCTCAAACGAGTTCTTTGCCTCCATAAATCAGAGGGAACAGAAAAACTTGCATTGCTGTGAGAGTATAATTATTCTTGCACAGTGTGAGGGGGAAACACACATGCTAATAGTGCCAGCTCATGGGACTGTGCTGGTGTTGATAATAAGAAACATGCTTTTAAACACACAGAGGGGCCCACTGCAGCCTGCAGGACAGCACAGTCCCATCCACACACTTGGAGCTGCAGGAGAGCCGTGGGAGCCCTTCCAGTCTGCAATCCAGGTGCAGGAGGACACAGAGCATGCAGATCTCCACAGGAACAAGGTGGCTCAAACCTCCTCAGTAACACTCATCAGGGTTCATCCTGCTCACTGACACCTGCCTGTACCAGGAGGGACTTTACTTTGGCTGCCCATCAGGGAATTAGTGGAGCATTCTGAAAAAAGGGCACAATTGCACAAGTCATGCAATTTTCCAGGGCTTTTCCTTCAAAGCAGAGACCTTAGGAAAATTCAGGACATTTGTGACCTTTTCTAACATATGTAGGTTTTGTTTTAGGAAACACTGCTGGTCCACAAGCAGCAGCACAGAAGAGAGAACACGACTTTGCTGTTGCAAATGCCCTATGAAGCACATAAGAGCATATTGTTAAATATCTTCCTTTGCAGTATTCCATACACATCACCAGGCCAGTGAGTTATTAAAAGATACTGCAAATCTTATTTACTTCAACTCTTTTGTCCTGGATTTATTCTCAGATTCAGGGAGAATTTTTTTCAGCCCACATTATCTGCTTATTTTCCCCATTACTTTTTTTTTTAATTAGAACAATTCAGAAAAAGCCAATAGCAGACAAGCCTTTGAACAATTAAAAGGAATTTTTTTTTTATTTTACAAATTTGGCCTGACAAAGGAACTTATATTGTGGTTCTCAGAAAGCAGAAGTCAACTTACTTTGGGAATATTGTAACCACAATGCTCCCACCAGCTACCCCAACTATTCCCTGGAAAGCTCTTTTTGCCAGACCAAGCTAACAGTAGGACTTCATAGGAGCAAATAAATGAGAAAGAGTAGGGAATTACAGGTGCATTTCTAATGGACACTGGTATTTAAGATTATCTAAATTTTCAAGGCCAAAAAAAAAAAGGAGGCAATCAACTAAAAGTGGTAGATTCAAGTCTGAATAAGGGTCATGCATTTAAAAGCAATTTAGGATCTAAAAAGGGTTGATGTTCCAAAAAAGTGTCACAGAAGCACTGTTCAAGTCCTCTTGCCCTCCCCTTCCCACATCAAAGTAATTCTGGGGGATAAGTTAACAGCAGTAAGGGGTAAATCCAAAGAGCTTAAGCCTAATGGAAGAGCAGTTCTAGTCTCAGCCTTGTACAAAGCCAGAACATTCATTCAGTCTAATGTTTAGACCATTAACACTGCTCATTGAAATACTAATTTATTTTCAGGGCAGCCATATGTCCTTAGCATACACAAGAATCAATGCAGATGTCTCTACTGTGCCCAAATGCCAACAAAACACCAGGTAGGATTTTCTAAATAAGACCTGGCATCTATCTGGCCAGTTTTGACCCAACTCAACTCTACTTCATCCTTACTGGCAAGACCCCAGTCCATGGTTAGAGACAGCAGACCTTCTCCTGGGGCACCTAACAAAGAGCATCATATTGGCCACAGGCCCAGATACCAAAGCCCTTCAGTGAGAGGGCCATCAACCAACCCAGGATACAGATGTGACATTTGTATCCTATCCAAGAGATAGGACAGCATATGGTCACATGAATAATTACACACTCAGGTGAAAGGGAGATATCCACAGTAATTCCAGAGAGCTGGGAGGCCAGAGACCGAGCAGGAGACAAAATAGTGTGCACAGAGTGTAGCCGAGTAACACAGAACTACAGTAACAACTTCAGGGATAATTCACGAAATGCTGCCAATTACATTAGAAATACAAGACATTTAAAAAAAATGCCTGACATGGTCTGCAGCCCTACTGTTGGCAGGCACTCAGATCCCAGAAACACTCCATTCTTACAAGGTAGCTCTTGCCCTGAGCAAGGGAAAAACATTGCAGCTTGTTGCAACGACTTAGATCTTCAAGATATCTGTCTAGTTTGAAAACTAAATTAATTTGAAAGTTGTTCCCCCTTCCAGAGCTTCCTTTAGCCTTTATCTTTTTATTAACAGATATAAAACCCAGACAGACTTCCAAGCACAGTATCTCACCTGCTTTACTTCTTCAGTGTCAGCATGTGGTGACATGGGTGGTGATGGAGAAGCAAAGCCAGTGCAGCCACTGCTTCCCAGTCCACTCTGACCAGGTCTCAACAAGGTTAATGGGGACAACGCTCAGCATCACACATGTTCCCACAACAAGGTGGGTCTGTGAGACACCCAGATCTCCCAGGGAATGCTTCTGCCAAGACCTAAGTGCTCCACTGGGCTGAAGTACCAGTCTCAAACCAAGCCTAAGGAATGGCACATGATGCCAGGACAGCCACAGGCTGAACAGCAGCATTGCGATTGCAGCACACACCAGCCAGGGAACAGCAGAAATTACCACCCTGCCGTGGTACACAGAAATAAAATCAATCTGTCTCCAGTCATGCACTCACGCTTTTCTATCCCTGGACACCTTTCTGCTGATCCACTGCCCAATTAACCTTTCATTAAAGGCTTCCTAGACATTTACAAAAAGGCCACAGCACCCATGATTAGCACTTTATTTTACATGCATTGCTACAACTACGCATCTTGGTCTACACTCCCCCTTGCAAGCAAAACTTGCAGTCTCATCCTTCATTTGATGACCCCTAGCACCAGGATGGAGTTGGACCACCAGAAATCACTCCCTAGTTACCTTCACCACCTCTGAAGGTTTTTACAGACTGCTGCTGTAGCTGACCTTAGCCATCTCTCTCCCAGTCTAAGGAATCCTGGTCTTGAAAACTCCTGATACAAAAACTACCCCGTATCTCTGATTTAACCCTGCTCTGAGCCTCTTTCCAGTTCTCCTGGCTTGTTCCAGAGCCAGGACATAAAGAGCAGGAGGCAGTGCAACCACAAGCCTACACAGCTGCAGTGTGTTTTCTTCCCACTGCCTTTGCTAATAACTTCTAATGTTCAATTTGGTTTTGATCACTGCTGAGCACTGAGCCAACACTACCACAGAGCTCTGCATTATAACCCAGAACCTCGAGCCCCCAGAGCCTGTTGATGTCTCACAGCTCATCGCCTTGTGTACATGCAGAATTACTTCTATGTGCATCACTTCACATATTCCTACCCTGAAATTCATCTGTCATTTTAGCAGCCCATCATTCTGTTTCTGAACACCCTTCTGCACATCTTCACACTTTGCCTGTCTGTACAACCTCAAATAGTTTCCTGCGCTAACAAAACTTATTTATTTTCTTTGTTCCTTTTTCAAGTCTGACTCATATTTGAAAAATAGAAGGTCTCAGCATGAGACCTTGCAGTATTCTGCTGGTGACTTCCCTCCACCAGGAGAACTCATTATTTATTTCCACTCTGTTCATCTTCTTTTAGCCAACTATTTTTCTAAGTAAAGACCCTCCCCCTCTTTTTCCCCACTGCTTCATTTCCTTAAACATCTTCTGTGAGGAACCTTGATAAATGTCTTTAAAAAAATCCAAGCAGGCTTTATCAGAGTGCTCTGTTCCACATGCTTGTTAACTCCTTCAAAGCAGAATTTTGCCCTCTGCCTCTCTATGTGTTTGCAGCTGTCTTTTCACTTAAAAGCAAATTCTGAGTTTCATGGGACACTGTTGAGGGCAAAGCTTTTCTAGCTCCACGTGTTTTAAAAATTCATGCAAAAGGAAAAATTATGTCCCAGGTGCCTCTTTTGTCATCTCACAAGCACCTCCTGGACCTGTCTTCCCTTTATGTAAGACCAAAAAAACCCTTTCCCAAATGTAACTATCAATACTAATGCAAACCTTTTATCTTGAGTCTTTCCTTTGCTGCCTCAGAGAGTACAGGCTGGCCTCACTCTAGGTTTAATAAAGGCTGGTGAATGTCTTACTGCAAATATTTATTTGGGCACTGACCCCTGAAACAAATCCAATTCATCCAGCTGCTGATTCAGACAGCATTTCAGTTCCTAAGTACACAGATCACTTTCTGCAGAGGCCTCACTTTACCTCCCCTGCCTTGCTGAGCTTTTTAAACCCCTTTATCACACTTCTCTTCACAAAGCTGTAATCAATTTGCTTTTGCAGGCTAGGGCTTTCTAAGTATCCTAAGGGAACTAAATGCCACCATTTACAGTGATCTAAGGATGTAGTTTCCATGGAGGCCACTGGAAATCCCAAACTTCATGCTGACATTCACTTCTTTAGCACAGCCAGTGAAGGTCCTGCTTTCAGGCACCTCCAGCAAGCTGATCCTGGCAGGCAGAACTGAGCAGCAGATACTACTCATGCTATTCGGCATTACAGACTTTACACCTTCCAGTTCGGGTACTGAAGCTTTGACTCCATAACATTCTAATGTTTCCCAGTAGTTTTGCCTGTTTCATCCCCATCCAAGACCACATGCAGGTCAGTACATCCCTGAAACTCTCTTCAGGCTCAGCTCTTGGAGGTGGACTGCCAATTCTGCCAATGTCCCAGGCTGAGACCCAACACTTGGTAGGACAAAGCAGTTCAAGATCATTCCCATGCCATCAGAGAACATGTAAAAAGAAAAGAGGCACAGCAGTGGGACTGGAGAGAGAAGGGACTGTAGGAGAGGAGAAGGAAGTCACAGGAAGAACCCAGTGCTGACAACACAGCTCCAGGACAGAATCCAGCAGGGAAAGGAGGGAAAAAGTCAGAGCTTTCCCACATCTCACAGAGCTGTGGTAGCTCACCAGGGTGGGCACACAAAGTGAATTGATATTTCTGCTGCTCCAACAGAAAAGGCCCAGGGATGCCACAGAAGTGGCAATGGATGGGGAAAAGCACTTACGGTTCTGTGAATGCCCTGAATCCCACCTTACTTAAACTCAAATTAAGTTTGAACAGATTTTTTAACATGACAAAACTTCTATTGATACAAAATGCTGGCCACTTTGTTTCTTTCTTGCCTACGTATCCCTTACAGTTACTGTACCATCAAATCCTTCTCTAGAAATTACTATTATTCCCCGGAGTCACCTAAAAGCATGAACGTAAGCTCCATTCCAGAACAATTTGTGAGAAAACACTGAACTATGTGATACACAGCAGGGACAAAATCTTTTTACAAGTGTTTACAATGCAGGGCAGGCACCTTTGTGTTAAGAACACATCGAAAGCTGACAAAGTAGAAACACTTCTATAACAAATATAGAACAGGGATGAGTGGTTTGGTGGCTCAGACCTGAGGGCACAGCTGCATTCCTTAGACAAATCTATATATCAAAGACTTATCACACATCCTCCAACAGGAAGACAAGCATCCAGAGTTCAGAGTTGAATCCTATGAGCTGTGTCATTTTTGTGTCTCTCAAAGAGCAACCCAAACCCAAGGACTTTCAGAGGCTGTGATGTTGCCAAAGGCCACAAGATCTCAGCAAACATTCCCCCTCTGAAACAAAAGAGAGCTTCCAAAATTCCTGCACCAAACAACTGTTGACGTTTCTCATGTACAACCACATGTTTTTTAAGAAGCAGGCATGTCATCATTTCTCTTATAAATGAAAATTTAACGATGACACTCCTGTCGCATGAATTCTTTTCCATAACCTTCTGGACCACTGATGGTCTGCAGATTGTAGTTTGGTAATTGCTGGTCTGTGGAAAGTTGGTACAGTGAACCAACACAAGGGTTATGTTGTATCACCATTTATTGCCTCCCTTGAGGAAGATAAAGTGGAGGAGGAAATGAGGTTCCCAGTATTGACAGATTTCTTTACCAAGCTTCTATCTTTGACAGTTCCCCACTCAGTATGCTGCCACAGATGCAGTATTGAGTAATTACGGTGCTCCCCCAGCTTCTCTCCTCCTCTTTTCAGCTGATTGCATAAATTTTAAAAGCAAATATAAAATCTGTATTTTTAGCAAAGTTGTCCTAAATGCGCCCTTCTGACTTTGCTTTCACTGAAGCATTATGATAATTTGTATGCTCACATTCCGCACGTGACTGCACGCCTACAATTCCAAACATTGTCTTCTGTGCCAGGCGCCTCACAACCACCAGCAGCAGTACCATAAGGACAGCAGAAAACTTCAAGCAGAGCAAAACCTGTATGTGTGTCTGTGTCACGGAGAGAACTTGAAAATTCACCCCCACACACATTAGAAAGGAGAATCAAAAGAGCCTCATCACAGCCTCTCATCTGAATAAATTCTTTGAAATTCACTTTTAATGCATGACCTTTAGCATAGAAAGCACTTCATACACATCTGCTCCTCTATTTTTAATATTATCACTTTCAGAAAGCTGATGTATTTCATGTTTTCATCAACAACAAAAAAATCCAAAAGGAAAAAAAATGGAAAAATAAACATAATGTTGATATTTGACTTTGGTATTTAGCCAAAGTCAATTTTACTAACTTCACAATTTGTCAGAAATGATAAGAGACAGGGATCTTTCTACATTAGGAAGCAAATATCATGATTCAAAAAGGCTTTAACACTGTACAAATACACATGGCTCTCAAGCAGAGAGGAGGGAGCCTTTACCTTGTACCAGTGTCTGCAAAGGTTTGGGATCGGGATGGATAAATTGCATTCAAGGTATGGGAATTACATATCAGATGAGAGCTGTATTACCTCGCTCACAATGCTTCAGAAACCAACGTTACATCTCTCAGCAGTACAAAAAGCCCACTAGCTCTGCATCAAGGGTAAAAGTACACCTAAACTTCCTTCCCCAAAAAGTGACAATTCCAGCACTTCCCACCAGAAGTGATGTTTCCCAAGCTGCAAATGCAGATTACAATCAATGGAGCTGATGGCAATTGAGGGAAAGAAGGGCAGTTCATCTCCCAGCCCATGAAATTGCAGACTGCCATCAGAAGCTATTTCCTTCAATTCAGAATATTCCCTCCCTTTTTCCCATTTAACAATGGGCCCAGAAAAAGCTGGAGACATCTGTCAAACCCAGATGGCTCACTTGGAAAATGACTGTGCGTCTGTTTATAGGGAAAGTGATAGAATCAACAGAGAAGGGCTGGATATTTATGTACAGTGGAAGCTGCTCATCTCTGCAATGACAACTTGAACTTGCTCCCAGCTCCACTGCAGGCAGGACTGGAGAGCTGTTACTCCACTGAGGAACCTCATTTGCAATGGGCCACATTTAGGGAAGATGAGACCATGTGGTTGGACTGCTCCACCCTGCATTGCTGAGGTCTCACAACCCACTAACCAGGATATTCCCTTTCAAAAAGACAATCTGGAGGATTATTCTGTGACTACACGCAGAAGCAGCAAACTACATGTCCTGGGCTCAGATGTAAATAAAACATAATGCTGCCCTTTAAAGGAAAAGTGGGGGAGAGATAAAAAGGAAGCATAATTCTATACTGAAAAGAGTAATTTCCAGGGGATTAAGCTATTGTGCTATTTGCTCTTGTCTATTTTAGCTGCTGCTCAAGATGTTAACCTCACTACTCTCAGCGAAGCAATGAAAACAATTATTGTGCTGGCAATGGGATTTGCAGCTAAGAAGAAATGTGTATTAAGGAAGAAGTGAGGGGTGCTGCTATGAATAACTGCTTCCAGTCCCAGCAGCACTCTATAACCAGCAAAAGGGTATCATGCCTTGAACATGGTAGTTCAGGCTGGGTGGGCGGGCGGTTGACACAGGGACAAGGTATCTGCCAAGCCACAAACCCCACAGAGGACACAGCACAGGGGTCTCAGCAAGGAGAGCCATACAAAAGAAAACTGGATTGAGGACACCTTGCTTTTGTTCAGAGACCTTCATTTTTACCACCAGATGCTACAAATAAATACCACCTGGAAAAGAGGTTTAAAGCCCTTAGGAATGTCCCTGTATGGCCTAAAGTTACTTTTCTTCTAAAAAAACTTGTCCAGTTTGGAAGATGGGGAAGAGAATCAAATGCTTGATCAAATCTGATCATGGTGGGACTCTGATCAGGACAGTGTGGTACAGACACTGGTGTGCTGCTGCAGACACCGCTCAGTCAGGAAAACTAACATGTTCAGAAGGCAAATAAAGGGGATTCTGAGTTGAACACAGCAAGCATCCCTAATGGCCTCTCAAAAGCCCTCATGCTGTCAGAGCCAGTGACACCAAGTGATCACACTCACAATGCCATCACAAATTAAGTGAATTTAGTACTTGTAAAAGGTACCATGCTGACAGAGTTCAAAGACTGAAGCAGCTTCTGCAGAGACAGAAAAATACAGCAAATATCTTTTTTTTTAATTCTTCATCCAACTGACCCACCAGTTGCCTGCCTCCCCAGGTCTTTGCTGGTAAGAAGGTATCAGGACACAAATTTTTTCATACTCACACTATTTGTTCTTTGAGTAAACAGAGAGGCAGCTTTTGCCATTTTCACCAAGCAAATACAGTGACCCTCCACCAACACGTCACTCCAGGATTAGCAGCAGCCACGTACCAAGGACCTTACTCAGCACAGCCAGCCCCCAGAAGGCATTAGTACCCCGTCATCCCCAGTGAATCTCCAGTCTCTGCACCTTCCACCAGCACAGGCTGTCACAACAAGCCAATGACAGGCAGGCAAGGACCTTCCGCTGTATCTTGTCTGTTTCCTTGCTGTGACCCCTTTTTGTAATCAGCAAAGACACTTGAGCAGCTTTGCCAAGTTCCACACAACTCTGCAGCTCCCCACCAAGCTTTGAAGGCTGCTCTAACTCACTTGGGCACTGCTATTTTTGCTGCCTGTGCTGGGGATTGCTAAGGGACTGTGCAAGACACTGCTGCTATAAAAAAAATGAATATTTCACAATATCCTCTCACCTCTAATGCGCCAAAGAAACGAGTCCTACTATATTCCCAGAAATTCATCTACTTTGGAACAAGAGCATCAACCCAGCAGAGCAATTACTGGAGTTAGCTATCAGGTGCCTGTTCCATTCCTCCTCCTTCTGCAGTACCAGGACAAGGGATTGAGTTGCTAATAGCACAAAACAAACATTTCAAAGCCTGTTGCTCTGTTTCTTCTGGGCATTCACTGAGGTACAGTAGCTGTGGCACAGGCAGTTCTTCTGTACTTTTATCCCAGCTGCAGTCACTTAGGGCAGGAGGGACACACCATCCAAGTCCCTTGGGGCCACCTCACAAACACCAAGAAAGCACACTGTAGAACCTCTTCTTGTCTCCCAGCACCAAGTTACTTCCAGATCCCATAGCACAAGGTCCCCCAAAAGCCACCACCAAACCAAGTCCAGAGTTCAGATTCTGGACATCAACTTCTCTGATCTCCCAGGAGTTCAAGCCTGCAGGGTCAGGTCAAGTCCAACTCAAAGAAACACTTATTTTGTAAGTAAAGAGTCACTGTTCAGAATTACATTAAACCAAGAAGATGAGAATCCCATTAGCTAATCTAATTTAACCTGATCTGTTTGAATTTCATTAGATGTGGCTGCACTGGAGACTCAGTAATAAGACTCCAGTATATTGGGATCTTGACGGTTTCTAACTCAATCTCCCAACCTGATGCAGACAGCTGTAATCATGTTAATTAGCTGCAGAACCTCTGATGTACTTCAGCTGAGCTCAGGGTGAAGCGAGAAAGATTAAAACGAAGTCAAATGAATAAGAAAGCACCACCGTACTTGCATACAATTTACAGGATGGGAATAACACACCCTTTGTGTGCAGATGTCTTCCCTTGGCTCAGATGGGGAAGGGCATTGCATAGGAACAAAGTGTGCCTGGGTAGGATCACTTAATTAGCTTGATAAATTAAAGGATGAGACTGAAGGTAAAAAAAAGAATTTTTCTTATTTAAATAACCCCCTACAAGTTCTGTCAGCCATGGGAAGCTATTTTGGAAAATAATCAGCACGCTTATTTCTAAAGTTAGCTTACTTGGGTGTTTTTCCTATAGAGAAACCATTGCTCTTACATTTGTCAGCACTCCCACAGAGATCAAGAGGATGCCAGTTTGAATAAGCAGCTAGACAGCCTGGATGGCAGCTTTTGGTCCCAATCCCTGCTCAAGGGGGAAGGGCCCACGCTGCTCTCTCTGCTTACACTGCAGGCACACAAATAGGGTTCAAGCTCTTGATCACGGGCATGAGTCATTTCAGATTTTTGCATCAAAAAGAACCTTTGAACTTCAGCACTACAAAGGCAGTCTGCAAGATAAGTCACCTTCATTGCTGTGTCCATAAACAGTTGTATTGGAACAGGAGAAACACAGGCAAGCACACGGAGAGTACTCAAGCTACCAACTCTCACATCCTGACATCTAAGGAGGGCTGGCTTAGAAGCCACCTCGCATCTGACCTGCTTCAGGTGATGAGAATGAAGGTCCTCCAGCCAACAAGACATAAACCAAGATTTACAGTGGCAACCACTAAGACTCACCTTCAGATTCAATGCTTAGGAGTTTGTTTTGGGTTTTTTTGCCAAGCTGCAGCAGTTTGGGAATCGAAAGAAGGTGGGATGTTACAAAACTGTCTGGACTCTTCCAAAAGACAAGTTCTAAGACCAGAGTCAGGCCACTTTTCCTGCTGAAGTATGTATTTGCAAGACATATGAAACAACCCTTTCAACTCTCTGCACCAGGACTGCCTTACCAGGTCTCCTGCATCTCCTCAGGGAAGTCCACCAGGACTGCCCACAGAGCCTCCCCAACCCCAGTGAGGCTCAAGGCATTAATTCTGGCCAGGTTTTCTGCAGCATAAACAGACATCTCTGAAGGATCCAACCATCCCAGTCAGCCTCTTGGCTTGTCTGCAAACTGCATTACAGAAGCTTTAATGACCTGAGGCAAAACCAGAGCATTGCAATGTTTTTCCAGCTTAAGTCCTTGTACTTTCTCTTCACTGCAGCCCCCAACAAGCCCCAGAGGAGCCCATTCCCGATGAGCTCATCAGGAAGACACAGAGGTACAAATCACCCCAGCACATTTCTGCCTCAATTAACATCTCTTTTGGAGCCTGCAGCAGTGGGGATCTGGAGCTCGGAAAGCAGTGCAGGAGCATGTTTCACTGTGAAGGAGCAGGATTTAGGCAAGGAGAAGTTCTGTAACCTTCTCCTGGCTTTTCCCTTCTCCCACAGCCCCACAGCACTCAAAGCAGCACGTGGGACAGAGTGAAAACTTGAGAGAAGCATCTGAAGCCTTTGAGAAATACAGCCTCAAGCAACTTACAAACACTAAATGCACCCAGACAGTGTGGGGAAAAAACTAGGTAGAATTAATCCTGATCTCTCACTGAACAGTGTTTCCCACATAAATACTGAACTGTTTGCGGTTGAACCTACTCCAGGCTTTCCCGTTCCATGCAAAAAAAGTGACATTGTTATTGATTTCAGAATTGCTTTCAAATTACAAGTGCTAGCAATAAAATTAACTGCATAAATTTCAAGCACTACATATTGCTTGTGATTTCAATTATCGATTAAGTACCATGGCAGAAGCATTAAGCATTAAAATGTTAACAGTGATTATTACTCTGTTACTGTGGAGTTTGAGGGTCTTTTTTTATTGGTGGTTTTGTTTTGGGTTCGTTTTGTTGGGGTTTTTTTGTGTTGTTTTTGGGGTTTTTTTTGTTGTTGTTGTTTTTGTTTGTTTGTTTGTTTTAATTTTGAAACCAGTGCTTATGTTGGATACTCTGGGAGCTGTAGTTCAAACACCATCACATTCAGTGTAAGTGCCTAAGAGATAGAAATTGTTTTCAATTCATGCAAACACAGTGAGTTTTGATAGCAAAGAGTAGATAAAACATCATCTTATACTGGCCTGGCTGAAACAGCTTTATAATTAGCAATGGATGGCTGTTTTTAGTACCCTTGCTGATCAGCTAGTATTTATTGGAAGAAGCTGCATCACCCTCCAGGGGCTTTGGTGAAATGAGGTATCAAGAGTTTCTTCACAGAGAAGCAAACAGATCTTACAATCATCCTGCCATGCCAAATACTCTGCTGGCATAACTCTGTTGGCTACCCCGGATTTTTTCCAGAGGAGAATAGCCCTGGATTTTTAACCATAAAAAGAGCAGATTCGGTATCATGTGATACCTACTGAACACCCACAGCAGGTTTCACAATCTGCACTGACAGAGTGAGAGCAATGGAAAGACAACAGGCACATCCTACAGAAAGAATGCATGAGCTGAGGGCTGATCAAGCTGAGTACAATATTCCCTTTGCAGGGGTGCTGTGACTGCTTGCACTCACCTCCTGACACTGCCATCACAAATGCTGGGCAGCTTTCCGCTTGGACACCTTTATCTCCCTAATTAGCACAGCAAAGACTAAGCCCAGGTGGGAAGCAATCACAGCAGTGGTTTATTCACCCTCCCCATTTATCTTTCTGGAGCAGGTTTGGAACTACCTCAGGTGGGAAAGTTGAGACATGGACATGCTTTCCAAGAGGGCATGTTCATGTGCCTGCAGACACATGCAACCTATGAGAGAGGATAGACATGATTGGCAGAGGGTTGTGTATTTGTTTATCTGCAGCAAGCTACTCAAAGTTGGAGCCATAAGGATTTCCACAGTCTTGCTCCACTGCACACAAGGCATGTAAAGCTCTGCTTGGCAGCTGCCTTCTCTGACAAAACTGGTCTCTGAAGGTTAGCCTCCATCACTCTCTAATTTCTTGTTCCTCCTAACTAAGCTAAGCTGATAAGCTGTGCTGAATGTCACTTCTCAAATCACTCAGCAAAATCTCACAGTGAGGCAAAGTGTTCCAAAATTATCTCAGTGACTTAGAGTTCCCTCTTCCCTTCCCTTTTGCTATTTCATTGAAAGCATCATTCCCACAAAAATCAAGAGCCCATTTCTCCACATCTATGCACAGTGCAAGTCTCACACAAATGCCAGCTTGGTCGCTGCCTGGAAAAGCTGCCCCAACCAGGCAGCAGCAGGCAATAGGACCCACAGAAGCAGAGCTGTGTCTTGTACCTAAGGGCACACAAGCAGCTGTGGCCACAGCACAGCAAACCAGTGCCTCTGCCAAGAGTTCAACAATACCCTGAATACTACATGATCATAGGGTAAAAGACCCCAAATGCACATCAGGGCTCTAATAGGTTTTTATGCATTGTAAAAATACGCAGGGGAACTGAAGCAGTTTAAAAGAGCATCCCAAAAGAAAGTAAATTACAGCTTTTGAACATGACACCCCTGTGGCATGACTCCAGCCAGGAAACCCTCACAGTGAGTGGCCAGGATATTCCACCAGCTAGACCTGAAGTCAGCACACCAGGAGATGGTGCAGCTGCTAACAGGAGCAGGAAGCTTTACAACTTCCCCATAGCGATGAAGATATCACATCCAGGAGAAGGCCACCTGCAGGCAAAGAGTTGGGTGATAACACTGCAGCATGGATAAGAGGTAGTGTCCAGCCTCAGGCCCAGGAGAGGACTTGGGCTCCCTTCGTGGCTCCTGCTCCATACTTGCTCCAGAAGGGAGGAAATTCAGCCTATGCCAGCACCCCCCTTTCTGCACTATCTCTCAGGGTGGATGATTTGAGTCTAATCCATGAAACCTCAGCTGTTTCTTAGTGATAAATCCAGTTTGGAAAACTAGCACCTCAGAAATTAGCAACGTCAGATCTTGAGGGTAAGCTGTAAATCTCCGAAGAGCAGCAGCACACATCACGTATTATGCACAGGCACAGCAAGTGTAACAAGCAGGAAGCATTCCTTCAAAAGCTGGGTGTTAGATCACAAGCCAGGTCTGAATATACATTCCCCTCTTGCCTCCTTGGGCCTCACATTTTGCCTACTCCACAACCTGATCACTCATGCCCCAGAATTGCAAAGCTTCCCTCCTCCCTGAGCAGTTTGTCCTTTTAGCTGGAGACACAGGTACCCTGGTGATTTAGGGCACACACAAGGACGTGTCATTTAAACCAAATGAAGTGGGGCTGTTGTTCTTGCACAGTTTACAGCTGCACTGTGAAACTCACAGCTGAAGGATGAGAGAAGCCAAAAGCACAGGTGGTTTTCAAAAGAATATCATCTAACAGCCAATTCTCAAGGAGCAGGACACCCAGCCAGGACTGTGGGGCAGGAGCAGGGGGAAGGCTGCACACAAGGACCAAGTACCCAGCATTCACATGGACCCTTGTCCCTCTTCCCTTGCCATCCTCCCTACTGCCAGGGAGAGGATAACTGAGAAAAATGGTCTGAGCCAGTCTGACAAGTATCATTTCTTATTAGCTGAGACAATTTGCTAATTCAAACTTCACTCAACACACTCCAGTTCTCTGATGACAGCAACTGACCATCTGTACACAGTTTTGACTGGTAAGTGAGCAGCAAAACCAACTGAAATCAAACTGAAATCATCCCAAAGAACAATAGAACTAGCATGTAAGTCTACCCTACAGCAAAGCATAGCAGGGGACTTCAATTTGATTTATCTCAGCAACATTAACGGACCAATTAGCTGTTTCTCAGGGAAGAAGTCATGTCATCATTTACATATTTTGGTCATATAGTAGGGAGGGTAAAAATTATGAACACATGTGAAGCATTTGGATGTCCTCAGCTACCAAAGACTTCATAACGAACACAGTTACAACATTAGATTAGTGTTTCCCAATGCAAAGAGGATTTTGTTTTAACTAGAAGCCTAAAAAGGAATTATAGCAGCTGTGCCTGTCATTATTCTGCTTAGCCTGTTAATGGAATTGGGTTGCTACAACCAAACTGGTTCAAAAGATTAATTAAAAACAGGTGGTTCTGTGCAGTAACTTCTCCACATCACATTGAGAATTTTTTGTGGCCAAACCACCTCTGTTCTTCCTAGTGACCTGCAGAAGTTCCATATGCTCATCTCTAGGGGCAATAAAACAATAATAAAATTAAATTCAGAACACTGCTTGTGTGACAGAGTGTGTTGCAAGGTCCACCTGAGGAGAAAAGCCACATCCAATGAAGGTTTTCCCTTGGGAGTGTCCTCTATGTGACTGTATACCTCAAGAGGGATGATCTTTGCATGAGACACACCCAATGGGACTTAAAAACAACTTGTTAGTCAAAAGGGGCTGAAGCTCATTCATCTCCAAAAAAGGAGAGGGTGGTTTGAAGAAGCCTTCCAACCACAAGCAGAAAAGTTTAATATTCAGAGGGTTTGTCACCATCTCCACTGGCCACGTGCAATCCAGCCCCAAAACTCCAGCCTGAATCAGAACCACACTGGCTAAATGTCTTCTGCAGCCAAGGACTCCCCCTTAGGAGGCCCAGGAGCACCAAGATCTAAGACAAACCACAGGAAAGAGAATGTCACCGGTTTCCTCATGTGAATGTTCCTGGCTGACTGGGAATGTTTCACAGAAGATCTCTGCAGATGTGGAGGATTTTGCAGCTATCTCTTATTTCCCTGCAGAGCTTTAGGATAACGCACACCCACATGAGATCCTACACACCCATACATTACAGGTATGCTACTGGAGCTGGCAGCTCCCCTTTCTTTTTGCAGCACAAGAGCCAACCTACAGCCAGGCCACTGCACAGCCCCCTGCAGAGAGCCCAGCTGGTGCCAAGAGATGGGGAGAGAAGAATCAGCAGCACAGTTTTTACCAGAGCAATTCCATGGGCCCCAGGCAACAGATCAGCGCTCTTTGAGGATGTGAAGATGCAGCAGCAAGCATCACTCAGCATCACCCTGCATCACTTATTCCTCAGGTCTCCTTCCGTCAACAGGTTTACTCAGATCCTCCCATATCTGTTAGTTTGATTATATCCCGACCTCAGTGCCCTTCTCCTCATATGTAGCAGTACACAAAGACAGCTGTACAAGGAAACAGTTGTGCTGGAGCCCTAGGCATTCCTGCCCACAGCAAGGTACAACCAGCGTACAACAGCTCCAATTGAAATTTGCACAGGAGTTGTAGAAGATCCAGGCAGCATCACTAAGTTACCCACATTTGAAAGCTGCAGGAGATAACACACAGTTAAATCAAATCAGTGTCACAAAACACCAGCTGACAGTCACACAGCCAGGGACACCTCATTCACACATGGATCTCTTTAGAGAGCACATCAAAAAACTCTGGCCTGTGATCCTTCAAACCCCACTCAATAGCACTTAGGATTACAGCAGGGCCAGGCTCAGCAAGAAAGCAGGCTCAAGCTCAATATTTTGTCATGTCCTCACTCATTTCATCTCCCAGAAGAGCAGAGGAAAGTAGAAAGAAGAGTTGTTCTAATTTCATTTCTAATTTGGGGAACTAGTGAGCTCCTGTTCTCCCAAACAGCTATTGGGTTACCTCACAGCTAATTCCTATGCTTATTTCTACTTCATTTTGTTTCAACCTCTTTGTGGATAAATATAAAATCCTGAGCAACAGCAGTATTTGGAGGGGATGGAGAAGTAGACAACAGATGGACATTCCTAAAACAGTTACTAAACCCAAGTGCAATCAGATGCCTAAAACCCACCCTCTAAACCACAAGCCAAATGCAACAATTCCTGAAGTGCATTTTGTTTTCTCCATGGGTCAACAGGACGGTACCTGCCATCAGAGGGAAAGGCTAAGGGATAACAGTGCCCTGGGTTCACCTCCCTCCTATTACCAGCATGGAAATATAAAGACTACAGTGCTACTGAATCACTTTTTCTATTCTTTTCTAAGAGATAACTCTAAAAACACCAAAACTTTTACTTTACACCAGCAGCTCAGGATCAACATGGAAAACACCTAATGGCTTTGCAAAATAAGAAGCCACCCAACATAGAGCACCTACTGACTGGAAGATCCCAATAAACTCCTCTCCCCGGTGTTATCTGGGCCTGAGGTGTGAGGCTGAATGAGGCTGAACAAGGCTGCCCATCACCAAGATGGAGTAACACAATCCTGGAAGCCCCCACTTCTGCACCTCAGCCTGCTGCTTCACTGTGTTATCTCCCATAGGGTCAATATAATACTCCTCAAAGTAATTGCACCCCAACCAATACATCCCAACCACAACTCCCGTGGGATACAAAATTAACCCTCCCCTTGTGGCAGCAACCCCAGTTGGGGTCATGGCCAAGCTTCAGGCCTGAAGTTTGAACTGCAGCTGCTGGTGATTCTCATTTCAAGGGAGGTGAGAAATGTTGTCACAGCCACCCACCTGCCATCCTGGGGCCAAGGAGGCAGGAGATCCTGGTTATGGCAGGCAGCAGGATCCTCACAGCTCCTCCTGACAGACACACACTCCCATTTGCAGGCTGCACCCAGTTCCAGCACTGATAGAGTCTACAAGAAGTTCAAACCTATCAGTCCTTCTGGTTTTGCTAATGTAATGTCACCACATGACTGCCAAGCCATGGGAATATCTTTTTCCCCAGTAGAGCTTTCATGCTATAGCATTCTTTCCCCAGTGCAGGTTTGGATCCCTGGGTGAGCACAAAGCACAAGGCTCTGGATTTGCCCAAATCACATTGCTGTAGCAGTACCGCTGCAAGAAAGCTGCATCTCTCCAGAGAGATGCTGCAGATGTGCTGCGACGGCCACACTGAACCAATTTCCCTTTTGCACCGCACAATCTGGGAAAGGAATTTTCAACATATTTGTAAAACAAACCTTGTCTTTAATAAGCCTTTATCAGTGGACTGCATTAGTCAGACCCACTCTGCAAAACACCCTGGTGTAACTTCAGGGGAATAGAGTTTCCTAGATGAGGGAGGGTCTCCTTACTTAGAAATCTGTAAGAAAAACTCACTGATTGTTATAAAAAAGCGGTCTAACCTGAAGGCAGAAAGACACCTTTAAAGAACAGGCTCTGTGCATGGAGCTGATGGGACTTCCACAACTCTAGGAGGATCCAGGACAAAGAGAGTATAACAAGCCTCCTTGTACTTACAGCCTTAATCTAACCATGGTCTGGGAAAAAAATCCCACCAATTCAGCTCTGTCAGTGGAGAACACACGAAACTACCACCTAGTCAGCACTCACACACTCCGTGCCGCAGTTTCTACAGTGCTCAGTCCCTACCAAATCCAACAGCGTCCTGCAGCCAGCACTCCATGGAGGAACAGGGCCTTCCTCTAAAGACATTACAGAAATCTGCTGTGCCTTTTGCTTTAGTTTTAAAACCAGTCTCATCAATCTTGGAAGCATAGAGAGAGGAAAGAAATTACTGAAATTAATGTCACAGTTGTGGTGGGAATATATATTTGCTCCTGTTCCATAGGGAATGAAGAGATAGAGTTAAAAAATAATAAAAACACTTAGTGGGAGATCAGAATGATTCTGTGATACAGGGCACTGTGACTGAGCACATTTCATAGTCTACCAAGCAGCAAAACATGAAGATGCTTGCAGCAGGCTCTGAGTAAGGTATCCTGGAAAACACTGAAGTTTAATGAAATAAAACTACATTTCAAAACCCACCCAATTCCTCTTGCATGACCACGTGCTCCCTTCTTGCACGGGTACACTCACTCTGTGCATGTACGTGATTTGTGTTCAAATCAAAAGGAGTCCCCCTGTTTGGGACTCCATGTTGTTTTGCAGATCCCTGAGCAGAATATTTATTAACACTTTGCATTCCCCCTCCTTCCTGCCATTAGCAACCCACCCACAATGACAGGAGGATGGGGCTCATCACTCTCAGGATCCCATCTCCAGGCTACCAAGTGCCTCTGTCCTCCCCAAACCACTGATTCATCTGAATTTAAAAAAAAAAAAACAACAAAAAAAAAACCATGAAGGCCTCCCTCAGCATCACCCACCACATCTGCTGAAACTGTTCTCAAATACTATATTGAACCTCTAAAAAAGTTATCCCAAGGGACAATTGTTAAAAATAAGCTCAGTTTCACACTGAATATTTATTACCCAGCAGCAGATGAGGGGTTCACACAGAGCCAGGTCAGTGTTAGTGATGTTATTAATTTCTTTCATTCATTTCTTTATGAAATCCAGAGTTGCTAATATCTGTATTGAAAGCTCACATCCTATCCCTCTCCTCAAAGCTATTCTAGCATCAGAGAACTCCTGCTGGAAAACACAGTAGAATAGAAAATAAATACACACTGCACCAGCATTTTTCCCCTTCATGTCTTTTTTTCTGAAGTCCATACTCTCTGTGCTTTTCTCCCTTCCTGCTCCACATCTCCACAGCTAAAATAGGAAGTATCTATTGAATGCAGTCCTTAAAATGCAATCACTGATTTCCCTGATCTTTTCCTCCACAGGATGGAACCATGTTTTCCAGATAATTAAAGATACACTTATAGTGACAAGAGGCTGTTGTGAGTTGGTTTGGGGTTTTTGGGGGTTTTTTTGCGTTTGTTTTGTTTTGTTTTTTTACTGAAAAAAGAAAACCAAACCATCTCCTTTTCACACATGATGACAGTTTTCAGTGCAAAATTTCTTTCCCCCAGCTCGTTAGGACATCTTGGCCCAACATTCAAAGGAAACTGGCTTGGGGGTTTTTTTGGTGGCAAACTGATGCTGTTGGCTTTCTATGTTGTTGTTGTTTTGTTTAGCCAACCCCCCCCCCCAAAATTCAGGAAGCTAAGTCTTCAAAACAGGGGAAAAAAGATTCAATTAAAAGGAGTTTAAGATAACACACACATTTCACACTACCATTCAGCAGGCTCTTCATTCACTCCTGGAGGTTTTTAATCCCCTTCCCTCTCTCCCCACCCCAGTTTTTCTCTGGGCTGAACCTACTAAAGGGGGTTTGCCCTCAATTCTCAGAGTACCTCACAGCACATCCCTACACCAGCAGCCCCACTAATTCACTAATTTTTTCCATGTTTTTAGCATTCACCTGCTGTTTTCATCATTTAAGCACACTCCTGACTTGCCATACAGGTGCTGCATACACCTCACACAGGTACATTATGTGCATGGCACAGGCTCATCTGGTGCCACCCCATCTCTGCTCCACAGCACCTCTGCCAACTGCTTCCATCCTCTGCCTTGATGGTGGTTGGCAACACAGTTGTGATCCTGCTGTACAAAAACACTCCCTGGTACTGAAGAGAAGGCTGAGAAGTGTTATAAATATCCTTTTTTCCTCTCCCCTTCATTAACTTCTCCCCAAGTATTTCTCTTCCAACATCAAAAATAATCAAAATCACTTCCCAAATTTTTTTGACTCATTAAGAATCAAAATGCATTTTTAAGGGCGAGCAGAGCACGCCACAATGGATTTTGAACAAATTAACAGAGTGCAGCATTTTGAACTCATTCTTTGCTATAGCATTTCCAGAAGCAAAATCTATTTTTAGGTGCAAATGGTTTTATCTGCTCCATGTAACACCCAGACAAACATCTGGGCTGTCCCTTAAGTTTCCCACACACACTCACAGATTGAGAAAGATTGTATCACAATCATTTTTATGCTCAGTGCCTTTCAGGGTACCTTCCTTCCCTCCAAAAGGCTTTCAGCAGCCTTGTGCCTGCTGGTTCATTGGTTCACCTGTTCCTAGCTCAGCTTTCCTCAGCTATTCTGCAAGATGTCAGCTTCACTTCAGCCATCCAGCCTGGCCCCTTTCCAACAATTTCCTGAAATGTGTCAGCCAAAGGCTGCCCTGTCTCTTTTGATACTGCTCCGAGATCTGGAACTTACCAGCCTTCAGTCAGTCGAATTTCACAATCAGCTGTTACAAGATGACCCTATTTTGCACCAGTAACACTATCCTAGAAAAGCTGTTTCTGGCATGTCCCCCACTCCCCTCTACAAATAATCATGCAAAGAAACCATTTGTTTCACTTTGGGCGTTGTTTTTGGTTTGGTTTGGTTGTTTGATTTTGTTTGTTTTGGATTTTTTTTAAAGATGGTTGTTTCCCCTTCTGTCCACAAATCCCCTCCGATACTCTTGAAGCTCTGCTGGCTCCCACTTCACCTCCTGATTAGAGCTCCTACTCCTTATCCATGAATGCATCTCAGAACCTGCTGCACACTGGGTTTCTCCTTGGCCACCTTCATCTTTCATTCCCTCTTAGACTCTCTCTCTCTCTCAGGCTGATGACTTTGCTCAGCTCACTAAGCCCCAAGTGCCACTTTCCCACTGCTCCTCACAGCCACAAAGAGAGATGATAGAGCACTAGAAAAACTCAGGGTTATCCCAGGCTGGAAGAAGAGGAAAATGAGAGGGAAAAGAGAGCCTAGAAGCCCTTGGCAAGGTGGACCCCATGGAGGGCTGATACTCCTGGAAAAAAGGAGCTCCATCTGAACATCTGGCAGCAGAGGCAGCACAAGAGCCAGTCCAGGGCCCCAGGGCCCACTTCTGATCTCTGGAGACCCTGAGAAGGTGTAGCCTTGAGCACCAGGGCATTAACAGCCCCACAAATCCCTGAAGGTTTCTCTTTGTTCATGGGATTGTCTCTGAGTGGCACATCTGCACATGGCACCTCGGCTCGCTGAGGGAGCACTCCCACAGATGTGAGTGGGTCTCATTAGGAAGGATGCAAACAGAGCATGAAACTATCATCAGAGGCTATTAATGTTTTCTTAATGTGTGAACTGAGCTGGAAGCAGAGCAGAAAAAAAAAAAAGAAAGCTTGCATAGTCACGAATGGTGCTTCCCCTGCCCAATGCCTGCTACCCAGATTTTGGGGACATGAGTAGCAGGAGGTGGAAGAAGACAGATACTGTTTGTCTTTCCCTTTGTTGCTATCACTGCAGAGAGTCCATGCAAAACTGGAAAAAAAAAAAAAGAGCAGGATGCTATAGCCTGCTCTGGCTGCTCTCCCATCTGGTCCTCTCTTCTATCACTCAGAGGCACAAAAATTCATGTTAACACAGTACCTTTGCTCCCTTGAATAGCAAGACTACCTGCTGGAGATGAAAAAGCAGCCTTTGGGATATGGATGTTGTTGGGAAGATTACATCATTACAGACCACTGCCTCCAGTTTGAGGCCGAGAACAAGAAAAAGCAATGCATTTCTAAGCAAAACCAAGATTCAGAATTAATGACTTCATAATAACCTGAGCAAGTTAATATTCATCTAGGGCAGCAAGTTACCCAGTGCCATTCCCCACGGGGCTGTCGGCACGGCCACACAAGCAGAGCAGTGGAACAGCTGACCAGTGATGGGGCAGAGCCACCAGAGATGGGGTTTACTGTAAACTCAAGGCACAGCCCAACACAGCAAAGCTCTGCTCTGGGACAAGGATCAGAGACAGAGATGGTAAACTGTGAGCAAACTCCTTTTAGGGGCTAATGGGAACATGAGATGGGATTTCCTCAACACCCTCAGGGCTTGTCTTTATATAAAAGCTGCTTGCATTTAATTACAATCAGTTACATTAGCTACATCAGTCGATTTAATTAAATTGCAAGGACACTCATAAGTTGATTTAACTCTGTCTCAAATGGGTTTAGCAAAAGTTGGCAAGAAACTAAATCAACATAAACCAAGATTAAATCAGCTGAAGAGCCTCCACACAGGATTTTGCAGCAATTTAGCAAAAACCGATTTGAAGACCCATTTTAAATGAAGCAGAGTAACTCAGGCACAGAGATAGATGAACTTGTAGGATGAAAGCAAAGTGTCTAGCACTCCAGCAGCCCTGCCTAATAGACTTGAGCTGTGAAAAAAAAGCTTTTTCCTCCATGGCCTAGTGTTGGCATTTTATTTTTATCCACATATGATTTACTTAATTCATGATCTTCAGACATGTTTCCCCAACAGCACTTAGCAAGCAGTTGCCATTTCTGGCCCAGGCGCACAGGCTGGAGGTCACAAGCCATCTCCCATACAGCTGCAGCCTGAATGGGGAGAGCACTGGTGTTTCTTAGGACAATTAAAAAAAGGCTGTGAGCATGAAATAATCTACTTCAAATTAACCCCCTGCTCTGAACACTCACTTTAGTCTAAATAGAAGCTTTCAGCACTGAAATTTTGGGTACAAAAGAGGACACACACACAGGTGGCAGAAATAAGATAGGCCTTTCCCAAGCAATTGTTGCAGGCAGGTCACACAGCATTGCTCCTTCCTGCAGCAGCAGCTCCAGCAGGTGCTGTGAACTGGGCACATCTTCTGTGTGTACCTGAAACATCTTATTCTGTACCAAATGCAAGTGATAGGAATGCAATTCCAGCTTCACATGTGGAAAAATCAAGTGGCCACTGGAGCCCTCTGCTCCATGCAGGCAGCACCAGGTGAGTTACACTGGGATGGCTTCTGCCAGAGCAGAGACACCCAGAAACAGCAAAGCCCAGTAAGGATTCATAAACACATCCACTTTGACCAAACTTCTTATTTCTGTCCCAGATTTGCCAGCACTGATCCCTCCCAACCAACACCAACCTCTTGCTTGCACTGCACCATCTGGCTTATTTTTTTCACAGCTGCATTTAAACTTGTCATCACAAACCAAGAACCTCTTCTATGGGACCAGAATGGTCCTAACACAGCCTTCCCAGCAAACCAAGTGATTTATGGTCAGCTTAACGACACTTTTTATGCTGCTATAAACGCTAGGATTACAGTTCAGTGACTAGCGAGAATAGAAGTAAAGCTGCCACAGTTTCCTTAGTGCTCTGATGACCATTATAGCAGAGTAATACTCTGAGAAATGATGAGCCTGACATAGTTTCAAGATCACCTTTTATTTCAGTGAAGAGCCATTTCCAAGCTCAACCTCTGTAGAAGGGAAGATAGGAGAGAAAAAACACAGCCTGACAGCAGCAGTTTGGGAGAGACTGAATTTCTATACCACCTCAAACTACTCCAGCCAAAACCTGCCCCCAGATCATAAAAGCAGCAAAACCTTCTTGCACAAAAATCCCAGAAGCTGCAAAGCCTCTGGCTGTAAAGGGGGTCTCATCCCTGCAAAGAAGGTCATATGGTCTACTAAAGCATCAGAAACTAGGTCCTGTTACAGCTTTGCAACCTGGACAAATCTCTCCAGCTCTCCACATCCCAGTGCTTTGTAAAATTTGTTGATATTAGGACACAGCAGAAATACTGGGAAGCAGCAATGGTAGAAATTAGACTCAGCATGATGGCTAGATTTACTTCAGTTTAAACATAATGAATGCCTAAATTCAATATATAAACACACATTTATATTAGAAGTCATGCTTCAACGTGCTTCTATATACATGGCTCAGTAGCTGGCAGCTGTGTCAATCCACATGCTCAGTAAGGACAAACCTGACACTCCTAGGAAGTTAGTCCCAGTAGTGTACTGCTTCATTTGCAGCATCCTCCTCACTATCCTGATGTCTTTTCCTCTCCTAGGAAGAGATTCATTTACCACTATGCAGAAAGAAACCAAGGTAAGTAGGGAAACCAAAGAGCACAGAGGTTGTTTTCTGCCAGTGGGTGATCTAAGGGATGTATGAGACATCAGCCCAGCCATGGATCAGCTGCTGGACTGAACGTTGTTGTCAATATCTCAGCCAGATCAGGCTTGACCTGCTGTCACATGTCCATCACCTGAAGCCATTTCACTGATTTTCATGGAAGATTTACCAGCTTCTGTAGGATGAAAAGCCTTTATGTTTTTCATGCTGCCCATTCAGACCTTTTTCCATATTTGGAGCAAAAAGCTCTATCCTTCTTCCCTCATTAGATACCATTAAAGGAGGAAAAACAAAGACAACACTGTTCACAAAAAATGCCTTTTTGCCATATATAGCAATGCCATTTCTTAGCACCCCTGTTACTGCAAACAGCTCACCCCCAAAACAGCAGGTGATGATGCACTGAACTAACCAGGCTAGTGGCAGCTCTGTGTGGTGTCACATCTCAGGTCTTGGGAAGCAAGAACTGAAACAAGAGACTAAAACCAGAAAGACTGGATGTTCCCATTTGGCCTTCTCCAGACTGGCCATTATGGTACACATTTTACAGATATCCTTTCTTATTTATCTCTGTTCTGGAGTAGGCTCCCATTCTTTACTTTCTTACACTCCAGGAAAGTCTTTCCATGTAATTAATTCTTTTTCTTCCATCTTCTGAATACTTCCTAGTTCTCAAATGTTCTTTATGGAGTGGTCATCACCCACTGGTCCAAATAAGAGGCTCAACAGATATATCTTGACATAACAAGATTAGTTATTTCAGATACCACCTACCGTGGGTGGTTATGCTTAACACCCCAGAAGCCTGATCTGGTAAAGAAAATCTCTCAGGAAATTCTGGCAAGCCAGAACCAGAGGACCAGGCTGCTGCAATTAATAGCAATTTCATTCCCACAGCATCACCTGGGGGTCACACTCGCCGTCGTGGCAAAGCCACCCCACAGAGCGACAGGGGCAGCCAGCACATGACCCAGGCAGCTCCAACATCCTTTTCTGTGTGGGCCTCGTGCCTGGCACCTTCCCAAGTGGCTTGATTTTTCCATGGCCTCCTTGTGCAGTCAAGCATTAAATATCAAACAGCGGCCTTCCTACCTCTTTCCCCAGGGGCTTATTTCATTGTTTAAGCGATCCTCTAGCACAGAATGCAAGGAGCTGTCAGCAGCACAGTTAATACAGTCATCACCCAAAAACCCGCAGCCCTGCTCTGCGCAAATTTTTGTATGTTATTAAATAATCTTCGACAGGATGCGAAGGTGGTGAGGAACTGAGATCTGCAGGAAAAACCTCCACTGTACACCCAAAAATGCTGAAAAGAGGGAAGTGAATTATTAACAGTCGTCAAACATACAAGAGTAAGGAAAGGAAGTTTGCTGCAGTCTCCTGCAGGAGATACCAAACAGCCATGAAAAACTGCTCCCACGCTGTGCTAAGGACAGGAGGCACCAGCACTGACTGCCCCTGCAAGGCTATTGCCCTTTCAGCAAGCTCCATTATAGGGAAATTTATCCTGAGACATTTGGCTCGCACTTTCCTCAACAGCTAATCTTGGCTATAATATGAATGCTCTGGGGGCAAATTCTTTCCCAGTGCTGCTTCCTCCAACTCCAATGAGGTAGGTTTTTTCTCCTGTTGGGTCAGAGCAACAGCAAATCTCAACTGCCAGCCTGAAGGCATCCCCTTCTCCCACATTAATACCTTCAGAAGGGATTCAGGAGCACAAGGCTGGAGGACAAGCACTTTGTAAGAGCCAGGTGTCAGCATGTTGTAACAAACACAGAGCAGGGCAAGCCATCCCCAGGGCTGGGTGCAGGTGCTGGCACTCCACGTGCCAAAACCCAAACTCCAGGCACTGTCCCCCAGCATCACCCACCACTCATGCCGAGCTGGACACCTCCACCAGGGAGCCACATACACTATAGCCCAGTCCTCTTGAAACACCATTTCCCAGGATTTAAGAGCAGGACTTACCAGGCAATATGTCCTGCCCCACAGCACCCTGGGCTCTGGTGGGGGCATCCATCAAGAGCAGTATCTTGAGCTTCGCTAGAGCCAGCACAGAAGCCAACCCCTCCTGCTACTGACACACCTGACCTACTCAGTTCCTACTGGCCACACAGGAGCAGCCAGGTACATGACAGAACTTGTTCTCCTGATGGATGGATCCATTTTCAGATAAGTTTCCATGGAAAGATACTAACGGGGACAAATCTACTACCCTTACAGAGACTCTGAATGTTACCAAGAGAATAAAGGTAGATCCTCATCTCCCTCCCATCTAATCCCATGCAACAAACTCCTGAACTCTCTCTAATCTTCTCTTTTTACAGACTTCCCTGGGGCTTAATGAAAACACAAGTGTATTTACTCTTCATTTCAAGGTAGATTAAGGCTATGAGTTACAAGAAAAAAAAAAAACAACATGAAACCACAAAAGAAAACTACAACAGCCCAGACCCTACTAGTTTTCAGTGTTTGGTCACAAATTTCCAATATGAGATGGAGAGATCCCGCTGTTACTGTTCACAGTGTTTTAGGGCCAGGTCCTGGCACAGCTCTGACTCAGCCAGGCACTGCATGGGATGAGCATCCAGCTAAGGGCTCCCACAAAGACAGCACTGCCTGAGCAGAGAGAAGAGGCTCCACAGCCAGCACAGGCTCAGCAGAGGGAACATACAATATAGGAGACACCAGCCTGTGGATACTTGGCTAAATACCAAGCAATCTGGACTTGAAAATATTCCCCAAGATGTTGTTCCCCTACTCTGCCTTTTTTTTTTTCCCTAAAAGAAAAGCCAAGCTCAGTGTTCAGGAAGGGACAGAGGTGACAAGGAAGGGGAATACATGACAGAGGTGGCTGTTTACTGGGCATCACTTCTGGCCTCCTGCTGACAAGATGAGCTGTATGGTAGCATTTAAACCCATATAGCAGTGCACAGGGACTACTGGGTTCTGCTTGTGGGCACATTTCTTCCTCAGGTAAGATCCTCCTCACCTCATCACACTTTGCCTGCCCTTCTCATTTAAGAGCGGAGATACACACGTAGCTCAGGGGGAGCCCAGCAAAGCATGGGGACTGTTGTGAATGAAGACAACAGGAAAGGATGACAAGGACTGGAGCCACCTGCAGAGAGACTTCTTTTCCTACTCAGCCAATACAGATTTTGATCAATCCATTTATTGTCACAAACCAACTAAATACAATACTGGAACGAGCTACAGCAAAACTCCTTGGTGCAGTGTCATCCTGACTGCATCCAGTACAGTGAATTATGCCTGGGAGATGCAGTGTAATGTTTTCCCCAAGCAAAATATATAATATTGACATATACTAGATCTGTACAGCTAGAGTGCCATTTACAGCTTCCACTAGGTGCTAAACACTGAGGACTCCCATACACCAAACTTGTAAGCATGACTGTAAAGAAAGTTCTTAGAGAAAAAAGATTGAAATACAAGATGGAACCAAGAGCAAAGTTTCTTGTCACAGATAGTGAGCTGTTTTCTCAGTCTCCTAGAGAAGTGCCACCCATGTGCCCTTGCACAGGGCTGGCTCATCTTCTGTCCAGGAGGCTCAGATCAATAGCCAGGAAGAGCACCGATCAATTTTTAAGAGGATTAACAGCCATCTCACCCCGTCACTAAACAGCTGCACACATTATTTGCAGTTGCTGCCAAACTTCCGAAGGATTCACAAGGGACCACACTAATCAATTTTTATTTCTATTGAACTGATGCCTGCAGCATGCTGGAGGAGACATGGGCAGAAGGGACTACCCTAAATGAAGATTTTTAAGAGCCAGCACAGCACGGATTTACACCAAGTATTTGGTCTTTTGAGTAGGCCAACAAAGATGAAAGAGGCAAACTGCCTGTCAGCCAAGACACCACTCCAACTTGGGATACCAAATCTTTCCATAATTCATTTCTCCCTGCCCTTAGCCACCTTCACAGGCCTTCTGCTTTAAAAGTGAGGTCTCTGAGGATTTGATAAGTGAGGTTAGGATTTAATGGACTGACTGGCATGTCTGAATCATTAATCACAACCTCCACTAAAGAACAACTCAAATTTCACTTTTACTGAGTCTCCAGTTCCATTCCCTCCTGCCTTGAGGTCAGCAAAGAGGCTTCCCAGATGGGACACCCACCCTCTCTGGACATCTTCACCTGCCTTGTTAAAACACACCCAGTCTTACAGAGGGCTTGAACTTATTTATTACACCCATCACTTACTACCAACCATGGCAGAGAGCTGGACTCAGCAGCAAGGGCATCTCCACCTCAGCTCCCCTTCACAGCCAAAGGGGGAAGCAGACCCTGCTGACATCATCCACATGGATCTGCCAGGTCTTGGATGAGGCAAAAGGAGATAAACCACTGACTTCCCTTCTGCAGCAAGGAAGAGGGACAGACAGGCAAAGTGAGGCAACAAATCTCATCCTACAGCATCTTCATTTGCAGCTTGCCAACAAGGAGAGCCTCCAACCATCTGCTCCAAGTGAAGTGTTGGGGAAATATGGAAAAGGAACTCGAGAATTAAATGATGCTGACAGTGAATGAAAACTGCCAGTGCTGTAGCTACATGTGTCTGACGAGCTGAAAGGAAGCTGGTGCATGTGACCTCAAAACCTTGCACCAAAAAAACAAACAAACAAAAAGAAACAAACACAGAGATGGGAAGTGTTATTGAAGGGCTGGCAGAGGACTGAGTTTCAGACAATAAGCTCAGACTGGCTGTCCAATGATGCTCAACAGTCAGATACAAGGACAATCCTCATACATTTCCATCTCCTTGCCTCTGATCTCAGCTATAACTGTATCTTTCAATAGTGGCTTAAGAACTCTACAATTCTTATTTGGGCACGGAGGCAGGACCAGGGTGGTCCATTTTG
This sequence comes from Lepidothrix coronata, assembly GCF_001604755.1. Lineage (NCBI taxonomy): Eukaryota > Metazoa > Chordata > Aves > Passeriformes > Pipridae > Lepidothrix > Lepidothrix coronata. The sequence continues at coordinate 2,456,547 of NW_016690264.1, forward strand.
GAGGTGAGAATAACTAAGTCATTGCTTTCACAATGTTAAACTTTATCAAGCTTTAAAAAAAAAAAAAAAAGACTTCAAAAAGATACTTCCACATTCTTCCATCACAAGATAAAGCCAGCAACTTGTATTTAACTTGTGTACCTTCTTGCATTCCTCCTGGACTTCATCTTCTATTGTCTCATTTCTTCAAGCCCCAATCCCGAGGCTCTAGAGGAAGCCAGACAGCCCCTTCTCTCTGCTCAGGTTCCATCAGGGTTTGGGACACCACTGAAGATGACGTAAGGGCTTAGAGACAAGAAGCCATAAAAATGAAAAAAGTCCCCAGGAGAGATCCATAATAACCTTGAGAATCATGTGCAGTAAGTCACATTAGACACCCCAGCACCACTAGTCGAGAGCAGAAGGTAGGTAAGCTTTCAAGTCCATTGTGACCTGCCAAGTATGTTGCATAAGCACACAGAGAGCAGTGAAACAATCTGGCTGACAAATTTCTTGATTCACAGGAGATCTGGACAGGCAAAGGCTTGATCCATGATACCACAATAGGTTATGTAAGAAGACCACAGACAGGGAGGATTGAAACACCCACTGGAAGGCTAAACCAAGGTGGTGCCAGGGCACAAAAGGGACAAGGGAGAGCTGTTTGCAACTCTATGTGAAGAGAGACACATTGCACTGCTCAGTCCCCCAAGCCAATTCAAACAGCCTCAAATTGTTATTCCCTTTTTTTACACCCAAATCTTCCTCTCAGACATAAGTACTTAGCTGAAAATGAACTCTCAACACTGGGGAAGTACAACTTCAAGGTTTTTTTAGTGCTTGAATCTTGTTTCATTCCTCCCCCCTAAACAATCCTGAGAACTAAACAAGCTATTGCTGAGCTGCTTGCAAGGGTTTACTTTGAGTTTTGGAGCTCATTTCAGTAATCAGACTGTTTGGTTTGCTTTTTTGCAATGCAGTGATTTGTGCTGCTGGAAACTGTATCCACTGCAGAGGCAGCACTTGGAGTAGTCTGAAGGTGCTTTACTATTCCCTTTCTTCTTGTTTTTTTGGGCCTTTGCCTGAGACAGCGTATGCATATAGATAACGTAAAATGACTGCTTCCAAAGGCTCCCTGCTGCAAGTGCTCAGGGTGGAGGTAAGGGGAGTCAGGGGCTCATGGAACAAAAGCCCTATCTGACCTCACATCCCTTCACTGGGTTCAACTTCTGAGTTCCTCTCTGCTCAAGAGCAAGGCAAGAGCTCTCATTTCTCTCTGGTAACCTGTCTCCTCCAGAAGCACTTCAGCATTCCTCCTCCAGATGTCATGGGATTTCCATCCTTGCTCACTAACAACAGCATTTTGCCTAGTGCAGCTTCTGGTCCTGGGCAAGAGGATCAGCACCACCTCTTTTGCTCATCTGCTTTGCTGTGGTCTCTTTCCCTTCTTCAGCACTGGGTGTTTAGCCCTCTCACAAACATTTACAACACTCACACAAACACTGTCATTCCAGAATCCCACTACGAGGCTTCCAGTGACAACTCCTCCTGCAGGCTGGGGGAATCCAGGACATCTCAGCCCAAGACTTGCTGCTGTTTTAGCAGCAGTCACATGCAGGGAGATATGTACCAGCAGTGGCATTCCAGAGTGTACACGTGGTTAAAACAGAGATGCATTTATGCTTGTTGTGTCCCTTGGGATAGAGATTGTGATGAGAGCCATCACTGCTGCCAGAAAGAGAGGATTTCGGGATTGCCATCTGAAAGCTGGAAGTACCCACACAGGTAACGCAGTGCCCACACCAGCACTGCACCACTGGGAAAAGTTGGCAGGTAATACATATGCTGCTCACAGAAGTGCTTTAATGGGACCAGTTCATACCCCACTGTCAGTTATTGAGAGAGGGAAAAGCAGCAACCTCCAAGAGGACTCAGTAGCCTGAGAAGAAGGAACAGACCTGCTCAGCTCTGCATGTGATTTGCAAGACTGCAGCCTGAATAACAATTCTTTAGCTCTAAAACACTTGCACTAGAAGACTTTGCTAAAAGCTCCTTGTTCCATACCATAGGAGATTTATATTCCACTGGGTTTAGAGAAGTGGAAACTCAATGTCCACAGAGGAGCCCTGGGCAAGCCTTCACCCTGCCCTCCAGGAGCATCACTTCCCCTGCCCTGCTTCAGCTCTACACATAGCCACAAGCTCTCTAAACTGATTTGAGAGCCTGTAACATCCAGGCACTGGAAATTTGAGAGAAAAAGGGTTTTGCCAACGTTAGGAAGAGCTGATAAAGCAGACTCTCCTAGCTTATTAGAAGAGCTTCTTGAAGCAGCTGAAATAATCTTGCATAATGGGACTTCAAGGCAAGATAGGAGAGAAACTGGAGAGGCATTTGCAGAAATACCTAGGAAGCTTTAAACTCTAAGGAGGGCAAGCACTATCTATCTGGTCATGCATCTCACAGCAGCTTTGCAATAGATGCTCACTGCCAGAAACCACAATGAACCAATGGCAGACCCTGCCAGCACCCTCCTCTCCTGCTCCTCCTGTGCACAGGGATGGCCACGCAACTGCGAGCGAGGTACAATGCACTGCTTGCACATCTCCATTGCCCTCCACCTAATCACAGTGCAGCCAATAAATTTGGCACTGATGACAGTAAGATTACCCACACATCAGGCACAGCAGACAAGGAGACAGTCTTTCACTCAAGTGACAGTTGTTTCTGCAAACGCAGATGTCTGCATGCAAGATTTTAAAATACACATCCATGTGTAGAGGAAAAAAACCCAACCACACAAATAATCACAAACACACATCATCAGTTCCTCCTTGGATGCTTCAGAAAACCTGTCCCCACAGAGTTCAGTTACTGTCAGGGAAGGCATTTTTTTCATTACCTCTGATTTTCTACCAACCACATGCAGCAGTTACCCCTGGGAAGAACCATGTAGGCACTTTTCAAGGAAGGCATTTTTGTAAAGAAATATTTTTTCTCTTACAAAAAAAAAAAAATAAAAAAACCACCAAACCAAAAAAAAAAAAAAAAAAACACCCACACATATTCTTTGCTTTCTATTTGGTAATAAAAAATACTGAAAGCCAAGTTCCTCACATCTAAATTAATTTTAAATGCACTGCTTCATAGCTATATGCAGAAGAATAGTACACACAAGTTTGGCTAGCAAGAGCCTGACAAGAAAAATAGATGGGGCAAGGGGGGAAACAGGTCTTTGATATCATCACAGGTAGCACTATGGAAATTTTAGAATGCATGACAGTTTGTTTCACTTTGAAAAACAACGGTAAGAAAAACAACAGCCAAGCCAAGAGGAAAAATGCTAAGTGGCTCTCAACTGGATTTGGGACAGCAGATATGTCCTAAATTAAAATGTGTTAATATTTTGGCAAAACAACAAAAACAAACAAGAAAACCTACACACAAAAAAACCTACACAACACCACACACACATCAAAACCAACTGTTTAACTTCCAGGTTCAGATGGTTCTTGTAGAACTGGAAACATGGGGAATAGTCACAGGACCTCCAGAAAGGGCAACACAAGTAGCACAGATAGCTCAGGGATAGCTCAGATCTACATTTCAACCTTTAAAGGATAAATCCAGTTTCAAAATAAATTACCAGACAAACTGAATTTCAACAACTTTCTTCACTTGATGGCTGCAATGCCTAGCAGCACAGAAGTGGCTTTCTCCCTTCGCTCTCCTTTTTTAAGCAAAAGAAATCCTAATTCATAAAAGGATCAGATTAAGTCCTCATGCATCCTCCATACAATTTACTCCTCGTGTTTCCTATAAAGTCATGGGAATAAGAAAATGTTTCTGAGGGTGTCTCAAGAGATCACCAAGCTCACGCTTTCTTCACCAATGTTTTTGTAACAGCTTTCAATTTGCTGCCATTTTAAAAACATAAGGAGCATATTCTCTTTTCCTTTAGAACGTCATTAAAGAAAGGGTTGACTTCTACCAGACCCTCAAGAGATACTAGGGAAATCTCAATCTGTTTGTCCACAGTGACAATTCTTCACTATCCAAGTAAGCCCAAGTACAGTTTTCTAGCCACCACATAATAGCTTCATCCAGTCTATCTTTCCACAGCTCATCTTCCATAATTTTCAAAAGAAGTTAAAGAAATTAACATGAGAACAATCTCATGCTGACTGAGAACGTTTCTGGTAATTTATAATCCCAGTTCTGCTCCTAGGAAATTGGCCAATACTTAATATACAACCTTATCTGAACACCCCTGCAGCAGAGTTTCATAAAGAACACTGAAAGATAACAATCATGGAATTTTAAAATCATAAATTACAGACCTATAACGCCTCCAATTCAGACCCATAAAGTCTCCAATTCACTTGGAGAAGAAGAGGAGCTATAAATTAGAAGAAATACAAGCTGTGGAACAATACCTCTGTGCTAGATTTCACTTTATATACCCAGAATAAATTTCCATTTCAGACAGGGGGAGATCTGTTTACTTATTTTCATGAAAAATGGATGCCACAGAATAGATCTATCTAGAGCGTGATGTATTATTTCTTAATATGCCTTGTTGGATGGCAAGAAAAATGTAATCAAAATTAACTCCAAGGCCAAGATAAAACACCAATGCACTAGAAGTTGCCCCACAGGTTTTTGCTAAGAGCACGAGTAGCCAGCAAGCAAAACATCTTGGCAAACAAATACAAGGATCCAGATTCCTTGGGACCACTTAGCTGAACTCTATTAAAATCCCCCTTCTCCATTTCTACCTGAACCTCAAAAGCCAAGGGCTACAAAGCTGTAACTCCATGGCCCGTGCAGAAATTTATTGCCTTGAAAAGCAAATAGTTTTAAAGTAACAAAATAGTTCAAACTGCCAGTGTGTGGAAAGAAAAAGTCATTATTTTATAGTGATCGGAGGTGTCTGAGGTGCTTCAGAGAACACACAGAAAGGCACAATCCCTGTGGACCTTACAATCCAATTAACTTAATTAACCGTGTTATTTCCCTAGTTCCTGGTAACTCCTTAAATCAATGAACTAAGACTTAATAGCAAAGTACATCACTAGCAGCTTTATTGATCATATCTGCACACTGACTGAACTCCCAAAATCACAACTAGGTGCAAAACAGAGAAGATTCTTCAGTAGCAGACTTTCACTTTATTATCCCAAAGCCCAGTGCAGGTACCAGAGATAGTAAAGAAGTAATCAAGGGGTAGGGACTGGAATTTTAATAGTGAGAAAGCAAATAAGCATGGGCTCAATGTTAGCCTACAGTACAAGAAGAAAAAATCATTATGGTATTATTTGATATTAAAATTAAAATTTCACATTTGTTCATCACTACTCACGAAGAAGAATCTCAGTATTTTACCAGTTAATAAGGAGGCCAGACCTGCAGTCACTCAGTTCTCCACAACTCCTGTGGCTACCTAAAGCCCAGCATAAGCAAGCAGCTCCCCAGCCTGGGCAGGGGGGGAACAGAAAGGGCAGCTACAACTTCACTAAGAAGAAAAACTGCAGGGAATTTACCCGCAAGATAGTTGAGACACCCCCATTCAAGGAGATCTCTAATGGAAGAGGTGTTTTGCACCAGCTTAAACCACACTACCCACCACTGCCACATCTCCTCAGCAAGGGCACAACACTCAAGACCAGCAGGTCAGCAGGAAGACCACAGCCAAGCATAGACACAAAGCACATATCCCTGATTTTGTCGTCCAGCACGAGACAGTGTCAGTCTCTTCCCTTATTGCCAGTGACTCTTCAGTGCATCTTCTCTGCTGGCAGCAGTGTAACCACACAGCCCTGCAACACAGCATGGCCATGGCCAGGAACTGGCTGTAAGCTCTGCACTGAGCTTGCAAGGCCTCAGCACTGAGACTCACCAGGCTTGCTCTGTCTGAGCTTTTCCTGTCTGCCCAAGGCTTCCTTTTACTCGATACAGCTGTGGCAGCAACTTCTGTAATTGGCCAGGTATCTTTAGCTTTGTGGTACACCTCTGCATGGTACCACCACAGTTTTATAAGGGCACTTACAGCAAGCAGTTGTTCTATCAAGAAAGAGATTTATGACCAACACAATGACAACAGTTGCAGAGAAATAATGCACTTGAGAAGCAGGAATATAGGACATGGCAGAAGGGAACACCAGCACACAGTGGCAAGCAATGAAGCACCAACTTGACAGTGGAGACCCCACAGCTCTGAACAACTTGCCCATGATCAGTTAAAGAAATGCACACCTGGAGCTGGACTAAACTGCTTGTAGGGATAACGAACAGAACAAATAGCATCCAACATACACAAGCTGTAACATAGCCTGGTGCTGCAGACTGATGAGCAAAAGTGTGAAAGTGTTTTAGCAAACAAAAACAACCCAAAGCAGATCCTGACTGGAGAAGAAGAAACCATCAACATGAATATCATATCATCTCACTGAATAACAGCCATGTATAGCAATTTTAGCTGTATTATTACCCTTTCTTTGTCTGTAACTATTCTTTCTTTGTCTGTAACAATTACAGCTGGACTTCCAAGAATTAGACTCTCACAATTACACTCACAAGAAGTTGTTGGCTTTTTATATATAAGGTGTGCTGCTTCTTCACCCATAAAAAAAAAATTTAGTGCAACAGCAGTCACACACAGTGTAGAGCAACAGCAGGCTTCAGAAGACCCCTTAATCCCCTTTCTCCAGCTCTTGTCCAGGATGATCTATTACTAGTTCCTAATGGCACTGAGGAGGTTGTTCATTTTCGAATAGGTCAGTGACTCATCATTTTAACTCACTTCCCTCTGCTAGGAAAAAAAAAAGAAGAAAAAAAAAATCAATGAGCTCATGAAAGAGCATTATCCTGGATGATTGGTGTTTTAACATCTTACTTACAGGGAAAGTAGACCCGAGAGGTCCCTTCCTATGCTGGGTCACTGCAGTTGGCCAGGAGGATGGACTCAGCCTCTTGGTGGGAAGCAACTACCTCCTGGAAAGAGGATGCCTTTCCACATGGAGTTTTTGTGGAGGATGGGTAGATTTGTGTCTGTCTTCTCTTGCAGTAAAATTGGAATATTATACACTAGGGGAGAGTTGCACTTCCTAATAAACCCATCCAACCATGGTACAGTCCTAAAAAACCACCTCCATCCTCTTGCTTGCTTGGTTGCATAAATTACTTTTCCTGCGCCCCAAAACACCATCAGCAACACTCTCACAGCCCAGATCAAAGTTTATGTTGTATGATAGCATCTGTTTCACCTCTGACTTGTGAGCCTGACTAAGTCATTGCATCCAAATGAGTTTAACAGCTTGCCAGTGGGTAACCAACCCAGCTGGTTAGTGGCAGGTTGAGGAGGTGACAGGTACATGGGAAACAGCAGTCACACACTGACTGTCACATTGGCTCAGCAGTGACTCATCACAGGAAATCTGCTGGGCTCCAGCAGTAGGGTTTGCAGTGGGGCACAGTGTCCAGAGATGAGTTTGCAAAGCTGGAGGCTGTAACAACTTTAGGGGTGCCTTCCTGGTGTTTACTTGGGGTGGAGGTTCAACAGGTCAAATGCTTGACTAACCCACTGTATAGGGCCACAGTTAATAAAGATATTACATTATAATATTATACTCAAGGGCTATGGAAAAGCCTCTAGAGCCAACTCACCTTAGAGTTAGAGTCACATTAAAAAAAATCTGTGCACGGTCATATACACAGGGAATTCCTCAGGTGTTTTCAAGCTGCAGAGGCTGCCATGATCACCTGCTCCTGCAATGCAAGGGCTGCTTTGTCAGTGGTTTTGCTTTACATCCCACTGAACAGACTCCCACTTCTACACGGGGTCTATGCCAGCGTGCCCATCACACCAATACCGGAGCACGAGGGACCTGCCTGCAGTGCAATTCGACACTGCTCTCCCTGCACACCACTGAGCAGCACCTCCAGCCTACAGCCAGCTGTGCAGAGCTGGATTTCTGTAAGAAGCTCACAGCTGCAGAGAGAGATAACAGTGAAACAAGCCCCCTCACTCCACAATCCTGCAGTTGCTATCCCTCGCTCCCACTTCTGTGCTCTCCACCACTGCATAGAAACCCAGCACCACCACTGCAGCTTGCAATTAAACATCATGGCATGAATTTGCAGGAGAGAAAAGCACAGAAAAACACTACCCTGAGGACTTAAAGCTCACTAAATATGTCAGTGGCAAGACAATGAAGGGTAGACAGGAATCTGCACCCCCTTGCTGTGCCCAGAAGCCCCCGGAGAGGAGCAGCTGCTTCAAGCAACAGTCAGGGAAGCAGATGGGTGGCAGAGGACAGTGCTCCTTGGCCAAAAGCCACGCTCCCTCTTAATTATTCAGACACAGAAACTGGATGGCATTCGTGGCAATGCTGCCTGTCACTGAATTTCTCCAGGCAGGACGTGACCCTTGGCAAGGGGTAGCCCCAAAGTGCAGGGGCAGTGCCAGCTGCCAGAGCAGTGCGTGGTTCTCTACGAAGCAAGCCTGGCTCTGCAAGTGGGAGGCACACAGCTCCTCCACAGCCTGTCCCCAGGCAAGGACACCTTACAGCAAGCCCTAGAGAAACCACCATCACAGCCTGGTTTGCACATGTTTTGCTTTCTGATCCCCCACCCACTTACTAACAAGCCCCTGTGTAAGCGCAGTAACTGTAAAGGAATTATATTAAAAGTAGGACAGGATATGCCAAAAAGCCAATTACAATGGCTATTTTGAATAAAACAACCCAGGAGCCATCCCTAGACATGGCCAAACAGCCTTGGCAGGTGATGGGTGGAGGAAAAGCATAATAAATACAATTAAACAAGCAAGACAGACAGCTCAGCTTTGTGTTACATGTGAAATGCATTCTCCAGAGGCTGAGGAAACAGCATGACTGACTAGGGCAAATTTTGAAATTCCTCAAAGGCAGGTTGCCTAGATGTGCAGCCAGACCCAGGCTGACAGAAATGCTGCTAACAGCACCTAATTTGCTAGAGGATCATCACTTGATGTAACGGATGGAAACTAGATTAGATCGCTGGTAAACTCATAGCACAGTTCATTACTGTAGATGGAAATTTTTGCCCATTGAAACAGAACTTTTTGTTGTGCCCAGCTGTATGATACAACAGATTTGCAACACTCTGACAGAAAGACACTATCAAATTTTTTCCAAATATTTGGCACAGCTGGCATAATTCTGAATATGAAGATGCTAAGCAGAGAAAGCCATGAAGTTACACTTAATAACTGCAGTTCCATGCCCATTTTGATCTGAGCATCAAAACCTTCTAAAGTCTAGTCATTATTCACGTTCTGTAGACAAGAAGACTGGGGCATGCAGAAGTTTTCAGATTGGTTTTCCAAGTGGCACAGAACCCGTCACTCCCATTAATCTCAACTGACAGAAAAAACTCCCCAACACTTAGAAACTAAATTATAATTTTATTTTGCTCCAAGCCCTACACTTGGTCAGGAACAGAGCTACACACAGCACCAAAAGGCCTGTGGCTCAATCTCCAACACTAACCACCTCATTAATAAGTGCCAGCCACACTGGAATTGCTGCAGTTACCAATGGACTACAGCCTGATCTGTTGGGGAACACAGCAGCTATTTAATGCAACCAGGTGCTACTGCACAATGTGTTTGGATGGGATGCAACGAAGGACAAAGTCCATGAAACATTCTGGAGTAGCAAAATACAGCCAGTAAGTTGGAGCTTGCTCACACCATCAATAGCTCATCTAAATGCCTGCCATGGGATTTGCAGCATGCCTGAACTTTGCTTTTGTTTGAAACAGCCTAGAGGCAGCAGGCCAGTCTACAGCTCCAGTGGAGACAGAGTTCAAACATGTTACCTGACCTACCTTCCAACTGAAAAGGAACCTCCACAACTCACAGCTTCTGTGTTAAAGACCAATTTAAGCCAGTTATTCAAAAGCTGTTTGCAAATGTTATTTAAAAAAGGCAGGAACACCAAGCTATTTTTCTTTTCATCCTTATTCACTCTCCAGCAATTTGTATTGATTTCTGCAATGCAATTAAAGCAATTCTTGTCTTTCATCTCCTCCAGTGCTGCCAACGGCTCTGCTTCCTGGTCATTGGTGCACTTTTCCTGGGACTGAACATTAGCTTTCAAATTCGTTCCTCCACTCCCCCTTCTTTCTTACTGGTCTAGAAAGACATCCTTATATAAAGGAAAAAAAAATACTCCTGCAGTTTAAAGGGCCTCAGCCATTGGCAGGAATAAAAAGACAAAGGAGAGCATTGACAGTTGCCACGACAGTATCCACAATTCCACATCCTCTCTGGATACCAAGATACGGAAGCAGAAAGGGGCTGTTGATTATGTCCAGTTCCTACATATCAGGTGTGTGGGTCAACCACAGACCAGCTCTGAGCAGCTGTGTCCTTCACCAAGCACAGAGTTGCTCTCCTCCTGGGACCTGGAGGGATGCATTCCACAGGATCGCATCTCACAGCATGTGGCCACAGGAGGGTTTATATAAGTTCCTGAAGACTGACGGCCAGAGACCACGTATCTTCCCAGCTCAGAGGAGAAAACCAAAGATGGAAGAAGGCTGAAAAGACAGTGCTCCCAAGGGGGAAGAAGACAGAGACAGAACCACTCTGCACCTCGCACAGATCTACCTGCCCTCCCATCCCAAAAGGGAGGTTTGTGAGGGTATTTTTTACAGACATGACTCCATGTACAATAAGGAGATTGACTGCCTCCTATTCCAAGATTAAAGTAAACAAAAGAACATTTAATCTAGAAACAAGTTATTCATTCCCAACAGTACCCTCTCTTCAGGATTAACACATAGCCCCTAGACAAGCTGCTACAAATACTAACACATTCTCCCAGCTCTTCACTAAATTCATCCCGCTGTGACAGCCCCAGAGAATTTCCTCGACTTCCAGTAATCAAAAGCTATGGATCTGGGCAAGATAGTTTTAATGAGGGAGCCCCCACTCCTGGAAACAGCAGTTCCTGGAACACACACAGAAAAACTAAACCTGCATCAGGAAAGCTCATTGATACCAAATAAGAAGAGAGCAACTTAGCATCGCTAATTTCTGCAAAACTGTCACACTGCCTGACAGTTTGCCTTATTATCTTATTTTTCTCCTTCTTTCTTTGCATCTCATTTTCTCATTTGTTGCTAAATCTTCAAGGCCTCTGCTGCAAGGGAATGCAAACAAAGACAAGCCCTCCACCCCCACCCCAGTCTACACCTTGCATCTGTGGTGACTGTAGTCAAACTGGGACCAAATATAAGACAGGGACCCTCTGTGCCCAGACACTGTACAATCATCTCAACTTTGCCATGAGAACAGAGAAGAAAAAATTTGATACTTTTTTTATAAGTGGAAGACATAAGAAAAAAAAAAAATCCAGAGGCCAATCTCAGCTCGATCTCATGGGACCCAAGTGAGATCTCTCAGGCTTGATGTAAGCCTTGCCTCTAGTAGCATCTCCCCTCCTGGGCTGTATGAGGCAACACTCAAACATGAGCTGGGACCTTTATTTCTCTGTACTGATGAATGAATTGTCACCAGGATGACTAACAGCATCACATGTACAAGAACAGGTGACAACACCTATAATCCAAATAAATACCCCAAAAAGCCTCTGACTGGCAACAAAGCAGCAGCTGAGGTTAATATAAGTACTAAAACAAGAGCTCTCTAGTGCTTTGTTCACAGTGGAAATCAAGTTGTTAACCAAAAAAAGTGTTACTTTATAGACAACTCAAAGATTGTAGCACTGAATTTATTTTGCAGTCTCAGCAAGAGGTTTCTACTCGTCAAGCCACAGCAGCTTAGCTGGCAGGGTCACTGACACCTCTACTTAACACAGATAAGACACAGATAAAGCCCCATCCTAATGCACAACATTTCCTTGATCTCAAATAGCAAGATAGACCCCTTCCCCTTAAAGGCAGAGTGGTCTTGATGCCAAATACCTGAAGCTGTCAGAGGAAAATATGTTTGACTGAACTGATTTCCCAGTGGAAAGCGGCTCTCCCAGTGCTATCAGTGGAATCAGCAAATTTTGCTGGAGCCAGAAAACAGTTTTGGCTCAAAAGTGAAAGCCAGTAATTGTAGATACCAAGTTGATCTAACATTAATGAGGGGAAAGTCAGTAACAAGGAAATCACCATAATTGTAGAATTTATTTGTTTTAGCAACCTTATTTGAATTCCTTTATTTTCCAAAGATAGACGAGAAAAATGGGAGAAAATAAAAAGGATAATTCATTCTCTTGACAAAACAAGTAGGTTGAAAAAAAATCCTACTTGAATTTTAAAGCTTCATTACATTTTCTATCAATGGAAGGAGCCCACAGGAAGACCAAGTATAATGGGGCAAAATGCAAACCCTTCCAAGAGGGAATGTTTCATTCCACTGTGTGGTTCACCCAGGCCAAGCACTTCATATTTCCAACAGAAACCATCAGCATGGGATTTATTTTCCTGATCAAACACTGCTTATGTTCCAATCCCTGTTACACCAGTGTCAGTCCATCGTAGCTATACTTATTTCAGGAATGCAAACAGATATTTAGATGGTGTAACTGCATTTAGTCCAAGAAGAGCATAGAGCAGCAGTCCCCATACACAGGAACATTCACTGGAGCAGGAGACTTGTGGCCTCTCTGGGAAAAGAGATCATCATGGGGGAAAAAAAATTTAACTTGCTCTAGACATTACGCAAGCCTTCTGGGCATAGATCACTGCTCTGAACTTCAAGGGTTAGGTCTGGCTTTTAAAAGAAATGGCTCCATTTATGTGATGCAAAGCTCCAAAAATGCCCAATTCAGTCTCTTAGGGCTCATCTACAAAGGGATAATTCAGTAGAGCTATACTCCTATAATTATTCTATTTACAGCTCTAAATTAACTCCCTTTTCAAAATAAGTAATTTTACTCCACTATAATGAAGTCAAATAATTAACAAAATAGTCAGTAAAGTGGGACACACATGAAAAGGCCTACACAGTTTTAGCCATATGAAGGGATAACCTGGCATAGAGCTCATGCCCAGGTGGACACCCCTCCTTTGCCTATCACTAAGCAGCTCCCCAGCACTTGTGTCTACTTAGACGAGACAAAGAGCCAATGAAAAAAAGGCAGAGTGAATAAATCACCTCAGACATGCCACACACCTTGGTTTAACCTGCACAATCTTCATTTAAGTACAACCCAGAGCAACGAAAGACCTCTGGGTCAGCAGCTGCAGTCACAGCTCAAGACTGGAGCAGTTTCAGAGATCGCATCTGTGTCCTGCTTTTTCACTACACTTGGCATAAGCCCACAGAAACACCAACAGGTTTGGAGAACAGCAAGTATGGCCTGAATCCAGACAGATCTGGCACTTCTCACTCCAAAACTCTCCTGGCTACCACAGGTTCGTGCTTTCCATCAAGGTCTTCACTTGTGAAAGGTTCCCCCCCCCAACACTTTCCAAACTTGGCAGCTCTAAAGAGAGAGCATGCCAAACCAAATCACTGCAGCTGATGCCTTGGTCAGCACTGAGTACCATCACTCAATATTGCTAATAAAGTCTCATTCTCAAGAAGCCCCACAGATTCTAACAGCATAAGCAAGAGCACAGAACCCACAATGTCCATACAGTTTCACACAGCCAAACTCTGCGGATACAAGATCACATTCAGGTTATAAAATCTGGCAGATCACTTCCAAAAGCAACATAATGATCAATCTCTGTCTTTAATCCAATTCCAATGAGGCTTTAGAGTCATTTGATAAAACCCTTGTGGCTTCAAGTTGAGCAAGACTTCTCAATCAGAGCTAAATTTTATGACTGCTGAAGTACAGGATCAAAGGCAGCAGCCCAAACTCAGCAGTGTGACAGCCAGCCAGGAGGGAAGCAGACAAGCACAGAGCACAGCACTCTACTCACTCAATGGGTGCCAAATCCTCATCAACATATTAATGAGTGAAAAAAGACCCCATCAAAGTCTAGCAGGATTTGCTCTGACTGTCCTATCAGTTTGATAAGTGAACATTATCCCTTAAGCATTACCACCACAGCCTTCATGCAATCCTAACTCCCCACCACACTTCACCGGAGGGTCAGAACCTCTATTTTTACATTTTGTTTAAAAGCAGTGGCCTGTATAATGAGGATTGCCAACAAACAGCAGCCCATAAATTCCTGAGCACTGTATGTGCACAAGTCCTCATCTCCAACAAAGCTCAGATGCCCTGTAAAGCAAGAGTATCACATGCAGAAATACAGCATGTATCTATACAGCAGACAGATGTAACAGTCCTTCAGGCTCAGAACAGTCCTCTTGCACACTACCTAAGTGACAGCTACCCAGCTGAATTTCTTTACTGAAAATTGAGTGCCAGTACAATAGATCATGTCATTGTAGGTTTGGACAAAAGGACTCTGTAAGGCAATGTCTTAAAACTGAACAGACTCAACCTGGCACTGGACGATAGTCCTAAAATGACTTGATAAATACAAAAACCTCCTTTCTGAACGACTGAATTATTTCTGATGTGGTAAGCACAAGACCAAACATTTAATTTTAAGCAGCAGAATAGATTTAAAGTTATGCACACCACACTGTTTCCAAGATCAAAATGTTTATGGGTAAGTGAACAAAAGACAATTTGCATTTTTTTTAAACAGTTATTCTATTTTAGTTATTCTACACATAACGTGCATGTCACAAACAGCATAGAACTCAGTGGAAGATCTTCTAATTTTCGGCTAATCCTGCAAAACCAGCCAGTTTCCATCTTAGTGGGGTGTTTCTCCTTGATCCATGTGAATAAGTAAAGAATAACATTTCCAGTCATAACCATAATTTCATAGCTATGGAGGAAAACATCCCAGTACACTGTTCTGAGGACAGAATAAAAAGCTGATGTCCATAGCCCAGCTGTTATAAGCCTCCTCAAAACAGACTGATATGATATTTGTACCTTTCCATTATAAAAATTTAAACAGCTCTGCCAAAACCATGAAAATCCACCCCCCCCGCTAAATTTTCCCAAGGGTCCCACTCCTGCCAAACTGTACCTACAGTAAAATAGGGCAGCTGAGAAAGTAAAAACCCCATTGCAAGATCTCTCTTTTTTGCCCTCATCCTGCACCACAAAGGATTTCCTTTTCCATGCACCACAGGACACCTCTGCTCATGGCTGCACAGCAGCAAAATGCCCCTATATGCTCCTACAGCTGTTTCCAAGGTAACCAGCACGGAGCCATATACAAGGGAAGGAAGCAAACAGCAGAAATGCAATCCTGCAATATTGTCACTTTTTGGAGCAGGTCTGAGTTGCCCCTTTCCCCTTCCTCTCCTTTCCAGCTGCCCCATGAGTCGTGCAAGGGGTGGATAACTCACTCAACATTTTGTAATTCCATTACATCAGTCTTTCTAAAGGTCTGAGTTCGGGCTTTTTATAAGGCATCATATTGGAGTTTTAAAGGTGAGAGTCAAATTTTCTGCTTTTACTCGAGAAAAACCATCTGGGGGAGGAAAGGGAATTATATCAACCACCTAAATTTACACTCAAATTCTATATTTGCTCCTCGTAGAAGCAGAAAAACATCTCAGGTTTAGCAAAGGTTGTCTGCCCACTACTGTGACCTGTCTTCTACAAGTCCTGTGCATCTAGATAACACTCACTTTCATCAGTTTGGATAAAAGTATCTCCACTGTTCAGCCTGCAGATACTGCTTATCCTTTCTAGACATACAGTTTCCACATCCACTCAGATATGCCAAAAATCACAGAGACTTTCCCACCTGCCCACATACATTCTTGTTCCTAAAGCAGAAATTAGCCTTTGCTTCCTTTGCTACTGAAAACCTCTGAGCAGCTAGCATGCAGTCCAAATCCTGCAGTCCTCACATAAAGGACAGCAGCACAAGGAGGAAAATTGGGATGGGAAAGGGTCTGACACGGGCAAGTAGTTCTCATTACTGACTCAAAAGAGGACCAGTTATCAGGGATGTAGATCAGCACAAGATCTGGCCCCACAGTGATGGGCAGAACTGCCAGGCAATATGCTCTAAGCTCTGCTTCCAGGTCTGAGACAACCCCACAGTTAGGCAGGGTTAGGAGCTGATCAACCTCTCAGCTCAGGAATAACAAGGCTGTTACCAATACAGACTGAAGAGAACACATTTTCCACCAAGAATTTCTAAGTCATTAACATCAATTTCTTTTTTCCCTGTATGAAACAGAGTAAGGAGTAGCACATCCCATGTGTAAGTGTCTTGTGATTGGAAACAACAAAATGTTGTTCCCAACACTTTACAAAATGAAGCATTTCTGCACACTGGTCAGAAGTCACTCCCATCTTCCAAGAGACAGAAATTTTAAGGCAAAACATGCATGAAGGGTCTCGCTGTGGGTGATGGTCTGAAATAGCAACTGTACTTCCCCACAGTTCACGTATATCTTGCATTTCCCTGTGTGACTTACCATGGCTGACCTTTTGAATACCAACTGTGATTAATGAAGCTTCCAATCCAGCTCTGAATGGCTGCAAATTGCAAGAGATGCTCATTATATTCAGTAACCAAAATACACCACTCTTCTAATCACAACTGCGCTCCTGCTGAACACCAGGACACTTCCTTTGGAAGCTCAAGTACTGCCATCCTCAGAGGAAGTGAATACTCTAATGGGTCAGAGCACCCAGGCCTGGGGGAGAAGCTCCCCAGTTTAGATATAAAAAACCCCACACCTACCACATCTGCATAGGCATGGAGATGCCAACAAGGCAGACATAACTTGCTCAGAATAAGGAAAACCAGAAGTCAGTATTTCTTCATAGACTGATTGAAGGTTGGTTTGTAAAATCAAAATCTGAACAGAACCCTGCAGAGATTTCTTGCAGTGTTTTTATAGAATGGTTTGGGTTGGAAGGGACCTTAAAAGTTATCTAGTTCCAATCCCCCTGCCGTGAGCAACAACACATCGTGACGTAAAGCCTTTTCTAGCATCCAGTTAAAGCCTGTACCATACCTGTTAACGCTGCAGTGCTACAGAAACATTACCAAATACTTCCTCTGCTGCCCCTGCAGAATTATGAGCTGTAACACAACCAGCAAACCAGTCGCCTTAGGGAAAGGGGAAAGAAGTTCCCTACAAACTCAGCACATTCCTTAGCAGGCACATACCTCCTCCTCTTCATAGCACATCAGCTCAAGCCTGTGAGATTCATCCCTCCAGATAAACTACTTTGTGATTAAATGGTAACTTCCTAACACCAACTACTGTTTGAGCCACCCGTGGAAATAAATGCAATGTACTCAAGGGATGCACATCAGTCAGACTCACTGCAGTGCTGGGACTGAAGTCAGAGGGAAGGGAGGTGAGGAGGAAAGGCATTACACAGACCCCAGAGACAAGAGCCAGTACCTACACATATGATGTCACAGAGAGAGTAACCTGGCAAACAGACTAACCCAGCACAGCTGTACATCAGGAGCTCACTGCTTTAGAGGTTTTATAAGCCCTCTCACCCCCAAGCCATCCCTGGTCCAACAGTGCAAGAAGCATCCCTGTCAGCTGCATCAGGGCAGCGTTACAAAGCACTGCACCATAACAGGGCTGAATTCATGCCAACAGGTCTCAGTGTGTAGAGCAGAGGATTAATTTACTGTGCTACAGGACAAGATTTTTAATAGCTCTATCTCAGGAGGCTGGAGGCTCTGAGGGGAAGCCGTGGTCCTCGAGCAAATAGATGGTGTTCTCCCAAAGCAGTAGAAGCAAGGACGAGCATCAGAAAGACACAGCAGCTTAATGTCCTGACACCTTACAGGGCATCTAGCAGTACAATTTCTCTCTGTGCTTATTAATCAGCAGGGTCAGAGTATTGCCTGATTTTTGCATTACTTACACCAAATGCTGCAACAGTGCCACTTTAGATATTTGGTAAGTCTGCTTACCAGTGCACAGTCTAAAGAGACAGGTGAAGGGATGCAAAAGAAAAACCTGCCATTAGCTACTTGCACCAAAGCAGCTGAGGTTCACAAGGCACACGTTCCTTCTTTTTTCTGCCCGTCCCTGATCAGCTCCTCCACCTGAGTCCATTGAGAGCACAGGAGAACTGCGCTTCACTTCAAAGACGTAAACTTTCCCCACCACTCTCATCCCCGTTCATGTACAAACGCAGGAGCCGGAGTACAGCGTTTAAACCTCCCTTATGCTGTGCCACCTTGTGGATGTCTTCTCCCGAATTTTATGAGCCGCAGGTCCAGCGCTTATTTAACATCACACTCTTGAGCATGTAAACAAAATAATTCACAGTCACTGTGAGCAACAGTAAGCAGCGTAATAGGAAGCAGATTACCGTAACACGTCCTCTGTGCAATTCGCAAACCCTTTAATCCCCAGGTGGAGCAGGGCACTGGGAAAAATTGCCAGCTGAAAACAGCATCACCAGTAGCTTTAGAAAGTTGGGGCTCAGATGCTGCAAGCCCCTCTAAATATCCTAAAAGCACCACGCAGCCACCTCTCGCTCAGGTTTGCCCCCATCACTCGAAGAAGAAAACCCCAAAGCAGAGACCAAGCACGCCCGGGGATGGACGGGCAGATTTGCTGCGGCAAAGTTTACCGGCACGAAGAGCATCCCTCCTCCAACCCCTTCATCCACGGAGCTCCATGCCAGCAGAGGACTGTCCCCCTCCCAGCGAGAGATGTACCACCCTCACCCCTCAAAGAACAACAGAAAAGGGGAGGCGGAGGGCAAACCCGAGCATCTCCAGCTCTCCTTTCCCCCCGCCGCGCTCACCGTCCTCTTGCATCCGCTGCAGGCACAGGGCGAGGCTCTTCCTCCAGCCCGGCATCGCGGCGGGGGGCAGCGCTGCCGCCCCCCGGGGCAGCGGCACGGTTGGAGGGGCCCGGGGGGGCCGGCGGGAGCGGCGGGCGCTGCCGAGCGCGGCCGGGCTCCCCGGCGCTTTATGGCCGGGCGGTGCATGCGGCGGCGGCGGGGCCGGGGCCGGGCGGGGAGCGCTGCCCGCCCCCGCCTGCGCACAGCCCCGGGCCGCCCGCCGCGCAGGTGCGCTCCCCCCGCCGCGGGGGCGGGCGAGCGGCGAGCTCGGGGGAGGGGGGGCTGGAAGCGGTTCTGTCAATATGTATGTATTGTGTATTTTCCCCTGGTGCGGTCTGCGTAGACAGGTTGGGCCCGGCTGCGAACAGGCACCGGGGCTGCGACCCACACTGGCGTTCCTGCGGGTCCCAAATCGCCGGCTGGCGTTGAACGGAACACATGCCCGGGAAAGGGATGGAGAGCACACTGATCCCGTTCTACATTCCCTTTACAGCTGTAGCCTGGCGTCTCTTCCCTTCACCAAGCGGCAGCTGCCTGGCAGCCCCACACAGGTGCGCGCATCGACGCGTGTGTTTATTCTGAAGTTGGGTTCTCTGGTAAATAAAGTTGCACAACAGCCAGGCTGATCTGCTTCATCTTTTTCACCACCACTCGCAAGCAGCTAAAGTGTATGGGGGGCGGGGGGAGACAGGGACTTAAAAGCATCTTTGTCATTTCTTAATATTCCAGAGGTTTCAGTGCTTTTACAGGGACACAAAGGAGATGCTTATTGTATATGCCAGGGCATTCGAGTTTTTAATTTCCTGGGGGCAACATATCTCTGCAATGACTAGCAGCTTTTTTTGTTCTTCATGAGGTCTTTTATTAGCTGGCGGGTAGGTCTCACTGCATCTCTGCCTCCCTTTGTGAGAGTGATGATATTATGTGCAACATCTGCTATAATCTCAAATATTAGGAACCAGACTCTTCTTGGGTTAGCATGAGCTAATTCCAGTTTTGGAAGGCTAGTGTCTGACACCACCCAGATTGGACAGGACAGCTACAATAGCAAAATAATACACCTATCTAGATGCATCCATGTGGAATTCAGCTTAATTTTTAGTCCAGCGTTTCTGTCCCTACCTGCATGAAAAGCAGTTGTTGTAGGACAGCATAGCACCCTGCTAAGGGGCAGCAGCTTCACCCTCTGTTTTGCTCACAGCTCACATCTGAGGAGTTTTTCCATTTCAGGAGCTGCCAGCCAGACTTACAGGGCAGCCAAATGTGGCATGGAGTATGCCAGGCTGGGCAGTAGGGGTCTGGAAACCTCTTCAACACCTGATGAAAACTGAAGTGGCCCAACCCCAAGGTACCTGGGAGAGAATCTGCTTGGGAAAGAACCTCCTGGAGCTCTGAGCACATCAAGGGAAAAAAACAGTTTCTGCAGAAAGGACTGAAAGCAGAAACCTAAGAAAGTCCATGACTTTGGGGGAGTCATGATGAGGAGTCTGCTTGATGAGGAACCTGACTGAGGTACTTGATTTAAAGACCTACAGTTAAACTAGGTTTTTTATTATTATTCCCCCCTCCCAAGTTCTTGAAGACCAGTGTGGGAGCTGGGCTGAAGAGGATCTGTTTTGAAGTTAGTGCTGTAGCATGTGTTCCCAGTGAGTTAAGATGGGATAATCATAAACCCATGAGCCCTCTTCATTTAAGCATAAGAGTTTGCAACACTGCAGAGGGCAGACAGCAGCATGCAATGCCTGAGAACTGCATGAGAGGTTCCCATCACAGCAGAGAGCAGCACTGTCCAGCCTGATTCACTTCCATGTTTCTAGTCAGGGTGTTACCCATCAGTTTAAAGGACAGTGATTGGAGTGATGGCACCTGAAGGCTTATTCCAACCAGCTAGAGCAATCACTTCTAAGAGAGATTTCCTGAGGACTATAAGCAGCAGGAACATAGCCAGAGCTCAGACCTGCCTATCCTCCACTAGCAGCACAGAAAAATTCACAGATACAAAAAGATATTTTTGTGCACATTTACTATCAGACTGGAAACAAAAGAATGGATCAAGTCCCCATTCTGCTACAGCTTCTTAAAGAGTAACTTCCCTTACACTAAATACGGCACATTTGCACAGCTTATTCCTCAGGGGAGAAACACAGCCCCCTGCAATTTCATTGCAGATGTTCCTGGTACCTTTGGAACTCACAACGAATCACAACTCCACAGCTAGACTGGACTAGGGCACATCATGCTAACTTACAGGAAGTTTGTGATATGCACCAAATATTCTGACAGCAAAACTCAGAAGCTTTTTTGAGGACTAATCTGAAGCCAAGATGCATCCTGGGGGAAGATGATGCTTCTTCCAATAGTTAAAACCCAGCATACAGAAACAAGCTCTGTGGAGTTATATGACTAACTCAACCACCCACACAAGCAAATCACCTGCCCTTTCTGTGCCTTAATTTCCTCAGCTGTATTTTATAATTGCTTGATGATATCCAGATTCTAGGCATTCAAAAAGGATTCCCAGAAAAGTGATGGTTATTGAGCTACTGTTTCTTTCAGGAAAAGTAATGAGAGTCTGAAGAAAACATGACATAGTAAGGTCAAATCGACACTTTTTGTGCCTAAAAGCTCATCTAGTTTTGCCATTTACACTGGATGATCTCTCAAAATACTATTTTGCTTAAGTCTCTTTAGACTGTCATTGCTATAACAGTACTACTTTTTAAAGGACAGTTGTGCCACAGAAATAATTAAACATGAAAATAGCAAGCACATTACTAGCTCAAAAAGCAGCTCAGAGCTCTTAAGAATTGAATTTGACACATCCATTATTGTAGAAAGAGCCAAAGCTAGTGTGGCGAGATTTTCTCAAGTGCTAACTTCAGTACTCACATGGGAAACTGTGTTAGAGAAAACAAAACATAGCTAAAAATACTGGTAGGGAATTCATAAGCAGAATCAATGTAAGACAGATGCTATGCTACATCTTTGGAGGAAAGTCATGGAGGGATATTTCAAGCAGCAGGAAGTCCATAGAACACCTCAGAAGTGAATACCTGTGTCCTTGAGCAATGTCTAATCTGTCTGTATAAGTGAAATATCCAGCTGCAGGATTTTAGGCACCACTGTGACATGAACGCTGCCACAACTTTAGAGGGTGCTGCTGTCCTCCCACTCAGCTGCACCATCCTGCAGAAATGGTTGTAAAACCAAATTTGTGAGGCAGAGGTTCCTCTTTGGCCACATGCCCTGGGACAGGATGACCTATCTTGATCAACTGAGGACTTAACTGTGCCCTGTGCATTGCCTGTTTCAGCAGCCAGTGGTTCTTGCCCCACTGAGGAACACAGACGGTAATGCCACTTGTGTGGTGAGAGGAGGCTCCCAAGTACAAATCCAATCTTCCTGAAAGGGTTGAGGGAGAGAGTCCAGGCTTTTTTGCTTCGATTTTGCCCTGGATCTGTATGCCTACAGATATCTCCAGCCAACTTTCCTGTCATGTGTTCCCTCACCTTGAAGGTCCCTCACTTTATCATCTCACAATGGGAATAAGCTGACTCCCTGCAACAAGGAAAGTTAATGAAATGAGTCAATCTTCACTTTCAGCCCCAAAACAAGTGATTTAAGAGCTCTCCTCTTGCCATTTCTGAGTCAGTGAGGATCTGGCACTTGGGAAACCCTTAGGAATGGTGTTTTGTCTGTCCACCATTCCCAGCAGCTTGAGTGAAGATGTTCCAGGAGGGAGGTGGCACCCGAAGGCTGCATTATTTCAACAGTGGTCTGGAGGCATCATGAAACCCTCTGGGGAAACAGAGAGGACCATGGGCTCCCTCACTCCCATACTGACCTAGTGCTACTGCCAGGCAGCATTCAATAGTTAAGATCAAGCTAGAAATTACTTTGACCTATGTAATCCTATGCAAAGGAAATCTACTTCAGTGTCTAGAATAATATTTTCCTTTCTCGCTTCTACTTCATTACTTAATTAAGTAAAAGATAAATTTTCTTTCTCTACCAAGACTGGGCTACTTTCCCGGGTGTTGAAGCAGTGTACCCTGTACCCTTACAGCTGTACGTGGGGCAGGGAGGGAACTACGGGAAATCTGTTTCCATCCCACCATGATATGTAAATAACACACGGCTGCTTTAAGGAAGAAACAGTCTCTCCTTTCACCTCCCAGGCACATGGAATGGGACTGGGAATACAGGGCATCAATCTCTGTCACAACACAGCATCAGGATGGGTTTCACTGGCTGCTCCACTCTCACTTGTATGAAGCTGTGTGTCCCATAACCCACACACAGCAGTGAACAGCACTGAGATCATAGAATTTAAAAATAATCCTGTCATGGTAGAAGGTTAAAGGCAGTTTTAAAATGGATTATCTTCACTTTGCTACTACCACCAGAGGTTGATTAATAGGAACTTTACTTACTAATCCAACTTGGTTCTGTTTTTGCCTTAAATTCAAGCAGTACAAACACTTTACTTGTTTTGTTGCCTGCTTCTTGTCAGGCACTTCAGGGCACACATTCATACTGTGGACATCTGCAGAAGTACTCATGTCCAACTACATTCTGAAGGCTGGAAACAATCTGTCATTCTGCCTCTTAGGGCTGATACTCATCTCTCTGAACGACTAAATACCTTTTAGACAGAATGAGAGAATGTCCTTGGATTTCAGTGACACAAGTATACACCCCATTTATGAACACCATGAGGATATGGTCACCTTTGTGCTCTGTTCCTGCTAGAAGGGCACTCAAGTGCTCCCTGTTTCTGTCCCAAAGACACACTTGGAGTCAGCTTCAGAGCTGGTTCCTCACCTCCTTCCTTGGAAATTACATCATAAGCACAAAGGGGCTCAGACCAGTCCCTCACCTCCTTCCAAATCATCTTCATTCTGCAAAAGCCCTGCAAAGTAACTGTGCAATGAGCTCTGAGTGTTGAAGCAGTGAGGCCGCCTGTGACCAGCAAACCCAGAGGTATGAAGTCTCTCCACTTGGTTCTCCTCCTCCCTCAAAACCACTGTCATCAGGTCTCTGCTCCTGGGCACAAAGCTGTCTTTGCTGACTTGATTGCTGGGCTAATGCTTGTGCTGAAGCTTTGGCTTTGCTTCCTTTGAGAGTTCTTCACTTACAGATGGTGTTCAGAGCAAGTCGTGAACACCAGTCACCTTTTCTGCCAAGACCATGCCACTGGCTGTCCACCTGGTGTTCCCAAACAGTCTTGTCACTTACTGCCACTGCCACACCACAGAGATTCTCCCTGTTCTACCAGTGACTATCCAGCAACTCACAAGATGGTGCTGAGAGGACTACACAGAGACAAAGCCAGAGAAGCTTTGCATCTTCCTCACCACTTGCCCCAAAACATCAGTGTTTAAGCAAAACCCGGAGGTCTGTGCCTCCTCCCCTGCTAGCAGTGAGGCTTAGGGCTCTGCAGTGGCCAGAGCAATATTGCAGCTGCTGCCTATTGATTTCCAGGCTACTGAGGCATGTGTCAGAAATTCAATATGCTGAGGTGACCGTGCATGTTACATGTTTTTCTGTTATTATACATGTTATTCTCTGACAGCAGAGCCTGAAGTGCTAGCAGCTGATACAGCTGCTTAATACTGTTAATATTTGCTTATAACCCTGCAACATAAAAGACAGTGCTTTTGGTCCCATCCTGCGTGAAGGCCTCTCAGTTCAGCCAGCAGACAGCTTTGCCTGGGTTACTGTGAAGTTGCTGTGTGATCTGGACTGTTATTTAGAAAGACAGGAGAATTTAACAACAAAACTGAACTCAGTCACAGCAATGAAGAGCCACTTTTCTAAATTGTGATTGAAGATGCTGTTGATGGAAATATGTTCTTTCCCTTTCAAAACTGCTTTCAGGACTTCCTCTTTTATCATTTGTTAGTTTCTCCCCTGCACACACCACAGTCTTCCCCCTTAGACACATACACCGCATCACTAATAAAATGTCACCATGTCCACCATGTCCAAGTGTTTACCTTCATAGAGCCACATAATCCTCTCCAGTGCTTATCATCATTATTATTACCATTGAAGTGCTTATTACCATTTACCCACAGCAGAGATCCCCAAACCATCCCACTTCTACCTAGATGTTTTCATTCCAGGCATTCACTTAGCAGCAAGATTTGCCTCTGGCTATGGAAGGTTTCATCTCTGCTCCTCATTGCAGAGCTGCCTCAGGGAAGTTTTGCAAATCACTTAAGTGAAAGAGGTATCAGATATGGGATAGCTGGCTCTGCACCACCCAGAACACCAGGTATCAGACAGATGTCAGCCTGTGAAAGTTTCCCATTAGGACACACTCTACATTTTGCTTTGATTTCCCGATTAACAAACTTTTCTTTATGAGGAAGGATCTCTAAGCTGTCCCTGCACTCCCAAATTACATCTTTCTTGGTTACTAGCTGTGCAAGTAAGAAAAGTTGCTCTCCAGGGATTTGTCATTTCTCCCAGGAATAGCTCAGTGTCTTTCAACAACCATGAAAGAAAAACACAGTGGAAGTACTTCTGTGCCCTGTATTAACATGACAGCAGTATCTGCCATGCCCAGAACTCCATTTACAACTACAGTGGAAGGGAAGGGAGGACAAAACCAACCATCCCAGTTGCTTTGGACAGTCAGACTCGGGGTAGCAGCTGGCAGGTTTGACTCTGACTTGTTTGGTCCTGCTGATCCTACTGTATCCTGACCCCATGAACTAGGAGCTGTGCTAAATGAGTTTGTGAGGTGAGTTTCTCTTGTGCATCAGTGGCAGGTGGCTCAGGACATGAAGACAGGGTTGGACCCAGCCTTCCTTCATGCCACAGTCTCAGGCTCCCTCCTGACCTTCCCTTAAACCAGAGCTGGCATCAAGGACTCAACTATTTCACCAAAACCCATTCAGAGCTACCATCAGAGCTACCACACACTGATAATAAGCAGAGAAACACCACCCATCCATCTCTCAGTAAGACACATCCCTGTGTGTATTTCATGAAGATAAATTTCAATATTGGCATTAGAAAAAAGTACGGTTCCTTTTTTCTGGTTGATAAACAGAAGCAGTTCAAGAAATGAGCAGGGTGCAGAAAGCAACACTACAGCTCTGTCAGCATATGTTAAAAGTCATTACTATGATTGTCTTGCTTCCTTGTCCCTCTCATTGTGACCCAGCCCCAGCTGTCACTAACACATTAATGACTGCAGTCTATTTCAGATCAGAGAAGGAGGCAAGACAGTTGCAAATCATTGATATTGACTGTTGGTCTTAATAGAAACACTCTGTAATTTTGCATCTACATTGAAAGGGAATGGAAAAAGACAATAATTGCCATTTCTGATCTCTCCCAAAACAGCTAGCAAGGAAACAAGTGCTGTGGGCAAGAGTTAAAAAATGTAAAGCCGCCTTCACTTCCATGTAGTGTGGGCTCCCTCCCCTGCAGTATTTCATAAAATACTGGAATTCACATTTTGTACAGCTCCTTGGTATAGCTGAGGACTTGGTTGGAATTCATCAAGGCCTTAATAAAGAAATCATTGGACTTTTGTCTGATGCAGTTATTCATTCTGAAGTATTATTCTAGTTCTCATTCCACTTGTCTATATTTGACTAATGGCAGCAGTGCCACACACACTTCCAAGCTCTATGCAAAGAGACTCAATATTTCTTTTCTCAATTATTTCTAAAATAACGTCTATAATCACTCTAAGTTTTCTTTTGTGATAAATATAGAAACATTTCAGTGCCTTCTGGGCTTCTATTCTAAGTAACCTCTGTATTGGGAGGCCTGTATGGGGAGTAGCCTTTGTATTAGTCCTGGAGTCCTGTTTAACAACAGGATCACTCAAGCAAAGGAAATGTGGATTTCCTTAAGGTGTATGGGTTTGTGTCCTTGCAAAGCTAACAGCCCTTTTGGAGAATTCCTTACCTATTTAATCTTCAGTTTTATCTCCCACAAAGCCACTGTCAGTTGTGAGATCAAAAGGGTGGCTGCTATGTTCATGCTACTTTTAACATACAAGCCCTTGTCTGACTGTTACTGCAGAGAGCTGGCCAAAGCAGAAGCCAAAACTTGAGTCCCACTAACCCACACAGAATATGATCTAGCAGCCAGAAATCCAGGGTCAGCTCTTCTTGCAAATCTGGGTTCTCCCCTTGTCTTATTTCTCACTTAACTTCACATGTATGAGACTGGACGAATGGAGAGAAGAAACCAATTAGCTCCTCCAGTGCTGGAGAGATGACAAGGAAGTGCGAAGGGGACGCTCGTTTGTGTGAGGTCACCTCTGCCGGGGGCTCACGGTACCGCTGAGATGGAAATTACACAGCTGCAATAACAGTCTCGCAGTGCCACCTACCGCTCTGAGGTCCCACTGCCAGCGCCAGCCACTCACCTCCGGGACATTGCTGCAGAGGGAAGCTCGGAGCGAGCCATCCACAGCTATCGCTGTCTTCCTTGGACTCTGCTTTCTATTTTTCTGGGAAGATTTGCTATCCAGCCTTTTGAGCATTTCCTTAAACTCTCACAGTGCTCAACTGCTTTGTCCAGGAAGACAACTTACCTCTTTCACTTCATGTTTTTGGGGCAACTGATGGGATGATGGATAGTGGAAGAACACTTTATTGCAGATAAACCTAGCTGTTGAAACTAAAGAGGAATCCAAACTAGAATGGACCAAGCCTTTGAGATACGTTGGGGGGATAAAGTTTCTTGTTTCTAAAACATCCAACAGCAGCTTTTCACTACCCGAATATCAGAGAAGGATTATATATACAAGATAGTTTTGTTCTCTTAATAAATTAATCATAGCTGCCACTTAGCCATCTCTGCAGGCAGATGGTAGATGACTGCTAGGTAACCAATGCCCATATGGTAGAGAAACTCCATACACAATTATGCTGATTTAATTCTCTTTGGTGCATCAAGGTAAAAATGATCATGTGCCAGAGATGTGTCCTGCCCAAGTGGGCAGATTTAATTGTTCCAGTACATCAGGAAAACACATGTAGAGCAATAATTTGCTCTATTATGCTAGCTAATCTTCTGCTCAGTGTCAAGAACTAGACCCTCCATAAATACCAAGTGTGCAGAAGGGATGTCTTCATGTCTGCATCTCAAAGAGCTATTCAAAGATCATTCATAACCAGAGAACAAAAAACTTTTTAATATCTATATAGATATTCTTAAAACAGACACATTCTCTGGCATTTCTAGTCTGAGAAGACAAATGAAAAGCTTCAGACTAGTGGTTTCTGTGGTTAGGGGGGAAAAAGAACACGCTGCTTTGTACCAGACTGAAATCCCACTCAGTTTAGGCTTTAATAACACCATTCAATATATGTTTAAAAAGCATCAACAGCAATTCAATGATATTGTGCAAGAAATAGTAAATATAAATTATTCTCCCTCCTCCAAATTAGTTTAGCAATGTGCTACAGGACCCAGATTCCTGCCACCATGTCAGAAAACCTGAACTTTCTACCATGAGCCTGATGGTTTAAAATAATTCAGGTCAAACAGTGTGATATAAACAGAAGCATTTTACAAGCAGTAGACATGATATAAATATGGCTTTAATCATTATTGTGACACTAAATGAACATTAATAGGATTTAAACTCACAGCTAGAAAGAAGTCTCTTTGGAAAGTTACAGCTACAATGAGCATGTGTCCATCTACCTGACACAATCAACAGAACAGTGTTTTCTTTAAAAGAAAAACAGAGCATAGAGTAGGTACATGAGCTTAATAGTTCCCAACTGTTATGCTCTGGTAGATGCCTTTTAACAGACACAACTTTACCACTGTAAAAGCTCTATTTCTTAGGCCTGGTTCAGATTAAAGACAGAACTGTAAGCAAAGCACATGTGCATTCACTAACATCTGGGTCAGCATTTTGGAAGGGGAATAGATTACATGCTAAAAGTGTGTTTTCTAATGGGAAAGCTACATTGTGGTTTTGTTTCTTTTAAATAAAAAGTCACAAGTTTTGGGATGGATCCTGCAGCTTTAACAATATCAATGAGCAGAAAAAGGAGCATTGAACCCCTTCCCATGAGCATCTCCCCCTTTGCTGTTGTATTCCCCTCTTGCCTTACCTCTGTCCTGTATTCTCCGCAGACAAAAAACAAGGCACTTTCTCCAGCCTGGCATCCCCGACCTAGAGACAAAGAAATACAGGTCTGTAGTGTCTTGAAGGAGCTTGCAGATGTGCAGCTGCAATACAAAAATCCAGCTTCTTTATAGGGCTACACCTTGACAGAGAGGCAAGTCCATCCGTGCTTGCAAAGACAGGAAAACTCTGCTTCGTGCAAAAGCCTGATTGTGAACCATCCAGGCTGCATTTTGCTGCAGGGATGGAGCAACTTCACGTGTCCACAGCGGAAGAAACAGATGGTGAAAGGAGGGTGGACAGATGAATGGGTAAATCTCAAGGAGCTGAGCAATTCCTTAAAGGGCATGTTTGTCTTTTACGCCAGCCACACAGAAACCATGGACACCACAGTGCAGTCCAACAGCTTAGAGTTCCTGTTCAGGGGATGAAAATATCCACAGCCACTCCTCAATGTAATTGATAAGCCAATTTCTTTTGGAACTTGCTGGCTACTTACACCTCCAGTTTAGAAAACGTATGTATTGATACCTCTTAGTACAGGAAAATAGTGAAAAATATTCATCTTTTCAATTGGTGCTCATTCTTTTTCCTTATGCAAACGATCCCCAATGGAGAAAGTGTCACTATGCCCATTTTCATCAAGGCTTGCTAAAATGCCTACTAAAAAAAAAAAATGGGCAAAAATAAGAGTTTTCTTTCCTAATTCCAGTTGCAGTAACTATGTCCCTCCTACAGACTCTGCTGTAAGATGACATTAAGCCTATTTCTGATTGAAGTTGTTGGATACTCTTAGGAAATCCCTATTTTCCATCTGTATTTGAGAGGAATTACAATTTCTACACAAGTAGCACATAACAGCAGCCCCTCTCATAACATACAAAGAGAGAAGAGAGGACAATATTGTTGACACAAGCCATGATTTAAAGTGCATTATAAAACTGCATATAAAATACAGATTCCCATAGAAAAGGACAAGGCTACTTTAGATCTCAGTTCAATTTAGCATGTGCCTATTTTTGAGTTTGCAATCAAAAATAAACTAGCACAAAAGCACTCTGACATTGCAGCTTGTGACCCAAGAGGCAAAAAAATAGAGCCACATGCATGGCAGTTTTGACTTTCTGCCTAGGATCATGCAAAGGAACTCCAACATTTGTCAAAGAATTGCCATTTTTCTCCTATTTTGCACACCTGCCAATTACCTACCAAAATGACTTTAACTTTTAGTCTTCCTGCAAAAAAAAAATTATCAACAGTGTCCATCTAGGCTTTCTACCAAAGGGCTTTTGGGGTTTTTTTGCTTGTTTGTTTTGCTGAAGAAATCCCATGCAAAATTACAAAAGCCTACGGTATGCTTCAGGTGCCTTTAGGAAAGTATTGAGAAGTAAGTAAAGAAAGGTATGCTGGGACTTTATTTTGGGAAGAGATGTAATCTTTGCTATGAAGGAAATACACACTTCTGGATCTCTGATGTTGCAACAATTAGTTTGCAAAAATTTTGCTTCTGCCACAGTCATTTTTGGCCTCATACACACTAAGACACACAGATTCCACAAACTAATACACCAGCTGACCAAGAATGTGCAAAACTATGGAAAGCAAAAAAAAAAAATCTTCCTCTGTTTTAGAAAAGATTTTTGTTGACATAGCACAAATGTTTTCATGTGATAACTTCCAAGACAAAGAGCCTGAAAAAAAATTAAAAAGAAAGCCAGAAGGAATTTCTCCCTCCCTTAGAGAAACACGGATGAGTTGTCTTATGTTGAGTGGGTCTGAAATTGTGTGAGGACACAGTGCCCTGGCACTGAAGCTTATCTCACAAAATGTCCAGCTGTTATTTGCCTGGTTTCATTTCATCTTAAAGCTAAGATGTAGAAAGTAAGACAGACATCAAGGCCTTAGGGTAGGAGGAAACCTTACTGTCTGTGATAAGAGAATCAGTCTCAGAAAAGCAAATCCTCCAAACTTCAATATAATTTGGTCTGGAGCTCGTGTAAGTCTAGTTTTGGTAGGGGGGTGTAGGAGAAATCCACACCAAAGTTTTGCAATTGATTCATTTCAAGTTTGTGCAGCATCTCTCACCAATGTTGCAAGACACTGAAACACCACTGTTTCATACAAAATCCCTTTAGAACAATCCACTGCCATCTCCCCTCTTCCTCAAAAATAATAAACAAGCTTTTTGTGTTGATGCAGCTTTGTGGAAATAAATACAATTAGGCCTCATGCTAAAATGAGCAGCATACTAATTGGAATTGCCGAATCAATTATTCCCCAGGAATTCAGGGCTATCAGCAGTCTGAGATCAGATACGGTAGCTTATACAGCTTTCACATATTTCTGATAAGAAATAAGCACAGCACAGCCACACTGAGGCTCTACTGTACACACAGAGATAGATTCCTCCCCTTCCTCACCTAATTCCTTTGTGTTAAGCTGATTTTGCTTCACGACCTGCAAATATTCTTATTTCTCCCTCACTGGCATTTTATGAATGCCTGTGGGCTGGATTAAAAAAAATGCGCAGAATAGCCCTCCACAGGTTAGAAATGACACCGAGCCTTTCTGAGGGAACAATATGTGTGAAAGCTTGTCAGTTCTTTGGCTGTAAACACAAGACCACTGAACCGACACACAGTGCTCCGAAGGCCATCTGAGTGGGTGAGCACTCAGTGCCGAATCCCACCTCCAGGGGAGCCCGGCAGGGCGACCCCGCGGCCCCAGCAGGAGCCGCGCTCCTCCCGCCCGGGTCTGCTTTTATCCCTGCCTGCTGACGTTAAGCGGGAGAGAACGTGAGCTAAAGGTTATCTCCTTGCACGAGTCCATCAGTTATGTACGGGATCAGTGGCTCTGACTCATTCCCAATCCAGGCATGCCCAGCCAGATCTCTGCTACCCATGAAATAACCTATTTTCTTGCAAGCGCAGATCCTCGCTCGCAGCAACATGAGCCAGCTTGCTGGAATTAATATTCCTGATATTAATTCCTTTTTCTACATCCTGTCATGTAACTGCTTTTCCCTACAAAAACACAGCTTTTCCCTACAACCCTTATTGTGAATCTCACCCTCAACCAGAAAGGAACATTTTAAGAATGATGCTGACACCTCCAGGGGCCTCATTCCAAGACTATCCCTAAGACTATCCAAGTAACACCTGATACATAGACAGCTGCTGAGGTGATACTGAGACATTTTTTACAACACCCAAACCAGAAAGAGTGCTGTTCCAGAATGGCTCAGACAGGTAAATACAAAACAGAGTCCAGGAAGGAGAGAGCTAGTAAAAAACCAAACAGATTTGTAGATGGGGAAAAAGAGAACATGCTTCTAACGTTACAAGACAGGACCAGTTTGCTTGCAAAGAAGAAAAGCGCTACAAGGAGTTGAAGTCAGGATGGTGTCACAAGCTACAAGAGCTATGGGCAGGTCATAGGGGAAAATGCAGCACTGAGGACAGAATGCAGTAAGGAGCTGCAAAGAGCCTCACTGGGGCTTAGGCTGTGCCAAGGAATCCTACAAGCAAAGGTTTGTTCAGGCATCTGGAGGGGAGAGACAAAAGACAGGTAAAAAAGTGGCTTCCAGAGTAGTATCCTAAATAGACTCAGCATTTGTATCATTTCACATTTAAGTCAGAAAAGATCAAGAAGCATTGCAGTACCTACACAGTGTCTAGTGTTATATTTCCAAAGCTGGTCACGTAGAGTTTCTATCCCAGAGCCTCAACCATCCATCTTAGCCACGGCCATTATATTCTACAGGCCAAGTTTTCAATAGACCAAGATTTCCTGATGTGTTTTTGCACAGTTGTAAGGAGGTATCCAGAACCAAGTCTGGCTGTCAGCTTTTCAGGAGCTTACGAAAATCTCAAGATAAAAATACTCCTGAGCTCCTGAAAGTGCTCAACACCTGGAACACTGGAAACCCTGACAGGTGAGAGAGTCCTGTTGCTGTAATGTAGAACATGAGCAATGTGGAGGATTAATGCACTTCAGGGGGGAAATGTGCCCTCACAGACACTGCCTGCAAATAAAAGGTGGGAATTAATCAGGACCAACCTGAGGCTGGGTTTGGGCCGTCTTTTCTTCTCAGTGTTGTTGTTAGGTGAGGTTTGTTGAAGTGTGATTAAATTAGAACAGCACAGATGTTTCCATTCCTTTGTCCTATTTTTCAGTAACGCTCATTTCTTTTCTTCCACTGCAGATTAAAATACTAAACTTCATGGCTCTGATATGACCTGTACTTCTCTGTATCTGTTGTCTCTCTGTATCTGTTCCCCTTCTCCTTTTAAAAAACCAAAAGCAAGACAGCTTCACTAGGGCCAGAAATTGCTCTTTCTCAAATGCACACTTCACACTCCCTGGAATACCAATGAAGCTTTCTTAGCAACTGAGTGTCTCTGTCAGCTTTGCAATCCTGTGTCCATAAACTATTAAATATGGGCTTGACCCAGCTTGCCAAACACAAAGGCAGCACATTTCAAAAATCAAAAGAACTGTATCTGGTGCTTCTATCAGCTGTCACACTGCCAAGCAACAACATCAGAGTACCTTATATTTTTCCACTTTAATAAAAACAAGTGAAAGGTAGCTTCCTCTTGCAACCACAGTTAAAATGTGTTCTTCAGAATCACTTTGAATTAAAACCTATCAGACAGTCCCATTTCTCCAGGGGGATGATAAAGGATGCAAAGAGCTTCCCAGCATAAGTAAAACTGAACCTTGCTCCCCAACAGCCACCTGTGCTCCTCTCTGAGGTTACAGAGTTTTAGGTGGGTTTGTACTTGGCTGTTATGGACAACATTTTTTTGGTACTGCAAATCTGTGACTGAAATCTCACCTCCCTCAGCTGGATCCATGCAGGCAGAGAGCCGAGGACAACAGGACAGACACAGCTCAGGGCTCAGACAAGGCACCCAGAGGGCAGTGGTGCTGAACTCAGATGGGTGTTGAGGGACGTGGCTGTCTCCAGCTCTCATCTCTGTGGCACTCACCTATCAGGCAGGAAAGAGAGTTTTGGGTTTGTTTTGGTTTTTTTCCTGGTTGTGCTTGGGACTTTTTGATGTGGTTTGGTTATTGTTTTTTTCTGTTGATGATATCAAGCCCCTCAAAATTTTAACAGGGGGTTGAGTCAAAGTTCGCAATTTTTTTTCAGTTGTTAACCAGTAGCTGTAGGTGGACAGTTATGATTAATAATTGCATTGTGAGCATCGTATGCTTGGCTAATCTGTTGTTTTAAGGGAAAGAGAACACAATCCCAAGAGGAATGGGCTGTCTGGATGAGAGCCACCAGGAGTAAAGTCAGCACTGAGCAGTAACTGTGGGAAAGGTAGTTCCAGCAGTGGGAAGTCATGACCACCGACTCATTGATCACCTACCCAGAATAGACCCCAGACTCAACTAGAAGCAAGAACTGTGCCTGGGGACTAATTAGCATGAGAAGTGAGAGATATAACTTGGGCATTGAGTACTAATTAAGAGAAAAGTTTTGTAATTTGTAACCAATGAATGCTGATGCCTTTCTTAAAATGTATGAATAGTGTGAAATTTTGACAATAGGTGAGTTAGCCTTTCATGGGTTACCACCCATGTCCCCACTTGGAGCAAACTAGAATAGAAAACAGCAATACTTCTCCTCAGTGTGTGAACTGGTGCTGGCCCTGGGTAACAAGCCCGTGTTTGGGACAACATTGGTAGCAAGTTTCAATCACGTACTTCTTCATTTAGCCCCTGCCAAGCTCAATTCTTGGCCACAGTGGCCCAGCCCAGAGCGTCCCTCCAGCAGCTCCAGCCCTGCAGCTGCACAGGGAGGTTTCTGACAGGAGACCTGAAGGGTTTGGCCCGTGCCTGCCAGAAACCCTCATTTCACACCCCTACTGGAAGTCCTTTTTTGGTCCTTCCAGGTCTTCTCTGTCATCTTTACCTCAGTTCTTGAGCAGGCACAGCATCATTCTGTTCCACCACCAAAAACTGTAACGCTCGTTCTTTATCTTATTTGGGAACACAGGGCTTAGTTTACATCCTGCTCGTTCGAGCTACATCCCTTATCTAATTCTCTGGGACTTCTCTAAGAGTGTACTGTCCCTTATTTGGGCATTCCGGGATACCATGAGTAAAATTCCCATGTCTCCTCTCATGCCCTGCCCTGACCTCCCCAACATGGCGGCGGGGGGCGCCCGCCCGCCCTCACCGCCTGTCGCGACAGCGCCGCACGGCCGCCGCGCTTTACGGCAGGGCCGCACGGAAGGCGGCGGGTCCGCCATGGACCGGAGGAAGAAGCCGTTGGACGTGGCCGCGTCCTCGGTGAGTGACGGGCCGGGGAGCGGCGAAATGAGCCCCTTCGCCTCCCCACGCGCGGCTGGGAGGGCGGCCGGCTGTGCTCAGCTGCGGGGCGCCCGTGCGCGGGATGGGCCCGGCCGGCGCAGGCCGTGCGACTCGACCCTGGGGTGCCACCGCTTCCAGGGAAAACAGGGCACTGGGAAAGGGAAATGGTGGTGCTGGTGCAGGTGCTGGTGTTCTGTGCCCTCGCCTTAAGCCCACTGAGATGCACGGTCCTTGCAGCAAACGCTGAATTAAAGGGCTGTTCTGGCGTCCGGTTTCACATCCCGGGTCTGAGATGTTCGGCGTTGGGGTTTGGCCCCCTTTCTTTCCTGACCAGGAGCACACACTGCCCTCCAAACCCGAGTGTGCCCGGGCTGGATTTGCCCTCACTCCTGATGTAAATATAAAATTAGGGCACTTATAAATAGTGGGGAAAAGAGTGATTTTACAACACTACACGTCATTATTCTAGGGACCTGAAAAGTAAGTGCTTTAGTTCTTGGGACAAATATTAATGCCAAAGTCTTCTGCTTTCCTCATTTCATGTACATCTGTGAAATTTGTCTTCTGTAGGACTTGCAGGGAAAGTGACACAATATCCTCTTCCAGACTAGTTTTGTAATTCCAAGATAACATCCCTGCTGATGATGTTTCCTAATAAAAGCTGAGATGGACCTTGGTCATAGATGGCAATGCCACTTATATATTTAGAGAAAAAAACCAAAACAAAACAAACAAACAAACAAACAAAAAGAAAAAAGAAAAAAAATAAAATCTAAAACTATATAGACAGTATATAAAGCAGTGGGAAACAATATATATTTTATGAAAGAAAACTTTTATCAATGCTTTCCCAAGACAGGATTTTATTCACTATCTAGCAGTTAAAAGTTCCCTTTTTGTATTCAGTAATGTTATTTCATTAGTCCTTCTCTATTTGTTTGCCCTCAGGAGGCTGGTAAGATCTGTATGGAATTATGTCTCCCTTATTCTCATGTAGAAAAGAACCGAGGATATCCTTGGGGGTTGTTTTAATCCCTAATCATAATTTACATTCTGTACGTTTGCTGTAAACTTGAGTGGTCTCTGTGATGAGATCAGTGCTTTGAAGTTCCACATAAAAATGCAATCAAAGGCTCATATAACTGTAAATGGCAGATTGTTTTACTAGAAATACAGTTATTTATTGCAGTAACTGATGTATATGCTTGTGATATGTCCTGGTTATTTATTTGTTGTTTTGCTGGTGATGTAGCTGGTAGATCTAAAAGCCGAACTCTTCCGAAAGCAAGAGGAATTCAAGAAAGAAAAGCTATTGAAAGATGCTGGTGTCTTTGCAAAGCCCAGAACTTCTAATAAGGTAGAAATATTTTTCCATTGTTGTTTTTGTCATTCTTTCTCCTTAAAGTAAGGAAGTTAATATTCAAATATAAATAAATAAATGCTTAGAGCTGTGTTACTGGTCAAATATAAAATGTACGTGATGAGATTGTTCTTTAAATTTCATTTTCTGGTGGCATTCTTGTACACAGCAGAAAACTTAATATTGTGCTTATGCCCATCTAAATCACCTGTTAATCTTCATTCCCTAAGGATCCACAGCTTTTGTAACTATAGGAAAAGGTGTTTCTTTCATCTAAGATCTTGTATGGTTCCGAAGGATGGAGGATGAGAGGCTGCCAGAGTCACTGTCCTTGCTAAAAGCTCTGCTGTGTGTTTGTGATGTGTAATAACGAACACACAATTATCTCTCGTGTTTTGCTCTTTACTGCACTCTGTGTTTTACTCATTGTGTAGCTTTCTAGAAGCAGAATGTGCTGTTGCTGCCATATTTCAAACACACACAGCTTTTACAGTGTTACATTGCAAACAGGCCAACTGATGGAGGTAATGGAGAATAGAAACAATCTGTAGCTTTGTTACTATGTTCTTAATTAGCGAGATTGTTAGGGGTTTTTTTTTTAACCTTAACATCTTTGCCAGAATAGATTTTGTCTGGTTTTTGAGTGCCTTTGGGTTTTTTTAGCTTCTCAGCCTGTCC
Organism: Lepidothrix coronata; assembly: GCF_001604755.1. Classification (NCBI taxonomy): domain Eukaryota; kingdom Metazoa; phylum Chordata; class Aves; order Passeriformes; family Pipridae; genus Lepidothrix; species Lepidothrix coronata. The sequence continues at coordinate 2,493,835 of NW_016690264.1, forward strand.
TTCCCTCTGACACCATACTGGAGTCTGTGTTAATTTAGGACATACCTGCTGTATTCCACAGCACAGGTATAGTCTCAAGTAAACATGTTTAAGATGTTATTTACAAAGTCTTTTATGATTGATTTGCAGTGTTTGCATTATGGAGTTGAAATGTTTTTGTAATCATTACCATTTCAGTATTTTCATTTATTTTTTGTTACAAAATGGTTCTCTACAGAAACCAAGCATCTGGACCAAACAAAACACAGGAGTTGCAAATCGAGCCTCAAAAGATGTTGAGCAGAAGACAGAAGAGCAGGACATATTGGATCAATCAAGGTAGCTCTTAGGCTCTGTAAGAAAGGAATGCTTTGTAGAATGTGATTTTCAGTGTTTAGAAAAGCACAAAAAGCAAGTTACACACGTTTTGGGCCAGCAGTTCTCATTAGACCAACCAGTAAGACCAGCATCAATTCCATGCTCTTTACCAGTAATGTACAAACTGCATCCCAGCAGTGTCATGTTCTTGCAGGGATACATGCCCTCACATTATCACAGTTGTCTAAATGTCAGGTTAATACTTTTTTTTTTTAAGTCATCTTTAGAATCACAAGCCAGGACAGCAACACTTTAGAATTCTCTAGCAAAGTGTTTCTTGGAATTAACAGAAAATGGCTCACTTTCTTGCAAGGATTGCCTCATTTTCTAAATGGGTTGGTTGTACAAAAAGATATATGTTGAAAATGCCATTTGTAAGCTATTTGCTGTTCTTCTTTAAGTAGTTCCTTGCTCTTCAAAATTGTCTTCTACAATTCCAGAAACTAGCTACAGTGAAGATTAACTCCACATTATCTCTTTTTTCTTTTTTTTTTCTGTAAAACTGTCTTCCACTATCTCATACCTGCAAATAATAATTTAGGTTCCAGTATTTATCTGACAGACCATGGTAGTTAGATAGAGGTGGAATACTTGTTACATCATGTTCTTGCCTACTTGACAGATAACACTTAAGATTAATTCTGTAACTTCAGTAAAAGTATTTTCAGTATAAACTCTGGAACTGGATAACTGTGTATCTTCAGAAATGCCAGTGAAGGTTCAAAACAAAACCCAGGGATAAGTCAGCTTCTAATAAACATCTCAAGCCCTCCCAGTACTTTCCAGTTCCATTTATCTAAGGCTAAATTGATCACTTTGATCTATGTTTGGAATTGGTGGGATTGCAATGTTAATTTTTTGTTTTCTTTTTCAGGAAGAAGCTAGAAGAGAAAGCAAAGCTGTATGAGAAAATGACAAAAGGCGACTTTCCAGGTGAAGGAAAACCAGTCTAAAATTAGTATTTTGCATGTATATATGTGTGTGTGTGTGTGTGTATATACACAGGTTTTTTTGAGAAGTTCACCCTAAAAGTTGGTATTTCTGACTGTGTGGTGTTTGACAGCAACTACACTATGAATTCACAGCTGGTCTTCATGGGAAATTTTTTCAAGTTGTTTATACGAAGTGATTCACATGTGTTATTCTGCTTTGAAAGCGAGAAAAAATAAATTTGCTAGAGAAAATAAAATAATTACTTTTTGAAGGACTGCCTGACATAGTAAAGCACTAGGGGCTTGTTTGACTCATTCATTAGGTGGGTGGACTATATTCTGGTTTTTTCAGTACAGTATCTTAGAAAAACAAAATTAATTTATTCTCCATTGTGCAGTCTTTGGATTGCATTGCTGATGTTCCGTCCTGCATTCTAATTCTTGGACGTTTATGAAGAGAAGAAGAGCAGGAGGGGAGTCTGACTGGTCCATATATGAATGCCAGTCAAGCAGCTAAGAGAGTTAGCGAATGCTAATCTGTCCCTTTCTTCTCTCACACATTCAGTCCCTTGCAAGAAATAGTTATGAAAACAGAATACAAATCTCCTTGCAATTAATCTCTGTTTTCTTTACTAATGTCCATATTTGTCCACATGACCCCACCACTTTTCTCTACTTTTCTAAAAAGTGCCCTTATGACTGCTCAGCTGCTGCCAAATACCAAATGTTAAGCATCAAAAAAGTATTTGAGCTGTTACATGACAAACCCTTTGCTTCTGAAATAGTTAATGAGCAGAGAATGTTTTGCTGCAGAGAATGCAGCCTTTTCTGTTCTGTGCACAATACCCTAAAACTTCGATTGAGAAATAGATGTTATCACCGTGGAGCCAATTGATAGCTCCGGGTTTGTTTGACACTGAATGAGGTTTAAATATTCCCCAGTAGTGTGGCCAAGGGCATTGCTGGCAGCTGAAAAGCTGATTGTAGCTATTTGGTATTGATTTTGTGCTCAGCTCTGTTCTTTTCGTGGCTGTTCTCTGAGAATCGATTTTCTGCCTTAGATGAAGAAGCCGAGGATTTGTACCTGGTGGATTTCACTCAGAAGATCATAGACAAAAGGCACGAAGTGCAGGAGCTGGGTCAGAGCAAAGCTGCTGGAAAGACTTCAGAAAGAGAGTCAGATGATGAGGAAACTCAACTTGAAGCAGACATTCCACCGCCCGAGGACCCGGAGGAAGAATGGTTGGTGCTACTGACTGGGCTTCTCTGTCCTTGGCTACCTCTTGACAATTGCATGTGAAAATAATATTATTCTCCAGAGTTTGTGAAGCGGCGTCCTTTTTTTTAAATTTTTTTTTGTTTAATACTGCACATTGAGAAGAGGTGGTAACATTCTTTAATTTCTCCTTTAAAGACAGTCCTTCTTGTTACTTTCCTTTCCACACAGGTAACCCTGCAATAGAATCTATGTCCAGGATTTTGAGAAATAGCATTCAGGGATATGTACTATAAGGGAGACATCATAATATCCACTCTTATTTTCTTGCATAGTTTATGGGAGTTCTGATCACAGCGTGGGTACAATTTTACACTTTGATGTGCTGAATTGAAATGTATTTTAGAAAAAGTTGGGGGTTTTATTGTATTCATCTTCCCTTCTTTAATTGTGCTTGACTTACAAAATGAGCAGTTATTTCATTGTAAGACCTCCTCTTAAAGGAGAGAAACCCTGATTGGAATAGGAACATGATTTTCCAGCATTTCTTCCACTTTTTAACTGCAGCACAGCAAATAGTCTCTGACAGTTTTCTGTGTCATTCCAAGTAACCACTAATTTTTCATCCAAGACATAGGAATAATTAAGAAACCAGTCTGACTAAACATTTTCCTTGTCCATTTGTTTGAAATGCTTAAGGAACATGAGATTTCACTTCTGGTAATCAGTTTAAACCAGCAGTAACCAATACAAAACAGCACCACCATTCTTCAATTTATTCGGCCAAGATAAGATTTGCAATGTAATGTCTCAGAATAAACTGGGAGAATGAATCCAGCAGAATTCCAGCAGACAGCTGAGGTGGAAAGGCAGAGAGACCCCTCACCAGCATCATACTCAAATTCAAGATGAAACTACCAATGAGTGGTGGGCTCAAACTGCTTTGTGCTGCCAGCACCATAAAGTATCAGAAAATTAAACTGATACATTTCACTGTTCACACGGTGCTTTGCTATCATTGCCTACATCTCTCGTCAGTGACACATTGGCCATCTCAGTGAGGCCATATCCTAATGAGGATATTTGGGTGTTAGCATAATTAATGCTAATTATTCTGCAGCCATAGTTAAATCTTTACTATAGAAAATGCAGATTTCTTTTCTACTTATGTTTCATTGCAATAAAAACTGAAGGCCACTGAGTATATAGTAAACTGTAGATATCCTTAGAAACTGTGTAACAGGCTTAACTTACTAAAAGTACAGATCTTTAAAAGTTTGGGTTTTGGAACCCAAATTATCAGATGTAGTATCAGTTATTTAGAATGGGATAATTGAGGCAGCTCAATGCAGGATAATAAGTACAGCTCTTATCAGCTTTTTTGACGACTGTAAATGAAGTGTTCAATACTATAAAGAGCTGAATAAGAAGCACAATAGCTTCAAAGGAACATTTTACTTGCATTTTAGTCAGCCTTTGTTATGCCAGTTGAACGCACACTATCAGCCTATTCTGAATGAGCCTTAGACTGATATTTGAAATGTACTGTAACAATTTCATATCCACAAGAAATCGATGCTATGTCATTATTTTCACTATGGGAAGCAAGTACTAGACTGAGTTTCATCTTGTTGTTAAAGTTATGTGACATTGTTACTTTTGAACATCTTTTACACCATTTTATTGCCAAGGCGAACAGGGAGCTCAAAGGAAGATGAGTAAATGCCTGATACAACTGTTGTATGCCCTGTTCACAATGTGTCCTCTTAACCTTGGAGCATGTAAAGTGAAAAGTAGAGGCAGCTGTCACACACAGAGAGAGACTATGAGGTGATGAATACCCTTTGGAAAGTGTTGTTACTTCTACCTTCTGCTTAAGATTTCTGTAAATCTGCAAATAGGAGTTTTGCATCAAATCTCTGTTTTTCTTTCATGACAGGGTTGATTATGTTGATTTCTTGGGCCGATCTAGACGCTGTATGAAGAAGGATTTGCCAAGTCTACTTAAAATGGATCAGGAACTTCAAGGGAAAAGGTGTGGTTTCTCTAATGGAGCTGCATATTCTTCTCAGTATTTAACACACATTGTTTTAATGAGAAGGAAGCAAGGCTGTGCTTTGTCACCCTGTTCTCAATCCATAGTTGTTGATGGTACTGCTTTCTCTAGATTTGCATAGTTTGCAGAGAAAGGTTTTAATAAATTGACTTAGCAATCTCAGATATTTCTTGTATCTTTTAAAATGGGGCCCCTGTATAGAAACTGTATTTTATTATACCTTCCATAAAATGCCAGGGAAGTGATTCCTGGTTCTGTTTAACCTGGAAACTGACAATAGTCTTTTACCAAATTCATCATATTTAAAATTAATTTTTTTGACCTCCATTTGTTTGGTTTTGCTCTTCCATTAAACAGCTGACAGGTCTTCTGTTAAAATTATTTCCATATTGGGTATTAATATTTGGCATGGACCTCTAGGGTAAATGGCTTTTTATTATTTCAAATACCTTTCATTTTCTTATGTTACATCTGAAATGTTTCTCTGTGTGATTGTTAGAATCCCCGCAGATACCAGTAACCATGATTATTTCATCTTCTGTTTTGTGATTTGATAATAATTTCATAAAGCTTCTGAAAAAGGATATAATTTTGTTAGTCTTTATTAACATGTTCTGCCAGTACCTTGTTCTAGAGGTATTTCTGTCCTCATGTACCAGAATCATCAATGTTGTATTACTAAGTGGTGCCTACAATGATCTGTGTTTTGTGAAAGCTGCAATACTGGATCAGACCCAATCATACTTTCACTGTTTGATACTGTAAAACTGTTAAGTTCTGCTCTGTAATCCCTAACTTTTTGTTGTTGTTGTTAATTAGACAAGAACCTGATGGGAATACTCTGTTATCTGAAGATATGAGAAGAGAACTTCAGAGGCAGCAGTGGGAAAAGGAAGAAGAAGAAGCCCTCAGAAAACCCATGGGACCCATACATTATGAGGACATTCGAGAAAATGGTACAGTGCCATACTTTGTATCACTTACCTTTGTATCACCAAAGAGATTAGTTGTAGAGGAAGCAAGGGAAAGTTACTTCCTGTGTCTGTATGAAAAAGAATAGGTATGTGTTATAACTGTTATAATTTACCAGTACTTAAATCTAGATCTGTTTTTCTTCAAATTGTATTTTTCTCAAGTGTATTTCTCAGAGACTCCTCCTCTGTTCTCCTTCAGGAAGCTTCACTTTATGTATCATCTAAAACAAGCCCTTTTTAGCCATCTGTGCAATGTATGTTGTTGGGAGTAATTCCATGCCTGAAAGCAGGGTGCCTGGTGCCTGTAGTTACTGTCTATTACAAACTGAGTACACTTAAATTTATTGGGTTTCTCCTTTTCAGAGGCCAGACAGCTTGGTGTTGGTTACTTCGCCTTTTCTCGGGACCAAGAACTCAGGCATAAACAACGGGCAACGCTGGACATGCTGAGGGAGCAGGTATGAGTGTAAAGAGCAAACTGGGACATGAGGGCAGCCTTCTTTCAGTGGTCACTGTCTTAGATTTGTTCTGTGAGTGTTACACCAGGTGATGCCTGACTTCAAAGATACTAGGCTGCTTTTTTCCTGTTAAACCTGGTACTTGATAAGGATTGCTTTTAGTTGCTTTGTGAAGAGAGATTAATTCACATTTTTCTTTGCTGTTAAGACACTTGATCAGAGAACTAAACGTGAACAGCTAAAAGAGAAGAGAAAGGCAGCTCTAGATGCAAGGCTGTCCAAACTTCGAGCACGGAAGGTTAAAAAGTTAAGGGAAGCAGGATTAGAAGAAGAGGCAGAAAAACTGGAGAATGGAGGTATGAACTGCTGCCTTTTTAAGTTTTTGTTATTTCAACTTGTACTTGATCTATGGATAGGCAGACTCTAATTTAGATTTATGTTTGGACATTTAATATATATTGATATTGTGTGTTCTATATATACAATTAGTGTAACTGTTAGGATAGCGAGAGTTCATGTGTGCATAGATATAAAATCATGCTAGAAATAGATTAATAATGTAGGTAGAAATACAGTAAGTAGATTGTAGCTTTTTTTGATTCCCACCTGACAGCAGGAATTATATGGGTTAATTATGCAGGTTGAGGTTAGAGTTGCTGACATTTTACTAGCTTTTTTTATTAAGAGGAGGTGGAATAAAAAGGAGTAACAAGTTATTTTTTATATCACACAATATACACTATAACAATTTCAATGCAGTCTGTAAATTGGGGATACAGCTGACTGTAGGATTAAGGATGATGAATTTGAATTCTAATCCTATCTCTGCACTGTCTCCCTTATGACACTGGTAGTCAAATTTACTGTCTGTCTCCCACTGTAAAACGTAGCTAATATTTCACTGTGTCAAATTCTATGCCAGTGATTAACTGTGTGTTCTGGAAAGGAAGAACAGTAACATGCCACTGCTCACTGTTACAGTTGTTCAGAAGAATAAGAATGTAAATCGTTTTATCCAGTAAATGAAATGTGGATACCATGCTAACATTCTTATTTTTACCTGTGAGGTTCATATAGATTTTATCCTGTGACTGACAAACCCTGCTGTCTCTTCCTGTAACACAGAGCTGAAAGCTGTTACTGAGGAGCCAGAACCTCCGAGAATTACTGCAGCAAGCAGGAAGGTGGAGGTTGTCATCCAGGAGAGAAGAGATACAAAGCCTGGCGTGCCTTATGTCCGAGAGTGGGATAAAGGCAAAGGTAAGAAAATGTAGATTCAGGAACATCATTGGGAAACAACATGCATGCTGCTACTTTCATTTCTGTTTTGTGACAAAGTATGGTAAGACTGAGAAACAATGAAGTCCTTTCTGCCTTGGTATCAATGACTATCCAGTGTCCAGGGCAGTGACCGACAAGTGCCAGTAGCTGCTATAACATCCTCATAATTTTTACTTCTATATGAGTTATTCCATTTCTGGATGATCCAGACAGGTTGACAGAATGACGAATTTCATAGTTCATAAGATTTACTGTCTTTCAGTGTGCTTTCTTCTTGATGTACTTCTGTGGTTTGTGTTACACGATGGCAGGATGTTTTACACAAACAGGTACAGGATGAGGATAAAAAGTGATGACACATTGTGAGGGGAAACTTTGTGGTTCCATTAAAGCTCCAAACTTTCAGATCCTATCTGTTAAATCCTATTCCTGCCGGACACTGGTTTTTTCCTACCTCTGAGGAATCCTAGTATCTGACACTCAAGCAGCACTGTACTATGCAGTAAATATTACACTCAGAAAGCAGAGGGCAGCTTAATCTAAAATGCAAAGTGAAATATGTGTGGTTCAGTAAAGGAATCTGCACTAGATTCTCGTATTTCCATGTAGTACTAGGTGGAAAAGTAACTTCAGATGGCTTTACACAGTTGTATATACTCTGTTTGCTAATTTGTTTCTCCCCTTTCTGACTGACCTTCAGCCCCTGAAATCTGTGCTAAATCTACCATTTTCCTGTTTCTAACAGAACTGATGTTTGGGCTGTGGGAAAAGAAACAGGAAGAACTTAGAGATGAGCGAGATCCAGAATTTGCACCACCTTCTGATTACTATTTGGGACAAAAGAAAGATGATAACTACCGAAGTCGAAATTTGAACAGTCCTGAAACCTCCTCTGAAAAACTGGAAACAGAGAGGGCACAGAACCAACAGATGCCATCGGTGCAGGGCAGTGGCAGCAGCGCTGGTTCCAACAGCAACGTTCAGGATAAGGCAGCACCAGCAGAGGCCTCTGGCCATGACACTCAGGAGGCATCGTCGTCAGGGGAGGATGACAGCAGTGACGATGAGGACAGGCTGCCCCCAGCACAGGGTTATGGCTACGGTGCCCAAGCTGTGCCGCCACCAATGCGGGCTTATGGCTACGGAGCCCGGGCTGTGCCGCCCTCCATGCCAGCATACGGATACGGCGCTCCCGAGGTGCCTTTTCCAGTGCAGGCTTATGGCTATGGCACGCCAGGGATGGTGCCACCAATGCACGGCTACGGCTACGGAGCTCACGAGGTGCCCTTTTCAATGCAGGCTTATGGCTACGGCACCCAGGATGTGCCACCGGGAATGCAGCCCTGTGGCTGCAGCGCCCAGGATGTGCCGCCAGGAATACACACCTGTGGCTGCAGCGCCCAGGATGTGCCGCCAGGAATACACACCTGTGGCTGCAGCACCCAGGATGTGCCACTGGGAATGCAGACCTGCGGCTGTATCACCCAAGATGTACCACCAGGAGTACACACCTGTGGCAGCAGCACCCAAGATGTGCCGCCAGGAACACAGGTCTGTGATTGCAGCACCCAGGATGTGCCACCAGGAACACACACCTGTGGCAGCAGTGCCCAAGATGTGCCACCAGGAACGCAGGCCAGTGGCTGCAGCACCCAGGATGTGGCACCTCCAGTGCAGACCGACAGCAGTGACGCCCCAAAGCAGGAACCACTTTACCAAAGTTTAGATGATATGCTGTCTTATTACAGACAAGTGACTTGAGCTGAGCAAAAAGATAGGCAAAAACCATGATCTAAAGAACTGAAATAGAATTATCTGCTCAGCAAGAATATTATTTTCCCACATGTGGGAAAAACAAGTTTCTGTAAGTAGATCACAATAAATCTCATGAACACCTAAGCTGTTTTACATCACAGTTGCCCTTTTTCCCTGTTGGTACTTTTTTATTCTTCTCTCTTTACTAAAATTATGTGGGGCTTATGGGAGTACTTATTTAGTTTAGTACAGGTTTAATTTTAACTCTCTGCCATTTACACCTGAATTTAAGGGTATATGAATGACTTTCTTTCAAAAGATCAAACTCTTTCTTTGCTCTGTTGCTCCCCAGCTGGCTTCTGGTTTGGGGGTCCTACAAGTTCAGTGATATCTGTAGAAGCAGTATGGAAATGGCAGGCTGCCAAATATAGAAGGATTTTAGGAAATTTGTTACCTACCTAATCTCCTGCCTTTAGGAAGTGCAGAATATTATCTAGTGAACAGTGGGGGTTCACATGGTTGTAATGGCTTCTGCCTTCCTGAGGTCTGTATGTAGCTCATAATTCTGTGCAGCATATTAGAGTGGAGAGAGGCATTGCAGGAATCGATAAATAATGATGGTTAGGCTAAAAATAAACACTTCACTGAAGCAGAAGCCTTGACACCTGAAATTACTGTCTTTACTGCTTTAGAAAATGCTCTCATAATTCTCCAAGTGCAGTTTTCTTGTATCAGCCATTATATTTATGGCTTTATTTTATGTAATACTTTTTTCCCAAAACCTGTGATATTTGAGTCATTACATATAAAAGCAGATCAACCTCTACCAAACAAACTTTATTTCAGGATCTTAGTAAATGAGAATAATACTTACTTGTCATGTAGAAGATTTTTATTTCTGAAGGTAATTTAGATGCCTCCACTTGTCTTTTAAAATCTCATACAAGGATAAGACCTAGAAAAGCAGGCTAGATTGGGCAATTTTGTAGACTGTTAAATGGCAGTGATAATGTCAAAATAGTGAACAACTGAATGCAACAGTGAACTGGCCAAAGAGACAGAGCTGATGTGCTCTTGTTGTGTAATTCAGCTGGATCTCAGGCTGCTCTGCAAAGTCTGGTGAACAATGACATGTTCAAGGTGACTGAGCAAGCTTAGGAACATGCAGAGCACATTCTCTGTCCTCAAACTCTGATTTAGCCTCAGCTCCTACATCGTGGGCTTTTGCACTGGAATTTGCAGAGCAGGAACAGTACATTACAATTATTTAATTAAGTCTCAGAATCTTATTCTTAAGTAAGAGAATATCACTTTCCCTATTTCGAAGAAAACTAGAATGCAAAATGTCTTACAGAAGGTCACGAAGCAAATCTGTGGCAGAGCAGAAGTTCACATCCAGTTCTCCAGGCTGGCTTACTTACACTAGAGAAGCTTCCTTTTTGAGACCTCACATGAATCAGTATCTGGAAGCCATTCAGAGCAGGGTATGATTTCCTTAGAGCTGAACTAACTCTAAAGAGTGGGAAAAGTCCTATAAAACAGAGCTTGACTTGAAATGATTATGGCAATTGTATCCTTCAAAGGATTTCCCTGCAAAGAATATTTGCATCTATTCTGCTGCTATTTTAATTGACACCCATTTCCTACTGCCTTTTGGACTTTGTTTTTTCTGTGCCCTTCAGACCATTGTCATTTTATGTATATATGTGATTTAGGAGTTATATTGTCTTTGCATTAGTTTAACATTGAGCTGGAGCTGCAGTAAGGAATGAAATGCCATTTATTACATAATATTATGCAAAAAGATACAATCAAACTGTTCCTTTGTTCAGCTTCATTTCCACAGCCTAATATAAAACACAGGAGGACTCTTGGCCAGGAGGGCAGTTGAGTGCCTGCATTAAAGTAAAGCCTATTGAGAACAGCTCTCCCACAGCAGAGATCTGTCACTTTGCCATTTGGTCTTCTTCCCTCTTGTCTTGATTTTTGGCTGAAAGGCTTTTGCATATTGTCTCATGCTGTGGAGCACACATCTCTGTTCACTGTCCTCTACTCAGACCACCTCAAGTTAGCTTGGCTGGGATTGGCAATCTCATTCATTTCATTCAGTACCTCCTGGGGCAAACAATTTCTTATTGATACACTGCCAGGGTTTTATTTCTCTCATAATCTGGCCAGATCTAGAGGATGTTGTCTCCCTGTCTCTCTTCCTTCTCCTTTAAACCATTCCTCCCACGTTACCTACTTTGATACCAGCGGAAAATGGGTGTGCACGTGGGCAGTGTCTATAAGGATGTGCCCTCTTCAGTGTATGACTGATGTAAGTGAAGTACAGCTTCTGCTTTCACTCTGAGCACGCAGAACTGTGAGCACAGTGCCTGTGGTTGTGTTTCATGTGTTGGAACTGAGCTCTGCCCCAAAATGCACCAGTGGTGGCTCTCATTGCCTTCAGCCATTGCACAGAGCCAGGGCAGTCCCTGATCCTTATCTAAGGCACCTTTGTCCTACATCTTTGTGGGAACTTTTTTCTGACACAGAAGTTACCTTTATCCAAAACACACAAATCATTCAAGCGTGAATTCCGGCCTTCACCAGCTCTCTGAGTTGGCAGGACTCAATCTGTTCTCCAGAGCAGTACCTTTAGAGTCAACAACTCTCTTGGTGCCGCCAAAGGCTGGTTTTCACCCCTTTGGAGGGCAGCAGGGACCTGATCCGACCGTGAACTGCTGGCACTAGAGCTGAGGCTGCTACAACGGGTGGCACCGCCGGGCAGCGGGGGCACTGTAGGGACACTGTGGGGGCACTGAGGGCACTCTGAGGGCACTGTGGGGGCACTGAGGGCACTGTGGGGACACTGAGGGCACTGTAGGGACACTGTGGGGGCACTGAGGGCACTCCGAGGGCCGCCCCAGAAGCTCCGGCGGCGGGAAGCGGGCGGCGGGAAGCGCTGCGCGTGCGCAGCCGCACCCCTGCGATGGAGGCCCCGCGCCCCCGCAGTTCCCGCGGCCGCCGCGCGGGGGCGGCAGAGCCCGGGCGCGCTGAGGGACCCCCGGGCGCGGCCCCGCCCGGTCCCGCCCCCAGCCCTCTAAAAATGTCTTTTTTAACAAGGAAACCCTCTTAGTTGCACCTCGTGCGCTGACGACCAAGACCTGCGCTCTCTTCCTTATGAGCCCAGAATGCGTACGAGCCCAGATTTCCCATGTAGCTCCCCCCGGTGCAGCCCGAGTGCCTCCCTGTCCACAGAAGCCATTCCTTCCCTGCAGCCATCACCCACCCCTCCTGACAGCAGGAGCAGTCTCCGTCCCACTCTTACTATTCAGTAAGAAAGGCTCTGCATTAATTCTACCCCTCCCGTTAACTCCTTCCTTGGGATCATCATACTCTTCCTTGAGGTTTCCACACCCAGTGTACTGCCACAGCTCTGCATTTTAAAAGTAAAGTTACAGTCTCATAAGGACTGTTCCCCTCCCTTCTCCCCCCACTCAAGGCATTCCATGAGTGTAAAGGAGCTGTGATGACAATATGCAGAAATTCGGGAAAACATGGTGTAGTGACTATTTGTAGGACAAAGGCAAGTGTACGTCCAGGAGGCACTGGGACTATAGGGCACTGCAATGTTGTTAAGTAAGAACACGGAACGGACTGTTGTTTTGGAGACTGACAGACCCTAAGGTGCTGACAAGTTTTCTTTAGAGAAAACTTGCAGCTCTTACAAGAGCACACATCTCAAACAACTGCAGCTAAACCTAAAGCTCCAGATTAAAATTCTGCAGATTTTAACACTCAGACCCTGTCTACCATTGTCAAAAGAGGGCAGAAATTGAAATTTATTCTCGCAAATGACTACCAACCCCAGCAGATGCACTCAGGGTGCACAAGGTCACATTTCATTTCCAGTATAAAACAGTAAAGCCATTTTTAAACAAAACCGAGATGTAAAGAGAAAGTATCACATCTTAACAAAAAGTATTTATTCAGACTAAACAAAATGTACAATGTTCCCAAAATGACAGTGAGTTTTCATGACTCTCTGAAGTCTGCAAATCCATTGAGTAACTCGATCACTTCTTACCCTGCAGTTTAATCAAACTACTTTTTGCCAGACTTCTTTATTCCACCACTGGCTGCCAAAAGAAACAACACAGCTGGTTAGATGACTGTGACACAGTTCAGCTACAAATTCAGTTCCTCATAAAGTCGATTCCCCCCTTGGGCGTCTGTACAGCCCAGATCCCCACTGGTTTTCATCTCACACACTTTACTCTGACTGACTTACTTAGCATTAGAAACTAAGTTTCTCCTGCAAGCAAATATGCCCCATGAATCTACAACAGAACTAAATATTTCAAGAGTTACTTTGTTCCTCCATTGTTAATATTTATTTCTTATACAGCAGGAGCATAGTCTGGTCAAATCAAATTCAAGGCTAAGGAAATAAATGCATCATTATCCCTATAGCAACCAAAGCCAAAAGTTGGGATCAAAGCTCTACAGAAGCAGGTACTGGAATGATGAGAATTCTAGTTCTCTGGAATTATGTTCCTTGCAGTCCTATTATTGAAGACACTACAGCAGGGTGAAAGAACACCACGTACTGACACAGCAACAAGTGTGGCATTTTTTGTAAATGCTGTTTTTCACCCCATGTGTTAGGTACAACCAGTGGGAAGGGAACAGCAAGGCTGCACCAAGACAGGCTGCAAGGCCCGAGGGTCAACAACAGTCTCTGCAGTGCACCATGATTCCAGCAGCATTGCCTTGCTGAGGCTCTTGGGAACAGACTGAGCCTGCTACAGTAACATAGCAATCATTACCTGCTTTGGCAGGCATCAGACAAGGACCACAAGACTGACATTCAGCCTAGAAAAAGGCAGAGTAATAATGGCAGGAAAGAACTATGAAGATCTATGAGTTGAAGCGACTTACGCAGAACGAGTTTAGGATGGTAAGGACAGAACAGAGGCTCAAGGAATTCTTTTGCATCACTCTGTAACACCAAAGACATTCTGAGTCCCACACCCACACATTTTTTGTACAGGGATAAATCAGAGGAGCGAGATCAATCTGAGATAAATAAACAAGAACCATCCCAAGTCAGTGGGATTGGATGGCACTTCCTCCAACAGCACCAACAAGTTCTAACGAGAAAATGCAGAACTGCTGGCTAAGATTTGAAACATCAGTACAGCCACAATGTCAGAGGACTCACTGACTGCCAGCAAAGCTCCCAGATACTGAATAGGTTCTGTAAAGAACTGGGTAACTACAGATGCAGTCTGACCTTGATCTGTTAGAAGATAAGAGAGTCTGGAACAAAGCAAAGGGATAAACAGTGTTGTGAAAGTTAAAAAGGACTTCTGTAAAGAGTAAATCCTTCCTCAGTGACCTGCTGGAACTCTGAGGTTATAATTAGGTGTATGGATAAAGTGAATCGATATCATCATAATTACATTTTCACACAGCATCCAACAAGATTCCATAGCAAAGGCTGTTAGTGAAACTATGGGACTATTGGAAAGGTCTTTCTGGGACCTTTCAAGACTGAAAGTTTGCTGAAGAATAGGAAGCCAAGTGTGGAGTTGAATAGTCTGTGAGTGCAGACTCACATTAACAGTCTCCTGCTGTCACTGAGACAGAGACCAGGTTCAGTGGGCCACCAAGATGCACCCTGTGAACTCTCCTCTGTGACACCACATCCTTTACAGTCTAAAGGCAAAAAGGTTGAAGCCAGACTGATTTCCAGCCATCTTTTTTTTTTTTTCTGCCATGAATCTCCTGCTATAGAAGAAATTCATCCTCTCAGAGGACAAGCACTGGATTTGTTAAACCTGGGACACTGTGGCAAAGCCTACATATAATACACCTGGAAAGAAAAGGCTGGTATGCTAAAACGAGAGTAGGAGCGTCTCTGCACATCCCACCAGAACAGGTCAGCATGCCAAACACAGTGTTTTACCTGCTAAACCAGAACCTGCATCAGGAATTTGGGGGTAAAATTGCACAGCCAAAGAAAAGAAAGAAAAATAAATAGCCTCTATTTGTTACATATAATCTGTACCTGCCATCAACTTGCTGGTCTATGTCAAATAACCCAGAGGTACCTGCCTTTTCATGTTTGTCAAGAAAAAACATTACATTTTTGAAGTCAGCAAGTCCTCCATCTCTCCTGTCAGGATGGCACCTCACTTACCCAGAGGCCCTTTTCCAGCAGCTTTTGCTTTCATCTCCTCAAGTTTCTTTTGCTCCTCCTTCTGCTTTTGTTTGAATGCCAGATCAGCAGCATTTGTTAACATCTCTTCCCCCCACCCAAAATTGAAGAACAACTGACAAGCACTGAGAAACAAATCTAATGCTCAGCAGTGACCAACACCTGACTGGACCGAGGCAGGATGGCTGAATGCTGCTAAATGTGCAAAACTTCGCAGAACTATCACCAAGGTTTTTGCTGTACCACAACACAATGGCTAAACTTGAACTCTGTATGTTTGGTCTTTCTGGAATTATTTCCCCTGGCATAACCTTGTTCTGAGATTATGATCCCTCTGAATGACAAATGTTTGCACTAACACCATTCACTAACGTGCCATCAGCGGCACGTGCAGCCTGGTGCACAACAAAACTTGGGATTACATAGGATGTAAGTAAAAAGGTTGCTTTTACCTAAAAAAGCATTAATTTCAAATAAATCCTCTCACACATATGTCACTTTTTGCTGGGTTCAATATATTTGTATCAGTTCCAAGAAATCTGTTGAGACTTCTGGCAAAATGTACAGGCAAGCCAGTGTTGAGCATCCCTATAGGAATAGCCTCTGGAATTCAGGACAGCTCAGACATACTGTGTCCCTCAAACACACATTCTTAACAGATATCAAGACTGAAAGGGAACACAGTTTTTTTTCTTGGCCTTCAGGACTTTGGGTAACGAAACTGAGGACCTTGACAAATGAGATTCCATGGACTCTTCACCAATCCAGTCCATGTCTCAACTACCTTTGTAACTGCAAAGCTTTCCTCTTCTTTCAGTTAAAGTTTCTCTTACTGCAATGTTACCCTATTACTTCTCCTACCTACTCCTCACAGAACAGAATATTCTGTTTCTATCTCCAGGTTTTCCTGTTTGTTGTTTTATGTGCTATAGGCTAAAGTGTCTTTCCTAATAAATTAATTCCTCACATTTATTCACTTCTGTGGGTTTTTTTCTTGCAATGTGTTGCCCCTAAGTACTTGCAGTACTGCAGGGCTGAGAGGAAAAATAAATATTACATCATGTTTAACACACAAGACTTTTTTTAATATATCTTTATGATTTTCTTCTTTTGCAACACCTGATTTTGCAGCTGTTCAGTATACGATCCTTTCATGTGGACCTGCAGTTTAGACAGTCATTCTGCTCATATTTTATAACTTCATCAATCTTTTCAAAGAAAGGGATTTAGCATATATGCTTAATTAAATAATCCATTTTTTTCAATCTTTCCCCGATTTGTTAAGATTTCTTTGAGCACTAGTCTTGTCTCTGACAGTCTGTGGCTCCTCCAGATTTTCTGTTTCCTACCAAAAGAATAAGCCATATTGTCAGTCAGTCAACCACCCAAGACACCAATCAAAATATTACTCAGACTCTGATCAAATACAAAATCCTTCAAAACCTCACTCAGCACACCCTTGCAGACAATGCTTTGAGAGTGCAGCATTTCAGCAAAATGCACCATCACCTTCTATCACCTTCCAAGGCCCCATTCTTGCCTTGCATTTGAGAACACTACGTGATTTGGCATCAATAACCTCATATCTCCTGGGGTTTATTCTCATGCACTGAGCACTGCCCTGCTACAGGAGAGAACCTCCTTTGTTTGCCAAAGTTTTATTAAAATCTACAATGGCTGTTAATTTTTACGTTACTATAACTTGGATCTTTGTAAGCCCTTAATTGGTTCTACCATTTCTCTAACAATAAAGCTTATTTAGAAAGCTATGATTTTTTCCCCCTTTTTCAAAGAGACACTGTATTTGCCTTTTTCCAGTCAATGGTGCCTCATCCATCATCCACTATCCTCAGAAATAGCAGCTGACACCCATACTCTGAGCCCTTATGTTTGAGTATCTCTAACACACGATCCACTAGCACTTAATTTATTCAAACTACTTTGTTTGTACCCTGTCTCAGGCTCCTGGGACCAGAGTGATTGTCTGATAGACTTCAGATCGCAGCAAGGGCATTCCAGGCTCCTCCATTAGTCAGCACTGATGCATCCACCAGGAACAGGGGGGGGATGCCACCGTAGAATGGTTTGGGTTGGAAGGGACCTTGAAGATCATCCAGTTCCAACCCCTTGCCATAGGGAGGGGCCATAGAGAGGGCCACGTCCAACCTGGCCTTGAACACTTCGAGGGATGGGGCATCCACAACTTCCCTGAGCAACCCGTGCTAGGGCCTCACCACCCCCGCAGTGAAGAATTTTTTCCTAATATCTCATCTAAACCTACTCTCTCTCAATCTGAGGCCATTCCCCCTTGTCCTGTCACTGAGATGCTCTTGTAAACGTCGGGGAACACCCCACGCAGCCGGGCCCGCCGGGGCTGAGCCCCCGGGGCCTCCCGCGCCGCCCTACCTCGTCCAGGTCCTTCGTCTGCTTCTTCGGCTGCTTCAGCGGCTTCTTCTTGCCGCCTGCAAAGACAGAGGACACAGTGAGGGCCGGGCGGGGCCGGGCGGGCGGTACCGGGGGGTCCCGGGCCCGGCCTTACCCTCCCGGCCCGACATGGCTCCGCTCGCTCCGCCCGCCGCTCCCGCCCCTTCCGCCGCCGCCGCTTCCGCCGGGGCCGGGGCAGGTACGGGAGCGGCGGGGCCGGGCCGGGGGGCGGCGGGGAAAGGGCCCCCGGGCGGGGAAGGGGAGGGGACGGAGGGGGTCGGTCATGGGGGAAGATCCGGCTGCGGGTTGGGGGCGCGCGGCGGGAATTCTGCGTTCGCCTTTTTTTGGCCGGGATGAGACGGGACCCGTAAAAACGGGTCTGGCTCGGCACCGGCTCTCGGTGTGTGCGGCAGCTTTTGGAGGCGTGTTTGTGAAGGGCTGCAGGCGGAAAAAGCGTTTCTTACAAGGGAAGCAAGAGGGGAGCCAGGCAGGTTATCTCAGGTTAACCTCTCGTAACTTTCTTGTGTCCTGTGAGCTCAGGCTGAGATCACTTTCTTCACTGGGTGTATGTGATTTGTCTGCATAGAAATTCTCCTTAAAATCTCAGCTTTCTCCCTCTTTTTGCTATACTCCAATAGGCTGAACTTTTGCTAAAGCTCTTCGTGTAGTAATGCGATTAAAAGAGGGGAATTTTGCAGTCTGGAACAGGCAAAGTTGAGCTGAGGTTTAGTACATGGCCTGCAACATAAGAGTAGGTGTTGTAAACAGGGACATGTGTGAGTGATGCTGGAAGGAGAGAGAACTCACTTCATTTCCATGCCTTCCGGGTTTGATCTTACGTGTTATGCATATAAAACAACTGCTAAGATTTTCATAGTGCCACTTGGCGTTATTACTATTTGTTAGAAACACTCAGCAGGGAATGAACTTGTGGTGTTCAAAATTAGCTAGCCAGCTAAAAAGCTGATGAAAAACCACTTTCCAGTTGGAACAACCCTTTCTTGTGGAGATGCCTGTATAGCCACCTAAAATTAACATTGTTTTATTGTTTTAAAATAATTGAAAATACTCTGCAACAGCTATCAAGCTTTCTCAGTAATTCCTGGTTTTATATTTTATTAGTCAAACCCTAATATAGTCATACTCAAATTTCATATTAAACCTTATTTGAAAGTTTTCCTGTTTCCAGTTTTTTGAGGAATGTACTCAGTAGAAAATTAAGATCATATTTACAATAGTAGACAATAAACCATAACTAGCAGCCTGCTTTTGCAGCGTAGGCAAGAATTTTAAGCTCATTTTAAAATGCAGCCCAGCTGTGTGTTCATTACATGAGATTTTTCTGATCTTGTGACTCTTCCTTTTGTAGGAGGTGCCTTTTCTAGGCACTGTCATGGGAATACTTCTTGTGTTCAGTTCAGCATTTACGTGTTTTTTATTTGTCTTTTATTTTTTGTCTGCACACCCTTCAACACATCAGGTATCTGGCACAGTGTAAGATAAAGGAAATGATTGAGCCACACCACTTTTATTAACAAGATTTTTTCCCCTCTCTGTCTTTTTTCTTTTTCTGTCTTTTGTAGAGTTGTGAGTACCTGTGAAACCAGGTGTGAAACCACAAGGCAGAATTTCATAGTGCAGTCACTGCTGTGCTGAAGCACTAAATTCTTCTGAAGCTACTCCTGCTGGCCCTGGATCTGCACATGACTGGTGTTCACGCCGTGAGTGAATTAATAATCAAGAAGCATGAAGCATGGTGGGAGTACTTCCTAACAGCAGAAAAGCAGGAATCTGTGGCACAATTGCACTTTATTGAAATAGTGGAAAGTTTTCTAGGTAAGCAGTGGTGTAAAACCAGCAATGGTTTAGCCATTCTTGAATTGGTTGGTTTTGGTACACGTGTAGTTAGTTTTAAGAGCTATAAATCAGCTATACTTCAATAGCTTCTATTTTTCTTCTTCTTACTTGTAGCACATTTACTCAGTGATTAAGTTGAAGACATGGGGCCAATGAAATATAAATCAAGTGTGTCCTCAGTGTCCTGTGGCCTGCAATACCACCATTCATTGATGAAGTGGAGTCCCAAAATGAATTTACATGTAGTGAGGACTTACTGCTCCTCAGAGCCCAAGAGGCCTGAAGCCAAGTCTGCCATAGAAATGGCCATGGGCCTCCTTCATCGGCTCACAGAAACTGGGACTGTGATGGGAAAAAACTCCCTTCAAAAAGTGTCTGCAACATGCAAGAATTGGTGGGACAGATATGAAGAGTTTGTTGGAATTAATGAAGTTCGAGAGGCTCAAGGGAAAGTAACAGAGGTAAACATGAAGATAATGTGGAATTTTAAAACTTATGAGTTTAGCTATGTGTAGCAGAATCACTGGCTGTGAGGCAGGAGAATTCTCCAAGGAGAATCATGTCTTTTTTTTCTGCTTTGACTGACTGTGCAGGTACTGTGAATGTGTTCCAGGCTATGCATGTAGTAAATAGAGTTTATCTCTTGGATTGAAATGGAGTGTGGTTTGTTTTGTTGTTGGGTTTTTTTTTCCTCCCCCCGACCCAGGTCCCCCTCCCCCCCCAAAAAAAAATTGTATGAATAGCAATATAGGTCTGTATGGTAATAAGTTTCTAAAATAAATGCTCTTTCTTCTCAGGCAGAAAATGTCTTTATGGTAGCTCGGGGGATAGTACGAGAGGCTCGTGAAAATGTAGAAGCCCAACAGATTAAACTGAAGGAAATTCGGGACCGCTTAGACAGGGTCTCTCGGGATGACACCCAGTATTTAGAACTGGCTACTCTGGAACACAGGTTGCTGCAGGTAATTTGTTGGTACTTTAGCATTGGCAAATATGTTGAAAATTTGTGTGCTTTGCTTCCATCACTAGTGGCTGTTTTTGTAGATGCAGTTCAGTTCTGAAGAAAGTGATCCGAGTTAACTTCTTAGGATCCTTGCTTTAGTTAATTATTATCAGCGGTTTGATCCACAATGCAAATTGTATATGTTAATGCTAAAATAGGGTAGTAAACTTGGAGAAGAAAACTGCAGATAATGAGCCTAGAGAATTAGTTGTTGTAGTGGTGACCTGTACATGAGTAGTCAAGAAAAAGCTGCCATTCAGTGAATTAACCTTCCATATGATGAGAGAAACTCTTTCTGGTTAATCCATGAAAATTCAGCTGCTTTTTCTGTGGCTGTGACACCCAGGAAATCCAGATGAAACTGCAGGAACAGCAGGAGCAGGCTTGGAAGCGGATACACTTGTGGCAAAGTTCAGGCAAGGAGTGGGTACCAATGTCTGAGAGAAAACTGAGCTCCTGCATCAGTGGGTAGAACACTGGGAAAGAACTAGAGAGCTGTAATTGTCTAAATATGGGATCAGATTTGTCTGGATGAGACTTAAAGAAGAACTGAGCTCTGCATGACCGTGAAGAAGGGTAGAATTCAAGTCACTGCTGTCTGTAAGGTGGTGGTGCCATCTCACAAAGGAAATATGTACTTGGAAAATAATTCAGAGAGAGGCAGGAAGAAAGGGAAGACGTTTGTCTGTAAGAAGGGTAAAGAAGAGAATGCAGAAGAATAAGAAGTGTGTTCATCAGATGAAACTATCTGAGATGTCCTTTTCAGTCCTATTTTCAGTGCCCTCTGAAGGGATTTGAAAGTGAAAGGTGTAGTAAGGGGGGTGTCTGGAGAAGTTATCAGGGCTGAAAAAGTTAACTCATACCCTTTTTCTGTCATCAGCACTTGACAGATTTTCATGTACAGGATCTTCAGCTGTGATTCCTGACAACCTTTTCCATTTCTCAATTTTGACTTAAAATGATGTCTCATTGACTTAAGTAGGATTAATAAAGAAAATCCCACATTTAAGGGAAAATTTCTGAAACTGAACTAATGGATGTTCCCAATTTTCCTTCCTTCATCTGCATCAGGGTTTCGGGGTTTATGGGACTTCTTTAATTTATTATAGACTATATAGCTTCATATTATACCTTCTCCTTTAATCACTATATTTCTTGCAGGAAGAGAAGAGATACCGAGCTGCATATTTAAATGCAGAAGAATCAGAGAGAGAAAAATTCTCTCTCTTCTCTGCAGCTGTAAGGGAAAGCCATGAGAAAGAGCGCACAAGAGCTGAAAAAACTAAGAACTGGTCTATTATTGGTTCTGTGCTGGGAGCCGTTATAGGTGTTCTGGGTTCCACCTATGTAAATCGAGTAAGGCTGCAAGAATTGAAAGTCTTGGTGCTTGAAGCACAAAAGGGCCCAATAAATTTACAAGAAGCCATCAAAGAACAGGCCTCCAACCATTACTCACAGCAGAAGGATCTCAGTGATGTCATAGAAGACCTGAAAAGTGTGCTGCAAACAACAGCATCGCGAGGAGGAAAAGAGGGCGCTTTGTTAACTAGAGAAACCAGGAATGACTCCATAAAAATAGATTCACTTTTAACTCCTTTAAACGAACAGCTAAACTACATTAAACAAGTCAGTTCATGTCTAGGGAGTTTACAGCAGCAGTTTAACAGTCTGCAGGAAAGTATCGCACAGGTGCTGTCTGAGATGCAGAGTGTCAAACTCGCGATCCACTCCAGACCTACGGAAAGGGTGATCCCAAGGTCTTCAGGGGAGGGCAAGGGCCAGGCTTCTGCTGTGAGAGATGTGATTTTAGAATTGTGTGATACCGAGCGGAGACTGGAGACACAAATCAAGAGAAGTTCTATTTACAGCACTGCACTGACATGTGCTATGTTTGCTATTACTCTGCCTGTACTCTATATTATACTTAAAGGGAACTGATCCCTGATCAATTGCCACAATTTACTAGATTAATAAAGGTAAACTTGCACTCTAAGTAGTTAGAGTACAAGTCCAAATAAAGCTGCCTTAGCGTTTCTTGTTATGCCTTCTGTATATCTGAAAAACTTGTAAAGCTGTGCTCCATCTTCTGCTCCAAGATCCGTGTTAAGTCTCTGTCATGTGCTGTGTATTTAACAAGCAAAGGAATTGCCACAGTTGATCTGTTGATTTCGTTCACTGTTCACTCTTACTGTCTAGTCTTGTATATCAAGACAGCATCTCCAAATGGCCCTCTGAGTCCCAGATTGCAGCCATGGGGCCCCAAATGGCCCCCAGCAGACCCCAGGTTGTTCCCCTTGTTGCTCCCAATGCCCATGTCACCCCACAGCGGTCCCAAATGTCCCCATCAGGTTCTAATTTACCCCCGCTGGGCCCCAATTTGCCTCCCCACTGCCCCCATTTGCCCAAGACAGGCCCCGTAGTGTAATCAGGTACATCCCCAGACACTCTGACCCAGCCTCAGCCACATGCCCTTACCCAGCCCCGACCCTCAGCTCCATGCAGCAGGCACTGCCAGGGCCCATCAGCTGCAGCCCCTGGCTGCCTTCAAGGCCCCTTGAGATTCTGGGCTTCAGACACGTTTATTGCTGGCACAGCCAAGTGTTGGGGCCCGGCCCCATGGGCTCTGATGTCCTGCCATCCCCACTGTTCCCCTCTCCCCAGCTGGGGGCACAAGGAGGCATCATCTTCCAGTGGCACAGTGTCAGAGCTGAGCTGAGGTGACACCCCTAAGTCCTGTGCTCCCCCAGAGCCATCAGTATCTCCCCACGGCTCCTCTTCTTCTCTACCAGGACACCACAAGGCTCTACAACCTCTGCACTGCCCAGCACTGTGGCCACTGCTGGACCAAGTGACAGAGCCTGGGGATATACATGATACACGAGACATGCTGTACAGACATGGGACCTGCATTGTACCTAGAACTAAATAAAACCAGAAACAAACAAAAAACTTAAGGGCAAAAATTTCTACTTGCTTGGTAAAATGACTCCTAATGTTTTGTGCATGGACAAACTGCAAAACTGTGAAGAAATCATGAGCAAAAGTAGAGAGGATTACACGTGAGGCGTTTAGATCAACGATAGAGTAAAAGAATCATTTGAACTGGAAATCACAAATCCAGCTCCATAACGAATGGTGGAATAAACAGTATTAGGAATGAACTGTGATGATTCACTACCTGTAAGAGAGATGAAATGTGCAAAAGGTGGTTTTGGGAAGCTCCACTGCTGATTTATATATTGAGTGTTTGGAGTGAGAAGTGAGTAACAAGCATTTGTCGGGGCAGAAGTTTGATCTACTGGCTTGAAAACTGGGATAAAAATTCCCATACACTTAGCTGTGTCAAGAAGTGTGCATACAGATCAATAAAATTTTTCAAGTCTATAAGATTTCATTTTATCATTTCACAAATATTTGTACAGGTTGTACTTCTTGCAGGAGCTTGATAAAAATAAGAGGCAAGTGTGTAATTAAAGGGGAAGGAATAGTACAATGGTTCTATTTGTAATTTGCCAGCACTAGTCACTAGCCACTAGTCACAAACGGAATTTTATTCTAGTTTGTTTGGGGTTTTTTCAGTCTAATGATATAATGTAGGGCCTCCTTACTATGTAACTGGCTGAATTTGTTATTCAATATCACTGAAAGTGTGGATTATATATATATGAACATGGCTTTTAAATGTTGAATGTCAGGCAGCTAAACTTGAAAGTCACGGCAACGCTCACTGAATTGTACTTGGTGGCATCAAAAATGAGCAGAGATCTGAAGCTAAACTTGTGTACAGTACATGAGAATAAAAACCCAAGGATGGTTTACTGCTCTAAAGAAGTCTGGTTTTTACCCTTTTAAAGATGGTATTATGATAGTCAGTAGCTTTAGCTCTGCAGAGAGTTACAGGAAGCAAAAGTCAGTCAATGACTGTATGAGCAGTCAATGAACAGTAGCAAATCAATCTGTGATAAATGATTGTTTGAAATAGCCTAAAGTTTGAGAAGAGCTGGAAGGTGTGATACGTATCAGGATGAAAATAACAGGATCTCATCCTTTATAGGGAGTTTTGAAGACTCAAGAATAGATTCTGTGTGCAGCTCTGTACAGCTGGCAAAGCTCCTTGTTCCAAGCGATTACTGTGGTTCGCTTAGTTCTGCTCTTCTTTGCTAAATCCTCGTATGTGAAGTGACAGCAGAATAATTTCAATTAGGAAAAAACCCTTGTAATTAACTGTGACTATATAATAATTAGGAGAGAAGATTTGTGTATTCCCTCAATCCTGGATTAATCATCACTCCGTTGTGGCAGTGATCTAAATGTGTAGTTTGGCGCTGCACCGTATGTGCACCCCAAAGCCAGAAGGTGTGGCTGCAGCAGTAGCAGCCATACCTGAGCTGGCTGAAGGCAATATCCAGCAGAATGCTATAACATAGATTATATGTATAATCTGCTTACTACTTTATGCTAAACCTTTGTCATGGTAATGCAGGTGGCAGATACATGAGTTTGAACAAAACCAGCACAGCTCTCTGGGGGTGTTTACCTGGGCACTCACATTAGTTCAGGTACATTTGCAGTAGCAACAGTGATTTACACAAAGCCGAGGGACATCTCAGTGCATGTTTCCTGATGATTCAGCCAGGATTAAGTGAATACTTTGTTGCCTGTGCTCTTCTGGGCTACTTCAGTTAAAAAAAAAAAAAAAAAAAGGCATTCTGTTGTTCTATTGCATACCTTTGGGTTGTTAATAAGGTTCATAATAGATGAGTTTACCTCTGGAATGAGGGTTCTCAGCAGAAGCTCTCCTCAACAAGTAGGTTCTGCTTGCCACAGCCTTTTGAGACTTAAATTCTTGCTCTTTCTATGAGCAAAGACCTCTCTCTGGGCAGGATGGCTCAGCCAGCCCTGTGTCCCAGATGTTCATCAGTCTGGGGGAATGGTGGTTGCAATAGTGTGTACAGATCTAGTGAGGCCAGGGACAGACCTGGTTACTGTGTGTAGGGCAGAGGAAGCCTGCGCTGATTCGACTTAATTCCACTGTCTGTCAAGACGCAGAAGCTAAGCTAGAGAGGGAACCTTAGAGCAACAGGAAGCCCTTTGATAGACATTAACTATAGAAAAATGAGAGGCAGTGGCCTGAGCTAAGCTATTTTGAGTTCTTACTGCTTCATGAGAAACCACTAGTAACTCAAAAGCAAACAGCCTCGTGGCTATGGAAATAACTTTGAATGAGGTCACTGCAGACTTCTAACAGTAGGTACATTCTGAAGAGAAAAGTTGCCATTCCTTCACTCTGAAAGGACTAGAAAATGTTGCTTATGAAGGCAGGACAAAAGCAATTATATGTAGTGTCACAATCAGGATATATGTATTTATTTATTAACACTTCAGTTTTGACTGTTCCATTCTAGGATCCTGGTCGGAAGTCGCAGGTGCTGTTGTTGATTTCTTTGTAACTATTTGTCTGGAAAAGACAGTTCCTTTCACAAAATACCTTCCAAAAACAAATACTTCCCTCTTTGTTGAGCTTAGGAGTGGTAGAGATGTCCTGTTTACCTCAGAAACAGGATTGAGACTTGCAGTAGGAGTGAGGTTTGTTAGCTAGGAAAAGGGAGACAATGCTGGATTTGTCCATAATATATTTAGAACTGTACTTTATTGCCAGATTTCTGCTAGCAAGTTATATTCATAACCTTCCTCATAAAACATAGAGAAGTGCAATTTCTGGTGCTTGGCAATTCTAAAATCCAAGAGGGTCTGTGCTCAAATACAGCAGCAGAGCTCCAAGATAAAGGGATTGCCACAAGCATCCCAAGCTTGTTTTGCTGAGTTCTGCAGGGAGAAAAGTAAACCTATGCAAATAGGTGTGTACTCAGAGTCTCTTGCTCTGCTCCTGAAGGTTCTGGGGTGCTAGGCACTGCTTGTATTCAAAAGCAGATCCTTGAACACTGGCAGACTGCTGTGAGCAGAACTGTAGGTACCCAAAAGACCATAACAAAGACCTTAACGCTGTTTCTAAATGTTCTGACAAACTGAAAGCTTGAAAGAAACAGAGTCAGGTATGAAATAGGGTAGATATAGTTAACCTACTGTTGGTCCCTGAATTACTGCTCTAAATGCACTTAATTCCCAGAAGCTATAGACAGTATTCACACATCCCTTGTGACTTTCTTAACCCGTCTCATCCCCTGCTTGGAGGGGAGGAAGAGTGAGAACAAAATCAAAAGGAGCATAAGCAGCTGCTAGCCTTGTGATTATCATAATAGTTATGTAAGAAACTTAGCTAACCTGCTTAGAACCAGACATGAACAAGGGCTTTTATAGAAGAGGATCCTTTAGGGATTTAAATATATTTTTTTAAAAAAAAGCTTCTGAATAAATGGAAATCAAAAACTGTTTAAGTTTGTTCCTCAATATATTTGCGTTTTGTGTGATATGATTTTCAGCTGTGTAATGTTTGAGGACAGCTTTTTCTCTAGAGTTTGTTTGGGTTTGATTTTTTTTTTTTTTTTAAGAACTGTAAGATTTTTGTGCAGAATGATCAAAACTCCTCCCGGAAGGGGGAGTGCGTAATCCCACATCACTCAGGAGGGCTGAAAGTACAGTAAGAGGGGTAGGAGGGGAGCACTATAACATCCTTAAAGTGCACAGAAACTCTTCTTGCCCCGCTCCCAAAGCAGACCCTGCAGCCAGCTCCCTGTACCAGCCCTGCCATGGGGCAGAAAGAAAAGCTGCTCCTTGCCAATATGCTCTCATGGGAGTTTTTGCTGCTTTTTAAGTGAAGCTTGCAGATGTTTTTTGCCAGACGGAAGGGGCTGCAGGTTGGGACTGGCTCTGGAGGAAAGGCACAAAGAGGATTAGCGTTTTGAGTCAGGAATGGGTTGGAGCAGAGAAAAGTTGGGATTTTTTTTTTTTTTAATGCTCTTAGTCACCAAAACTGGATTTTGGTGGATGCAATTTGAGTGCAGTTAAAATGTCTCTGATTAGTGAGATGATAATTCTCTGTTCAGTGAGCTCTAAGCTGAAGAGTGATTCAGGTGGCTTTTTCTGTATGAGGAGAAGAGCAAGTAAGGGATCATCTACTCATGAGAGTCCTCATGGGCTCTGCATACAGTAGGCCCCAAGGACTCCTCAGCATAATGAAGCACCAAAAAGCAAGGGTCCAGAGAGGCAGCCGGCAGCTGCCTCTGCAATAATCCTTCCTTTGGGAGACTGTGATCATGCTGCCAGATCCTGGGGACTGTTCTGCATCTCTAAACTTTCAGACATATTTTTTCCTTCATAAAATAGTCTTTTTGGGGGTTGAGGGTGGGAGTACGATAGACTGACGTATTGTAACAAAGAGAGTAGATGTTTAATGACACTTCTGGACATGGGACTTGTACCAACTATGTTCCTCTGAAATGCCAGAAATGTATGTGGGAGGGAAGTCTGATTCAGACTTTCAGAGCAGCTTTATGTCTTCAGCGGAGATCTGTATCTTCATCTGTAGCCAAAAAGGAAAAGTGATGGACACCCCTGGAACATGCTGAACTCTATACTTTGCACAGCCCAGGCCAGTCCACTCTTCCTCAGAGTTTGCTTACACCTCCAGCTCCTGTATCACTTCTGCATGTCCTCAGATACGTGTTCTTTTTCCAAACAGTATTTGTGGCTGGGTGCTTAGGGCATAATTTCATCTTTTGTCCATGGTCTCCAAACATCTGGCAGTCAGCTCAGCAGGCAAATGACCAGTACTTACAGTTGGTCACTGCATGTATAGCAAGTCAGTTGTTAGACTAACTGTATATTCTCTGATCAACAACACAACAGAATGCAGCACATCTGGGGAACACAGAAGTTACACTGTGAGCGAGAAAAATGGGAGCATTAATTCTGTCCCTCTGTAGAGCTGTTACTGACAGAACTCACCCCTAATTCAGAGACAGGATTTTATGCAGTCAGTTCTTGAGGGCAAGAAATGTCTTTGTCTCTTATACAGAGCACCAGCCTCTGCTCTGCTCATGACTGGAGCTTCCAGCTTCACAGGAATAAAAATCACAAAACCAGCAGTCAGTTTATATTACACATATCACTTCAGGCGCTTCTGCTTTATGGTGCTTTTGTCTCCACCGACTTTCAGGTGGAATGGTATGTCCTTGCTGTTTTGCAACTGGAGATAAGTATGCTTTTGTCACATTCTTCAGTCTCGCTAATGTGCTGGTTCACAAATACTCTGCAACTGGGAACTGGGCTGTGCCTAAGTCTCCCGACGCTGTGTGTGTCCAGGGTGACTCCTAAGTAGGTACAGACCGGGTTCGCTGTCAGGTTTGCTGCTGTTTTGCTCCCTGTGGCCCGCGCCCGCTGCAGATTCTCGCTCCCTCGCGCCTCTTGGCTGAGGACAGCCGAGTACAAAGCCTTGTCGAACCCAACAACAAAGTCGCATCGCTACAAATGAAGAGAGGAGAGAAACGCTGCGATTTCCTCCAAAACTCTCAGTGTTAAGCCCAGCTCTCACCAGCGGCGCTGCGCCCTCGGGCCGGCCGGCAGCCGCCACTCGTTTTGGCGGCAGCGCCCAGAACAGCCTCCCCTCCCCGGGCCTCGCTCGTTAACGGCAGAGGCCCGTCGTGCCGAGGGACCGAAGCCCCGCTCCCGCCGCCGCCCCTCCGGGCCGGGGGTCCCGGGCACGGCCCGCGCCGGGGTCGGGGGCGCGCGGGGGGCGCGGGCCACGCCCCTCCCGCGGCAGCCAATGGGGTCTCGCCGCCAGCCGCGCGCGTGGGGGGGGCAGAGGCACCCGGCGGGCGTGGGGGCGTGGCCTCGGAGGAGCGGGCGTCTCCTATTGGCGGAGCGCGGCAGGGGGGCGGGGCGGCCGGCGGGGGCGGGGCCGGCGCTCCGCGGTCGGTGCGGGCAGCGCTCGGCGGCGGGAGCGGAGCGGAGCGGGGTGGCCGCCGCGGCAGGTGAGGGACGGCGGGCGACGGGGGCTCGGTGAGGGGGGTGCGGGGTTGCCACCGCCGCCGCCGGGACCGGCGCGGGGCGGGGGAGCGCTGCCGGGGGTCATCGGAGCCGGCGGCAGGTGCCGCCCGGGGGCCGCGCTTTGTCTCCGCGTGGGGGGATGGGCGCGGCCCCTCCGGAGCGGCGGCGCCTCCCGGGCGGGGCGAGGGGGCTCCGGTGGGCAGGGAGAGCCACCCGGCCCGGGCCGCCCCCGCGGAGGGCTCTGCGGAGGAGAGCGTGGGGGTCGCCGCGGCTCCGCGCCCCGCAGGAGGAAGAGGAGGAGCGGGCGGCGGGGCTGGCGAGACCCTCCGCCGCCGGCGGCACCGGCGGGTGCGAGGGGTGGTGGGACCGGGCGAGCCCCCCGCGACCTGGGCAGGGCTCCGAGGGAGTGTCACCGGGCTGGTGGCGGGGCCGCGGTCGGGCAGCCCGCACGGCAGCGCTGGAAGGGGTGCCCGGCCCTCGCCCCGCGCCTGGGATGGCACTGAGTGGTTGATTCCTGTTGGTCTGGAGATCTCATTTTCCACCTTGAACGCATTCCTTTTGGAAGAGTTTGCAGCAAGTGTTTGCGTCCCCCCCTCCCCGAGCAGGTGTGTTTTCTGTTCCAGAAGTTGCAATTTGAGCTCTTTCTTTTCTCGAATCTAAACTTTCTGTTGCTGCTGCTTTATCTCAGGGCAACAGTCTGGAACAGGAATAGTCCTGGGGGAATATCTGGAGTGCTGAAGGAAGGGGCTACAACCCTGCGTCTTGTAAAACAGCGGGGTCAGTATTTTACTGAACAAGTGCCTTATTCTGTGTGAGGCTGAATGTGATCTGCTCATTTGTGGCCTCCCTTTTTGAACGGGGGTCAAAGGAGTGTTTTGCCTTGCGTATAAAATGCAGAAATCAATGACTTATATTAACGATGTGTCTGTGTGACGTCAGGAGCTAAGCCAGTGATGAAAACAGTCACCCCGAATCAGGAGGAAGCTGATGCACTGAGCTGTTGTGCTACGTGGTTTTGCATTCTAATGGGGAAATTGGTGTTTCCCCTTATTACAAATGGGGCATGGAATTGCACAGGTTTTAGTAGGGTCACTTTGAGAGGTCAGGAATGTCTAACAGAATCCCAGAGAGAAGAAAGCAAACAGGTTATGGACAGAAAAGAATCTGGCGGGGAAGGTGACTCGTGGGTAGTCTGGTGTTGAATGGACTGTGTCCATGCTCATCCACACCTCTGTGTAGCAGAACTGGAATCTGTAAGCCAGGGACTTGCTCTGAGTTAAGATTTAGGTAGAAAGCATTTACCATAGCATGATCATATATGGAATTTTCTCTTAAAATTTCTTCCAACATGTGAAAAGAGTTAGGTTAGTAATACGATTAACAATATTTAATAAGATTAAAATCACCAGCATAACTCTCTTGAGAAAGGTGGGTGCAGACTGTCAGCAGTTGACACTTAATCTCTGCTTTCTCTCACATGAGTGCTGTGAAGAGTTTGGGCTCCAAGACTCTGCCTGCTTTTCAGAACAGAAAAATTCTGTCCTCGCCTACTGACAGCTCAGGTATTGCCTTACCTTTCATGTCCACCAACAGCATCATATTCCCAGCAGGGCCACGGGATGTTCCCATATAAGGGCAGAGGGAATAGCTGACAGAGGGCTGTGAGGAGCGTGCAGAGCCATTCCCTTCGGTGCCAGTCTTTGTGTGGAGCAGGGTTGTTGCTGCGAGTGTTGCTGCTGCTGGCACGCTTGGGCTTTCCTGGCAACGCCAGCAGAGACTGCAAGGAAACAAGTCTGAAAAGTATCTGTTGCTGCCGAAGGTGGCCCCGTGAGCCTGGTAAAAGGCTGCCTGCCAAATAAGCAATGCCAGTTGTATGTTGGGTGTGCTCTGAAGGAAAAAGCACCCACCCAGGTTGCCTGTGTGGGGTGTGTGCTATCCAGCACTGTCCAACGGGAAAACAAAAGTATTTGCACTTGCTGTCTCCCACTATTGCTATTGACTTTCTAGAGGGGTTCCTTTAGCCAGCAGTGATGGGTACAGGGAGGCATGGTATCTTTTTCAGCAAAAGTTTAGTGTCGGCTGGGGAGAGAGAACAACAGATGAGGGGAAGTTCAGAAGATGAAGCAGCCACTTCCCACAAATTCT
Organism: Lepidothrix coronata; assembly: GCF_001604755.1. Lineage (NCBI taxonomy): Eukaryota > Metazoa > Chordata > Aves > Passeriformes > Pipridae > Lepidothrix > Lepidothrix coronata. The sequence goes on from NW_016690264.1 coordinate 2,525,447, forward strand.
TGGGATTTTTTCTGGTAAAAGCTCTACTTTGGGCAGATTGACATTATTTCTCTTGTCATCTTCCTTTCTGTCTCAGTCCTTCCTGCTGCCTGTCAAAGCAAACTCACAAGGACTTCAGTTTCTCCTCCTCACTGACAGCCTCTCCATCTGTTCTGTTTTTGTTTATAGCTGTTTTTTTTTTCTCCTGAAACTTCAAATTGTCTCTTGTAGCCAAGTTCTAAGCTGAGCCCTCCCAAACTTGCATAAGGGTATCCTGGAGGAAGATGATAGGACTTTGATTCATTTCAGCTTGCAGGCTGTGCAGGGTGGTAGCAGTCAGAGGAGACATGAGCCTGCCTGCTTTCTCGTAAGAATTAGCCCTCTAGATATAAGCTAGTTTCAGAAAGCAGGGTTTGGACTGGTGCCCTTTTTGCTCACCTGGATCTTCAGGGAAACGTCTTTGTGCTCTGGATGCTGGGATCTGGTGTGCTCTACTGACTCTCCTTTGCATTCCCCATAATCTTTTAAAGCCCTGGATTTGGTTTGCATTTATTTGTGGTTCTTGTGAGTATCTGATTGCAGGATTACTGTATCTGAAAGGATTCATCTTCTGCTGTTCATCAAAACCACAGGAGGGCTGCTTTTGCCTTTATGGGAATGTGCCAGCTGGTCTTTCATTGTGCTGGTATCATTTTCCTTGTCCTATTATTGGAGGCGTCTTTGATGACCTGATGGTTGCGATGATGTCTTTAGAGAAGAATCATATTGATCGTTATTTGAGCTTTGTCTGGTTTGGTCTCGGTGCCGGAACACAAGTCTTAGAAAATTCTTGCATGTGTTTTTCAGGAACAAGCATTTGAGACATTAGGAGCATGTGCACGGTCTTGTGACATGATACCATTGTTCCGGAAGGCAGAGCAGATGCTTGATTTAGTTGGGAAACAGTAAACTCATGTGTTGCATGGTCTTTACTCCAGCACAGTGGCGAGAGCCAAAAGACCTTTCCCGTTGGCACACTCGGTCTAAGAGACTCCCCCAAAACAGCATGGAGGGGTTTTTGCTACCTGCATAGTTCTCTATAACCATACAGAGTCAGCCTGCATGCCATGGTTTGCTACAGGGATAACTGAGATGCTCCCCTGCTTAACAAGCTGGCTGGGGTTGTAGTTGCTGGAGCTCAGACTTGCAAAGGTGAGAAAACATGAAGCAGGATGTTTGGACCTGTACTGACACGCAGCCCTGACTAATGGAAGAACCACAGTTCTTTAAGGCTCTGCCTTTTCTCCTCAACTGCTTAAGTAATAAATGTGGGGGACTTGTTTTCACTGCTAATAATTTTTTTCAGCCAAGTAGTAACTAAGACATCTGAGCTATTTTGAGGTTCCAGGAACCAGTTCCTTTTCATTAACTAGAAGTAAGTACTGCCTCCTAATGCTTGGCGGGGGGTGGGGAGGGAACAGAAGAAACAAATGGTGTCAGTTTGGCTGGATTTTATTTTTTTTTAATTGAATCAATTTTTAAAGGGTTTCTAATATCCTGAATTTAATTTTAGAATTTCACTTTCAAGTCCTGCCTGCCCCTCCCAAGAAAAGAAAAGTGGGAAAAATGAGATAGAAAACTTTGTGTTAGCATGATCTGATTTTAGATGTTGATCAAAATGTGAAATGAATCTTCAAATGAGACAGATCGTAAGGAAATTCCCAGAAGCCAGACTTTAATCTCATCTGAACTTTAGTGATTTGCTTACAGTATAAACACTGCAAGCACTGTGAGGAACACTTCTCCTGTGCCTGGCAGAGGTGTGAGGTTTCACTTTGCTTTTGGCTTTGAAGTTTAACTAGAGAACAGCGTGGAACCCCTGGTTGAGTTTCCCCAGCCTCTGCTCTGCACTGGCTCTGCCGCTCTCAAAATTCTTGGAACTTCGTAGCTACTCCCTTTGAAGAAATGATAATTGTTTCCCTTCTTGAAATATCTGAACATTGTAATTTTATCTTGCTACTTGTATCTATTCCCGGTCCATCTCATGTGGGAAGTCTTTTGTCCCTATGTCACAGAGGCTGTAAGTAGATTGATCTCTGCTCCTGGTGGTGGTTTAATTGGGCTGGTTCTGTATTGGGGACTGGAGTTTAGGACTTTTGTGACCACTTGCTCCGGATACCCACCTAGAATCTGTGGTGAGCCATTGGGATACACAGCTGTAAGGTACTGACTAAATGGATTGCTGTTGCTTTGTGTCTGCAGGTGCAGACAATTTCAAGCCATCATCATTCTGTTTTGCACTTTTACTAATTTAAAAGCAGTGCTGCCTTTGGAATTTCTGAGTTTCAGTGAAAAAAAACATGTGTGTCAGCTTATCTCACATAATGTAGTACTGAATAGCAATGATGGGGTTCATCCTGCTGCTGAAGTTGCTGCAAGGAGTCTTTCTTGTGTCCTACCCTTCTGTGCAGCTCTGCTGTGGCAGGAGAATAGTTGTGCCTGGGACTGTGCAGGTGGGGGAAGCTGATTGTGTTCAAGCATTTGTCTATGCTGATGAAACTTGTTTTCTGACTAAATTGCATGTCATTCTATAAATAGGATGGGTATGTTTGACATCTTACCCTGTTATAATAATTCTGAAAATTACTACATAGAAGTAGTGTTTTCAGCTGAAGGCTTCTGCCCATATATGTCCATTTCAAAATGATTTTTTTTCTTTTAGCTTTCCTGTACCACACCATTTCACATTTTTGTTAAGAGGCCTCCCTGTTCTTTGTGTGGAGTTACCTAAAGAACTGGAGTGGCACCTGTTTCCCCCTCTGGTCCGACTCCTGAAGACTGTGTGATCTTGAAATCTCTCTGTGCCCTACGAGTGCCCATGCCCCCATCCTCCTGTGTGAAGCACTGAGGAATTTTTGGGTTCTCTAGTCTCCATAAAAAAATGCCAACCTCTGTGAACACCTGGCCAAGCAAATGCCTCAGAAAATGCTCCTTATGGTGCCTGGCAAGTGCGCTGTGCTCAGCTGGAAGTCGTTCAGACAACAAGAATTTCAAACAGAGGAACCAGAGCTTCAGAGATGCTCCTGCCAGACCAGACTTTGTTAGAAGCAGTGTCCTCACTGAAGCTGGTGTAGGGTTTTGGACAGCTTGGAGTTAATGGCCCTAAAGCAACTCCCTCCTTAGCCCTTTCAGCTTTGATACCAAGACTTTTTTTTGCATCAGACTAACCTTCTTAAAATGCTGGAGAGAGCAATTCTGTTAGTGAATTACCTAATAGGAAATTCTCATATATGAGAGCATTTTGGTAAAACTTCTGTGATCATCTTTTTGCTGTCTTCCAGAAACCAGCATCATGAGCTCTTCTCACCTGTCCTCTACCGTCTCCTACCTTTAATGTAGCCAAAAAAAATGCACGTCTGGAGAGCTCTAGTGCAGAAGCAGTTCCTGGACTTCTGAATCCCACTGCTGTCAATGTTTTGATCTTTATTTGCTTTCTGCTTGACTTCTTGCATACAGATTGCAGTCCATTGCTGAGTGATTCTGCCCAGGAGAATGGTAAAGCGGGTGTGCAGCTGAATTAATTGCATGAGGTCTGTGTGTGCCACTGTGGGAAATGGAGAAGTAGTAACCAGGGGCTCTGTTTATTTGCCAATCTTTTTAGCCAGTTTAGCATTTTGATGGAAATTGCTGAAATGAGGCTGCAGAAATGTTGAAGTACCTAGAGAGACTAAGGCATTTGTGAATTTATGTTCTGGTCCTTAGCTGAAATGCATTTTGAATTGCATTTCATGTCACCTTGCAACTGTTGAGAGAGATTTAAGACCAAGATCGCAAGGGCTTTTTGCTTTTTGTCCTGCATGTCAGTCCAGCTTTCTCATGGCTCCAATGAAGAGGTGTGGTTCCCTTGTGTGACTGTGCCTTCTGGGGCACTGCTGTGCCTGCAACGGGTAACACTGACTCTTACTGTTTATTTCCTCCTTTGATCTAATTTTTTTCCTCTCTTTTTGGGATTTGTAACCAGAAACCGTTCTCCAGATGTGCGACAGCCAACAGAGGTGCATGTGCAATTACAGAATGGCCCTGGGTGATTGCTACCAGCTTGTCCTCTTGGCAGCATAGGCAAAATTTGAATTGGCAAGAAGGCAGAGCAGTCCTTGCAGCACTGTCATCCCCCAGTGACTTGGTGTGCTAAGCTCCTTGGCCATGGTAACAGGCAGTTGAAGTCCCAGTGCTGGAGTGTCTGGTTGTGCTCTGTGCCCAGCACTGCTGAGATGATGCAGAGCTAAAGAAAAAGGAGTGACAAGGCAGAGCAGCTGCCATACAAATGCTGCTCTTGCTCTCTGCGCTGCCAAGAGGGCAGGTACCTGCAAGGTGACCTCCCACAGCAGCAAAGATGGGGAGAAGGGACTGTGTGTGCTGGCAGTGTGGCCATATGAGCAGCTGCACAGGACCAGATGAAAGAGCCATTTAGCCTGTTTTGCTTTTTCTGGGCTTGGGACAGTCAAGTCTCTGTCCTCACAGTGCCCAAGTCACCATGGCCCCTTCCTTCTCCACACTGAACTGGTCTACAGGGAAGGTGAAAGCCTGTGTCAGTAGCCTCAGTAACAAGCTCAGCAGAGTGCCACAAATCTAAAGGCTTCTGGGGGAGTGCTGACAATCATGCTTTCTTGCTTATTATATTTTAAAGCCGTTCCTGTGTATTTTAGTGGCAGTACTGGGCTGGATATTTGAACCTTGTAAAAGCATTTTCTCTTTATAAAACACAGGCAGCCCACTGCCACTGACGGTCTTGCAAGCAGTTGTTCTGTTTCACTGTGGGTCTGAGGCCTGTACATACAGGCTGGTGGCATTATGAAGCTTTCCTTAACAACCCATATTGATAATGGCCACTGTTCCATGATGCTTAACTAGACTTCACAGTGCTGTGGAGAGCTGTCTCTTTTGACGTCTGTGAATAAATGTAAAGAGCAGAAAGAGTAGACAAGCTGATGGACGTATCTCAGACTCATGTTATTTTGGAACCAACCATCCAAATACATCTACAGCATCCCAATGTCACGGACCTGCTCTAGCAAGAGCTCTTGCCGTGGATCTATGAATGTCAAACTCGTCAGCTACAGACAAATAACATCTGAATAGTGTTTACCTTCTAGAGGATGACAGGGGTGGGGGTCCTGCTGGGAGGAACTTGTATGCTGGTTCTGCTCACACAGTCCCAAGAAACATGAACATTACTGGTAAAGTAGTTTTGCAGTTCCATGTTCTGTTGCTGATCAAAAGTTTGTGTCTGTGCCTGGTGCAGGTGTTCAACAGCAGCATGCAAGTCCCAGGATGCTGCTGCACTGAGCAAAGCTGTCACAGGAGAATGACCTGCACTTGCAGAGTTTTCATCCTTTTCCTGTGTTGCCTCTTGAATATTTGAAAGCCATTGGGCTGTGCATCTGCTTCCCTTCCTCCCAGTGCTGCCAGCACAGTGTAATCCTAACGGGTGCTACAGTGACAATTACAGGCTCTGTGTTCTCTGCAGGCTGCCAGAGCCTGTTGGCTCATCAAAACACAAATGACACCTGGCTGCTCAGCCCTAGGATTGTAATCTGCATCCCCAAGTGCACCATGTAGGAAATACCAGAAGGCACAAGGTCCTAATGATGGAACTTTGCCCAAAATGCAATGTGTTTCTTTTAAGCAGGTAGAAATTATATGTATGCAGTGATTCACGAGGGAATGGTCTCAACCAATATAAACACATGGATCATCTTTGTTATTTCACCCTGTAATGAAAAATACATCTCAAACCCCTCTTTTCTGCATAGAGGAAGAATTAAACTTTTTGTGCTTGTCAAATTGTTATCTCTGCTGGGAACTGTCCTCTGTGTTGCTGCTTCACATGACTGAAATAGAACTGTTAGTTTACAAATTGGTACCAATTTCTTTACCACTTAGTGACCTATAGGAAGATTCGTGTTTGTCTTCTGTATATGCTCTGAGAAGTCTTGTCCCTTTGGCCTCATTTGGACAGAAAGGTGAAAAGCTCAAATGGAGGAAGAAGAATTGATCTTTTGAGAGCTCTTTTGAGAGCTGCAAGGAAAAGTATTGCAGGAGTTTCCTTCTAAGGGAGCAAAACACTTCCTTTTAAATGAAGACTCTATTTACATGTGTTAATTCCCTTTGGTTTTTCTGTGGGATGGAAAGGTCACTGTGTGTCTATCCAAGCTATGAAAAAAATCAATGGTTTAATCAATTTCTAAAGTAGATTTAGTCAAAGAGACTACTGTGGTGTGGCTTGGGCTTTTATGTGTGAAGGTGTCCCAAAAAGTTGCTAGAAAAGTCAATGCAGGGCATTGCTGCAAATAAACTTGCAGAAATTATAGGGGAATTTTCTGTCCCATTCACCATGTCCACGGGGTGTTTTTTTTTCCCTTGCCCAGTCCCAGCGTGGCTTCCTCCTGGTGTTCCTACTGAAAGAATAGATCGCTGAGAGCAGATCAACAAAAGCAGTCATGCAGTTCACTTGAGCGGTCATGCATAAATATGAGCAGACTTTCTGCTGTTAAAACTGATGGGTAGCCTTCCCTGCCATCAGTTTTCCATAGGCTGCTTGTTCTCACTGCTTGGAGCTATGTTGAGGATCAAACAGACAGAAAGGTGTTGGTGTTCCTGGGTAGCTGGGCTGGGGGCTTCACGTGGCAAGTAAATTTTTCTTGCTTTGAAAGTATGAAGGTAAGGATTGGTAAAAGCCACATGTCTCATTCTACACTGTTGCCTTGGAATTATTTTCTTCTGAGTGTTGTAACAGGCAGAGCCCTTCCAGCTGTCACAGTGACCTGCACCCAAACCTTGCCCTGTGCTCCTGCCTGCACACGGAGCATAACTCTCTGCCTTGTGCTCTTTGCCAGCTTAGATGTGCATTTGACATATAACACAAAATGAGAAGTGTCACTCAATGGAAATGCTGGTTGGAGGTGGAAGTTGAATAGGCCTCCTGCTAGAACAGAAGTAGGAGGAGGTACTAGTCCTTGTGATATGGAGTGCCTGGTTAACACCTACAACAGATTAATGCTTTTCATTCAGTCATCTTGAATAACTTTGGGTCTTTCAGGAGGTTTGAGATGGGTAGTTCTTGGGTTTGATAGATACCTCTGAAGGGTTTGGTTGTGTGAATAGTAAGAAAGAGCAGCTGGAAAGAAACACGGCAGCAGGTGACTGTTCATGTAATGTATTCCTTGGATGTTTGACTTGGAGCCATACAATAGTATGAATAATTGATCTGTGCCAACATCAACAGCCTACCTCATAATTATTTAATTTTAAAAAAAGGCTGTTGCATCTGAAATCACAGGTTACTGGGCACATGTCAGAAAGTTGTATTCCTAGCAGGTAACTTCACCAAGCATCAGTACTATGCTCTGCTTTTCAGTAGTTCATCAGTGTTCTGAAAATAAGTCTAAAGCCACTGCTAACGATGATTCAGCAGAGAAGCAGGCAATGCTGAGGGGAAATTCAAAACCATGGCTGGAAATGACAGGTATGTTGGGATTTTCTTGCTTGAAGATACTGAATAGTACACAAGTCTTTGGCAGAGTGGGGAACCAGGTGTTGAAGTTTTACTTAAAACTTTTGGAGAAATAATTAAATGGTGACTAAGAAAGATACAAGTTCCTTTCACTCAGTACAGTCAGATAATTGGCTGTTAGTGAACTGATATGATCTTTGCAGTCTGATTTCTGTAGCTCCTTCATTATGCTGTAAAACGGGTCCAGTGAAATGACATCTATCTGATAGAGGCAAGTTTGGACTTCTGTGTGCCAGAGATGCTGATTTTTCACCGATTATGCCTCACCAAAGCAGTGGCCCTGAAGAAGGGGGAGGAAGAGAGGGGATGACAATCAAATTGATATTTAAAAAAAAAAGTTATAAACTGTTCAAGCACTCAAGAAAAGATGCCCTGTACTGAGAACTGACAGGACCAATCTGTTGATTGCCAGAAAAGCTATTGAGAGGTGACTTGGTTAAAACATGTGCATAATTGACTCTGAGGAGCTCCTCTTTAATCCAACAGAGAAGGAATTAATGGCTCAAGGCAGAAGGCAAACAAATAAGAAAGTAGTCTGGCCTTGCTGCCAGAAAGAATGATGGAGCCATTGGAGCAAACTACTAGCAGAGTAGTGAACTTATGTTTTGACCTCCAAAGGCCTCTAGTCTAGATGCCATAAACCACTACATTTCAGAGAACCACTTAATGGGCTTTGTGGAGGTGTGAGTGGATAAAATGGAACAGCGCCTGTGTGTTAGGCAGGAAATCAGAGTGGTTGTACCTTAAATTATGTGACTGACTAGTCCTGTTGCAATTGGTTTCTGGTTTAGAAATAACCCCAAGACCAATGCAGTTGTGTTCTTCATCCCTGTTTATTTTTTTTCTTTCCAAACTTTGTTTAAGTCTAAATATTTTATGTGACTTAAGTGGTACATCCTGGGTATAAAGAATCTTGTTCATGATGGGAGTGTTAACTCGAGGTTTGTACTTCAAATGTCTCCTGAAAATGAAATCTTCTGTATATTTCTTAGCAATATCAGTGCAATAGTGAAAGAAATACTGTATCTGGCCTGCCTTGTGGTATTTATTTTATTGATTAAACTTTCTAGGAGAGTAGAGTTTTATTAGGCATTTAGTGTGCAAACCCATGTACTCTAAGGAACTGTGTTAAATTCCAATTGCACTTAAGTAATTCAGCTATTTTCATTAGTCTTCTCTTGCATTCAGTGTGAAAAATCCTATACAAGAGTGAATCTGATGAATGTTGTAATTTAGCCTACCATTGTTTACAAATAACTTGCAACTGTTTACAGGCTGAAAACTAAAGAGTTTTATAAGGCCAGACAAATCATTGAGTTCATTTAGTCTGATGCTGTGTAAAGCAAGACAGTGGCCTTTCCTGAATTTAAGCTAAACATCCAAGTTGAGACTGAATGCTAATAAAAAAAAGAGTTGTGAGTGATGGAGTGCTCGTCATACCGAATAAATTTTAAGGTATCTCTGAGAAAAGAAGCTTGAAAAACAGACCTTGATCTGCTCAGGCCAGAAATCTGCAATTAGCAAATCATTAACTTTGTTCTGAATGGGTTAAGTAGTGTGGTACTTATTCTGTTTCGCTTCTGATTGACTATATAATAGCCACCATCAGCAGTCTCTGCCATGTGCTGGATTGTGAAGTCTGCTAATTAACACATTAGTTTCATATTGCTGCTGCCAATGTTTGCACTGAAGAACTTCGGTTTTTTTTGGCCATATGGATGGGTGGGAATATCAAGATCGTGTTATGGCTCTGTGCTCATTCATGTGTGATGCTTTGTGCTGTTTTTCCCAAGACATCTAATCAGGCTTGGGGCTGAACAGTGCCTTTTTGGAGAATCTTTAACTGAAAGGTCAAAATAAGCACAGAGACAAGTCTTGCTGTCACTCTTCCCACCCACCCCCCGCCCTCCTTTGTGTGTGTCTCTCTCTCCACGTATACATATGTAGGAGTCCTTCACCCAGCACATTCATCTGTGATTTCTTTCTTGAGACCCAGAGTTTCTAAGTGCCACTCAGAGTCTTTCTAAATAGCATACAACTCTGCCAGATGGATTGCACTCAGCAACCTGCCAGTTTGTTTATTTGGGGCTGGGGGGATGATTTGTGGTTGGGGAGCTCCTGGCACTCACCTGCTGATGGGTCTGCTGGCTTTCTGTGCACTGCCTGCTGCCTGGGTCTGTGTGTCTCAATTAACCACGTGTAGGAGGTGGACCAGGATTTCCCTTAAAGGCAGTATTTGCTTATAGACTGGGATCTGGTGGTCCTTCAAGGGAGTCGGAAGGAAAATGTGCCTTACAATGGTCTCAAAGTGAGGCATCTCCAAATGATGCCATGGAAGCTGAAGATTAGGGTTTGCAGTACAGATCAGATCTGTCATAACTGGAATTTGTTCACACTTACCCTGTGGTACCTCCCATCCCTGCACTGAAAGCGTTACCAGGAAGCTCCCTGTGGGACAGCATAACCATCAGGAGAGGGAAGTGTTAAAAGCTGGGTATTTATTCCAGCTCTCAGGATGCGCCTGAGGAAGATGCCTTTATTTTAATGAATGATATTTTTGTGGTATTGATGGGTTTGTGCCTGTTGTAAGACCATCTTAGGCAGTCAGCTCTTTTGCTTTTACTGTCACTGTTTCAGCCTTGCTTGGCTTCTTCTTTTCCTTACTCGCCAAGTGCAACTGAAAATGAGGTACCGAAGCAGCCCATTTAGTTTTTTGTATGCAATCTAGCAAATGTTAGTGCTGGAAACTGGGCTCTTGCTGCTGTTTGTCTGGTAACATTACCCTCTGTTGTTGCCTTGTGCTGCTTTTGAAAAAATACTGCTCTGGTTTTCTGTGTGAGAGGTGGTTGGCCCATAAATGTATTCCAACCCACCTAATAACTCTTCTTTAAAATCTTTCATCAGGTCTTTTCTGCTATATAGTTTAAAAAGAACAAAAACCCCAAACACCTCCCTTTACCCCTGGAAACAGCAGTCATCTTGTTCTGCTGAGCTGAGTGCTGCTCATACTGATCAGTGCTGTTCCCTTTGTCTTAGTTTATTTTAGAGTTAAGTTATAAGCTGTTTAAGACAGGGCTATTTTTGTTCTGTATTTTTGCAGGATCTTTTACATGCTTCTCCTAAACTCTAAAATAAATGCTCTTAAAGGCAAAACTACCATCCGTATCAGGGCAAGATGGTAATTTCTCTAAAAATGAAGTTTTGTGGTTTCATTCTGATAAAGCATTTTGGCAAGCACATGCCTGCACAGAGGAATGCCTAGGTCAGGGCTGGACTCATGGCCATCTTCTGTCTTTTTGCTGGATTGCCTTTTGTCAGCCAGATCCCTTATGATCCCACCTTCTCCCTCCGCCCCTCTTTTGACAGTAGCCGTGGTGCTCAGCAGGGGCTCCCCTGGCTGTGTTTGCTTTAGCTGGGGAGGTGTTTGCCTTCCCTGCAGAATTCCAGTTTCCAGCTGCCGGGGAAACCTGGAGCACTTGTGTTGATTTATTAGGGCACAGTGCGCCTCAGGAATGCCTCTGCTAAGGAGCTGGGAGTGATGGAGGGGATCCTGCCTGATGCTGCGTGAAGCCTTCTTGTTTCTCTTTGCAGAAACACTAGGCAGGAATTCCCCAAAGCAAGGTAGGAAAAATAGCTCACTCGGCTGACTACTTTGGGGAGTGTAAAAGTGAGACTCGGTTAGGTTTCCCTGGCATAGAGTTAAGGAGGTGAATGATAGCTGCAATTTTAAGAGTGCAATTTTTGAGTAAGTGAGTTTTTGTGGTAGATGATACTGTGAATTGCCCGACCAGAGGGTTTGTATGCATTTGGTTTGTGTTAAGAGCTGGCATTCCTGAGCTACTGACTAGGGCTTTTTTCCGGGACTTGGCTTTGGGCCATCTAAATGTGCATCTAAATTGCACTTGGAAGAAGCAAGTTTCAGCCTCTTTGGAGTTGCAAATTTTTAAACGTTTTCCAACAGAGATATGGGAATGGATTTGGTTTTTTAATTACCCTTGTAGACAGCAAAAGTCTATGGACTACAAGTTTAGAAACCACTGTCATCCGTGTATCTTCCCTGTAGTGAGTTCAGTAAAACATCTTCACCTCTCTAATGTGTCTCAGACATCTGATGTGCACCCCTTCTTTTCCTTTCTTGTCTGGCATGCACACACAAATGTGTTTCTGGACTTTTTCTTTAATTTGAGATATTGGCAGCTGGTGTCTCAGCTGATCATCAACACCTAGGAAAATGTTTGGTGTTTGCACAGGGCAGGGTGGTCAGCTGGTCACTTCACTTCAGATCAAGTATTTGGTAGTTGCAGAGTAGGTTGTGTTTATGGGGCATTGGTGCTGAGAAGGAATTTCCTTTCCTGGCTGAGGTAGAAAGACCGTCCATGTACAGCTTTATTCCTTTGCTTTAGCATTCCTTGAGGTTGTTTCCCTATTTTACAAATGCATCTTTTGAGAAGTGCCAGGAAAATGTCTCTCTCAAATGGAAATGGAAATTTCTGAGCTCGCAGGAATGAAAACCTTTGGGTCTGTGCTCACTGAGTGAAAAGAGGATTACCAACCAGCCATTCTCCAGAGTGCAAAGCGGTGGAGCAAAGTCTGCAGAGGCTCTCTGAAAGTTATTGGCTTTCCCAAGGAAGGGTGCTTGTGAATAGAATTGAATGAGGTTGGTTGCGTCCTTCTTGGCTTCCCTGCTGCGAGTACAGAGAGCAGTGAAACTTGGAACTCGGTAGATGCTTGAACAAAATGGGAAATGTGTTTTTTTTGAAGTAAATGTCTTGTGAACAGGTCGAGAGCCAGTGTTCCTCTATTACTGTAAGAGAATTAATGGGTTTGTGACTGCATTTAGGCCTGAAAAAAGCATGGAGGCAGTGCTGATTTTTCCAGAACTGTTTGAAGGGTTCAGAAACGAGGATGGTGGGCTGGAGCAGATGCAGATTGCTTATTTTCGCTGGGGACTGTTAAACCTGCCAAAGTGTAAACTGCATCTTAACAGAAATATGCAGGCAAGGCCTGCACATCTCTCCCTCCTAATTACCACAGCTCAGCTGCTGCTGTCTCTTATGCTTACACATCTGAAAGGTGACAATGACAATGTCTTGAATGGCAAAGCAATAGCAGGAAGGGTCTTTTTTTTTTTTTTTAGCTGTAGTCTGGAACAAAGAAGTTATTCAACCACTAGTCAAAAATATCCTCATGAAAAGTCTTTCTCCTCGAAACTGCTCTTCAGGAGACCACCAGAATTTTTGTAGATCTTGATGGCTTGTCTCTTGAGTGACTATAGATAAAGCAGCAACCAACTTCATCCTCTTTCTCACACCAACAGCCTTGGGAATGTTCACCGACAGCCTTGGGAATGTTCACCGACAGCCTTGGGAATGTTCACCACAGCAGTGGGACCTCCATTTTTGCTGTCCCTGCAGCTCTGCACTGGATTGCCTTTGTATACATTACCTTTTTCAAGAAGCTGGAAAGCTCTTCTCACTGTTCTGGCAAAAATCTCCAGTAACATTTTCACAGGAGTTACTTTAGTTGCCAAACCCCAGGCTTTCAGATCCTCATCACTCATGGCACGCAAAAGATGAGATAGTTTTTATGACCTCCTCTTAGAGGAACAGGGACATCAGTGGGGGGAAGGATGGTGCTGTGGTTCTGATAGCATTCCAGTGGCAGAGAAAGAGTGGAGGCAGTGGCAGCTCCCAATTGGTCTGCATGTGATGGGTTTGGATTTGGTTTCTCTGTGAAAATCTGATGTGGGTCATGGTCTCTGATGGCAGTTTGGCTGGTTAGCTATAAACTTGTTCAATCTCCCCTCACCCATGACCTTACTCTGTTTCACCGTATCCTTGTAAATCTGGTTTAAGAAATAGCTTTGTGGAAGTTTCTCTTCCTGCCTCCACACCTGTTCTGTTTAGCTCAGGAGAACCTGCTGCCGGGGCAGCAGGCAAAGCAGGCTCTGATCAGAGACACTGTGTGGGCTGCTGGGGTTCCTCTCATCTGGGGAACAACCCAGCAGAAGAAAGCTGTGCTAAAACCCACAGATTTTTTTTTTTAGCTGAGAGGAGAATGTCCTTCATAGCCAGCTCCCTCAGTCTGTTCACAAATAGGGAATAAAAGTTGAAGCGAGGGGATGCCTGTCCATTTGTATCAGCCTGGGAAATGGTGGATTTCTCTCCCGAGGCCTTTGCCTCAGGCATCTTGCCAAAAGGCATCTAGTCTCTATTCACTTCAAACACAATACAGTTCCTAAGCCAGAAATGTGCAGAAAGCTCATGAACTGTGATCAGCTGAAGGCCAGACAGCATGACCTGGTGCCTCGTAAAAATCAATGAATTGAAGAGCTGTGACTTCTGGATGCTTGGGAAGTATGAGCAGCACCTGCTGTGCAATGTGAACTTGAAGACGATCACAGGGTAATCCACTCAAATGTAACCTGTATTTATGGTAGGAAAATATCCTGGAATCTGTGCTGAAAGAATTAGAATTTGCCTAAGTGAAGTGTTTTAGCAAATGCAAGTGATTGCCTTCTTCTTAGATCCTGTGTATGGGCTTCCTTTCTTCAGAGCAAAAGGAATTCAAGCCAAATTTTACTTTGGAGCTAAAAGGCATATTTTTAGCAAAGGCGGTGTGAGCAGTGTTGGGATGAACTCCAGGTCTTTGGTGTTCCTGAAGAAACACAAACAACTGCAGAGAAGGGTATAGCTCAGATCCTTTTGCCAGCGTGCTTAGCAGGCAGCCCTGTACTAGATCTGGTTCAGTCCTCGACAAGTGACCTCTGTCACTAAACGGGAACATAAAGAGCCTCAGTGAGCTTTGGCTGAACTGGGCTTTTGCCTGTCTGCTCCAGAGAGAGAGTAACCTCAGTGTTCCCTTCCCTCCCTCCCTCAGTGTGTCTGTGAAAATACTAACTTGATTTAGCTGCCAAAAAAAAGACATTTGAAAAGTATACATTGCTCTCCTGTGTCCTAACTTCTGTAAAATATGGATTATGGTTGGTTCCTGTATATGGAGCTCAGTAATTTTACAGAAGAGAAAGCGGCACCACTACAGCTATCCACACAACACTTAATACAGTGAGGTCTTAGTCTGTACTAGGGCTCCAGAGTGCTATTCTGAGCATTATGAACGCGATTATATTACACATAGAGCTCAGATGGCTCAGAGCCATGCTTGGGATATTAACTGTTTCTATTAAGCTTAGCATTTAGAGATCCTTCTGGCAGAGGAGGGCAATGCTGAACGAGTGAGCATTCCCACAGCAGAATGGTATGTGTGAGTACAGTTAAGGAGGGTTTTGTAGTTCATTTGCACAAGGGATAACCTGAGTTCCAGAGCTTGCTAGCTTAGGGATGCTCAATGAAATAATCTTTTCAGTGTACTACTTTTCTAGCTGCAGGTGTTGTGGAGGAGGCACTTACTGATGTAGATGTACAGGAGTTCAAGAGAAACCTTATGAAGTGCTATAAATGTATCATAAGGGGAAAATCCATATGTAGTGTGTCATTTGGCAGAGAATGTGATAAAGTGGCATTCAATGTGGTTACTTGTGATTCTTGACAGGCTATTCCCCTGAAAGACTTTTTAAGACTTGGTTTCAACTTGGTTTCAACTTCAACTACTTTGTGTTGAAAGTAGCTTTAGGAATAGTAAAGGTCCTTTCCGTTTATGTTTAAAAAAAAAAAAAGTTTATTTTCACGATTCTGTTTTGTGCTGTTCCAGATTTTGTAAAAACACACACTCTGAAAGCCCAAACAACAACAATAACAAAAGAAACCCTTTGTGGATTGCCTGGGTAACCCAGAAAAAGTTGATGAGTTTCTCACTGTTTGAATACACATTGTCTGCCAGGTGGGAACTGTGAGGCTCTTCCTTCCCTCATCACCCCACAAGTGCAGGAAGAGATAAGTATTTCATCCTGCCGGGGCACTGGCTGAATTTGAAGCACACTACCAGCAGACAGGTATGCTGAATTTGGAGCCTAAATGGCTGCCTTGGGGAGGAAAGGGAGCAGAGAGGATCGTATGGCTGTTAGGGATATGAGGCACTGGAATAGTGCTGTGGGGAGAAGAGGGGTGCTGGAGGTGGCAGCACATGCTTTTGGGAAGGCAACCTCTTATCCCATCCTCGAGGTAGTGAGGCTTTGCCTTTGCTGGGCTTGGGGTTAAACCCTTCTCCCAGTAGAACTGCAGTTTGCACCTCCTTCCTCTGTACTGGGAGAGAGATGTGGCTGTTGAGGCAGGGACTGCCTACTGTGCAGTGAACACCTTCTCTGCAGGAGAGAGAACGGAGTGGATGGAGGTATCCCATGTGCCATGTGAATCCATGTGCCACTGTTTAGTTCATGCTTAGGCTGACAGAAAGGGGCTGAGTTTGTGTGTTTTATTGATGAATATCCCTTTCCTCAGAAAGCAAACAGCTGACATCTTTACCTTGCTCTCCAAATGGGGGCCTGTAGTGCAAGGAAGGCACATGATGACCTTGGTGTTCCTGTGGCTTCTCAGCTGCATTTTTTGTCTCAGATGCCAGTGACCCTGAAATTTGGACACATTTCCCTCTGCTGCTTTGTGTTAAAAGTGAATAATGAACTGTAATGTGTGGAAGCAGTTTGTATGATGGAACCCATAAAATAAACTTGAGGGGATGGTGGTGGTGGTTGGAAGAGCTTGGCTGAGACATGGTAATTGGGCTGGATGTAGTGAGGGAGAAGAGGAGCCAGGAAGGGACTGCAATGGGAATCAGCCCCCAAAATAAATATCACACGAATGGGGCATGAAGGGATAAAGAGTCTCCTTCAAATTAGATTCTGTGACTGAGACTTCCTCTAGAATTTCCTGCAATTTAGACAAATGACCAGCTTCACGTTTTTAAGTGGTGTGTGTGCTCAACACTTGCAGGCGTGCGTTCCCATCCAGCTGCTGAGCAGAAATCCTCGTTCTTCGGTCTTGCTGGGAGCTGCTTTGCGCTTTTTTGTGGCAGCAGCTTTTGCTATAGAAGCCCCTCCACGCCCCCCCGCCCCAGGATGGCTTTTTCTGTGAAAGAAGCCAGCGTAGCCAGGCAGACATTATCCCCTTGCCGGAAGGAGGGACCCGGGCGCCCTGGGGAGGAGGGACGGGGAGCGAGTGATTCATTGCAGCTGGCTGCAGTTTGGCCTCCTCTCTCTTTGCCCTGGGTGCCAGGGAGTGACAGCTTGTGGGCAGCGGGCCAAGCCGTGAAAAGAGGAGTGTGTGAGGCCTTTAGCTTTCTCATGCTTTATCAAGCTGCAAAGAATAGCTCGATATTCAGCCAGCGTTGGTGCAGGTCAGGAGAATGGAAATGCGAACTTAACTCCTGACATGCTGGCTGATGGCTGACCGCAGGCACTGCGCCGAGCGAGGGCGGCTTTGTACCGCGGCGTGCGGGCACAGAGGAAACGGGCCTTGATGCCATGGTGAAGATAACTTTTTGTTAAGTGGGCTGCCTCTGGGACCTGCTGGGAATGTGGAAAGACGGAAAGAGTGCTCTCCTCTTCTGTTTTGCTGCTGTCTGTGTGCCGGTGAGGGATGGAAACACTGGAAGGTGGGGCTGCAGGAGTGACAGGCGTCCTGGGAAAGCACGAGGGACTGTGAGGTGTGAGTGGCATGTCTGCCCTTCCACTGCTGGCACAACACTGGGACATGTGACGCAGGTCTCTGGCAGTGTAGGGAGCAGGATAAGGCCATTCCCGGGGCTGCCGCCCCGCACTGAGGTCCTGCCAGGCTCTGCGGAGGAAGGGCTGTCCGCCGGCGCACAGGGAGTTAAGCTCCTCATCGCCTGGGGGTGAGCCTACCTCGGGGTGTTGAGCTCCATTCCCACGGCTTTTCCTTTCTGACCAGAGCTGGGGGAGGGATCGCCTGGAACAAGTAAAATGCCTGGAGGGTGGAAAACAGCACCCTGGCCCCTCTGGCCTTGTGTTGGGCTGGGAGGGATCTGTACTTCACGGCAGGCTGGGCAGGGGCTGCCAGCCAAGGCTGGGGTCTGTCGCTGCACGGCAGGCTCTGGGTAAGGTGCTGGGTTATTTCTCTCCTTTAGGCAAAGCAAGATGGCTTTGCCGGCAATAGAGACTGAAATAAATGAATTCTTAGCTGGAAGGATGTAGAGTAGAAATGATGCCCCAGCAATTCCATGTGCAGATCGTAGCACGGGTTAACACACGAGTTTTGTGGCTGAGCGAAAGAAGTAGCATTGAGTTCCTTACAGGACATGCAAGTTCCTCAAAGGCATAAGGCAGCAGGGTCCTTCCTCCCTGATGCTTCTCTCTTCTCCTCTTGCACCTCTTTGAGCTGCTGAGTTGAGCTGTTTGAAGCCCTGAGGAGAGGAAAGAGGGGGGGAAGAAGATGAAGGTCTGAGGGGCTGGAGAAGGGAATTAGCAGGTGCTCAGAGCACAACTTGTGGCTGCCTCCAAACCCAAATCCCACCATTTCTCCATCAGCAGTGTGGGGGGGCTGGGAGAGCCAGAGGCCTCTGCCACATCCCAGTTTGCTGTGGAGCTGAGTGTCTCTCTGTGTGGGATACTAATCCTGGCCAGCACCAATTTCCCAGCAGAGGGAAAAGGAAGTTTGAGTACCTGTTCAGCCCCTAGAAATATTCTCTGAGGACTAAGGTGTGCAGTCCTTATTTTTAACAGCTTCTAAATTCAAGGCAAGGTGAATTGACATGAGGACCCAGTAGCAGCATAAAGGAGGGATAACCCGTGTGCTTGGAGGGCAGTTACACAGTTTGATTCTGCTGGGCTGTGTTTGTGCTGTACAGACCAGGTTATACCAAAAGCATGGCAAATGTGTAGTTAGAGACTGGATTTTTGTTTGCGCATTGGGTGTCTGGCCTTGCTTCTGTCCCTGATCCCCTTTGCACAAGGGAGAAGTACTGTGATGCTCCCACTTGCTGTGCTGACTCCTGTGGCAGGGGGACCTGCAGGAGAGAGGTTTGGGAAGCAATATTGCCTGTGTGGCTTTATGTAGCCTGGGTCAGCACCCAGATACAGACCCAAGTGATGAAACAACAGTGTGCAAATATTCTGCAAAGACCAGACTCCTGGTGGATCTTGTTGATCGTTAAGTGCCAAAATCCTAATACAGACGGGTAGGCAGCAGCCCTTGTTTGCTTTTCTGCACCCAGGCATCTAATGGTCGCTGAGCTCTGCTCTTGAGTGTTCTGCAGCTCTGTGCTCTGCCCATTTACTCACCTAGCACCGGGAAATGTGGGGCAGGAGCTGGGGTCCCAGGCTGATCTGAGCCCTGTGCGATGCAGACCTGCAGTGGATGCACAAAGAGAAACTCTCCCTGGCTGCGAGGTAGCTTGGGACCCAGGTGCAGCAAAGGCACCAGCGAGAGCTGGCTCTTCGAAAGGATAGGGGGTGTGTTCCCATTGTGCCTGTTCTGGTTTGCTCCTGTCAAACCTCTTCTCATTATTCTCGCCTTGAGCTGTCTCAGGCCCGAAGGCAAAGTGCTACAGAAGGCTCTGTGGGCTTTCCCTTGAGAGATGTGGGGTCCTTGGAGAGTGGCTGTTCAAGGGAAGCACTGCAGTGGGCTGAATCGAGGCTGTTTCAGGCTGCACAGCTCTGAGCTAATCTCCCAGAGGCAGAGACATTACTCACCAATCAGGAATGTGTCTGTATTTTTCCTAATGAGAACAAAACATTTTATCCCTGTTCATTAGCAGAGAGTTAGCGTGTACAGTTGCTATGCCAACAGACTCCTCTCCTCCGCAGACGCACTGGGGGTGTCCTCCATGCCATGGTTAGAAGGGTGAACGAGAAGGCTGGTTCTGGCAAGAAAAAGATCCCATTGTTTTCCCAGGGCTGCCTGGACTTTGTGCAGCTGGCCAGACCTTGCCTTCTCAGGGGGAAGGGAACCACAGCGGGAGTCAAGTGCAACAGAGATTTAATTTATTGGAAAAATAGTCTTTGCATTTCACGCTATGTTGTTTTTTCCAGCTTGAGGCACACTCTTCAATAAGAGAAATGAAGGTGTCTCAACGTTCCCAAGAGTCCAGATGGTAAGCAAAATGCGCCGGGAGTCAGCACTGGGACGCCCATGGACTGCTGCAGCCCGCCGGGCTCCTCCATGCTCCTGATCATCCCGGTTTGTGTGGACAGTGTCATGCTGGGCAGCCTCTTGATGCTGCTGCAGTACGAACCCACCTGAGGAGCTGTGCCACCTGGGGTTAGTTGGACGAGCTCACCAGGCACGTGGTCTTCTGGAAAGAGTGAGTGGCTGTATGTGAGAATGTGCACTGTTCCCTTTGCAAAGGGAACGTTCCCTTTACGCAGGGAAATGCTGTGAAGGATGAAGGGCATCTCTTCAACAGAAGCTCTGCTCTGTAGAGTTATGCTGTAAGCAGATGTATTTACTCCAGGCATTACTTGTTTGCCTGCCATTTTTGTCTTTGTCTTGATCTTCCCCACCCCCCTCAGCTTTCTTGAGGGATTGATTGGGATTTGTGGGTTGCAGTGCTGCTGAAGTCACTTTTGCAAGAGTCTTCGTGGCACCTCTGATGCTGCACTTAAAATGTAAAATACAACTTTAAAACTTTGAATTTTCTGTACAAGTGAATGAATTTAACCTGCAGGCAGAAATAACAAAACAAAAACGTGACTTTCTGCTGGTGATCTGTAACTAGAAATGGGCCAGTGAGTGTTGCCAAATGTGAAGGCAGACTCCTGGAGCAGGAGTGAAGTTCATCTCTGTCTGTCAATCACCACGCAGCATGATGAGCTGCTTTGTGCTGGCTGAGCTCTGTGGTGTTGACAGCTATAGACCCTTGAAGAAATGTCTCCCTGAAATTGAGTTCTCCTTTCATGCTGCTTCCTGTTAAACAGGATAGTTACAACTCCTATGTCAGTTTACCTAGTGAAGCACTCTGTAAGTGAATGTGTGGAATCTGAATATGGGAATCTGAATATCAAATGTAGGGTGGTACACCAGAGATCCCAGACTGAATGAGCTGCTGGAGATCTGCAGATCTGCATGAACTTCTGGCTGGGAAGTGAAACTCTGGCACCTGGATATAAGGAGCTGATTTAGATGAGTCACTGACTTTTGCACTGGAGAGATGAGTATCACTGGGAGTACAGGAGCCCTTCATCAGAAGAATGTCTGCTTGTTGGACTTGCAGCTATAGCAGCAGGAGGGATCAGCAGAAATAAAAACAGTGAACAATGCCAGATAGCAACCCCCAGCCCAGACCTCTCTGGGTATACAGCCTATGTGGTTTCAGTTTGGTAGTAGATCTTGACTGAACTCTTAGATGACAAAAAGCAAGTTTCAGAAAACCTCTTTCAATCTGGAGCATCCAAGAATAAATTCCGAGTACATATAACACCTGTACAAAGATTAGTGAGTCTGGTTTCCTCAGCTTTGCATTGCTCTGGGTGGTTCCAGTAAAACCACTAAATCAAAGCTGTTTGAAATAGGGAATGAGTAAGTACTTGAGATGACTTGAATTCAGTCCAGTCTCTTCTGGATCCATCCTTTCAGGGTACATAAAAAATAACACTGTAAGGAGGACAGAGGCCTGTATGTTGTATTCTTTGAGATATCGAGCTGATTCTGTCCAGATCCTATTGAAAAAGTGCTCCAGCAGAAGTGCACTAGACAACATGGGTTTTAGTACCTTTAAATGTGAAAGATCATGTCTGGACAAACTAACTTGTGAGAAGTGAGTTATGGTTATTATCTGAGTCGTGCTCTACTTCATTCCTGTGCAGCCAGAGTAGCAGCTCAGTGTTACCTAGGAGAGTGTTACTTGTTCCCTCCTCAGCTCTTCCCTGCCTTTTAAACAGTGCAGGGGCTGACTTTCTGCCCCATTTTCTGTGCACCACGACTTTTTAAGAGTAAAGATGAACATGCAACTGCTGTGCTTGTGTGCAAGGCAAGAATTGTTCAGGAGGACCCTCACCTTTGCGGGGAGGAAAGCACATTGCTCCAGACCGGGATGATGTGATTTGGCTGTAGATGTTTCTTTCTCCTTGCTTCCTACGCCTGGCAATCAGTTCTGTGTAGTGTATAGTGTGCTCTCTGCAGACTGCTCAGAATAGTGAGGGGGTTGGCTATTACTAGACCTGGGGCCACGTGCTTCCTTCACATGTGATGTGAAGCCTCTGCATTGCTACCTCCAGCTCCAGCTCCCCTTCCTAATGAGTGAAAGACCACTCCAAATGGCACTTGGATCTTGCATCTTGATGTCTTGGGGTTCTCTTTCTGAAATGTCTCCCAATACACGTTCTTTTTCACTAGGTGTACATGCTCCATTTGTTTAATGATTTAACCTTATTACAACTAGATTCTTGTTTTGGTAGTGTCTGATCATCTCTCAGTGGATATATTATACAGACCTACATGTATTGACAGGTAAAGAATAAAAGTTCCAAATAGGTTTCTACATTTTGCCTCTGAAAGCACTTCAGGTGCTTGTAGAACCTTGAGAGAAGGGTTCTCCCCCTTCATCAGGATGAGTTATAGGCTGTTCATGGGATGAGGTGTTCCTTCTAATCCTTAGAGTATAGTTCAAAGTCCTAAATTGTGAGGCTGGTTTATATTTTTAAAAAGCTGTTGGCACTGAGTACTGTAAGTCTAGGTAATATATTTGCCCTCTCTGGTATTCTGTTGGGTTTTAATGGCCTTGCTTCTTCTTTTTTAGTTCCAGTTATACTTCTGTATCTCTGCATCTTTAAAAAAATGCTTGTTTGACTCTTAGTAGTGAAACTGGCAAAGGACAGAGAAAAGCCAGATATTTCAGCCTGACAGGAAAGTTTAGATTGCTTAGTGAGCTCAGCGTGTATAAATAACAAAGTTCTATATCTGATAATCAAGAATGTGGGAAGCAATTAGGATCACTGCATTTGTGAAAGAAATCACTCAGGATTTTGAGGGAGTCATGATAAAAACAATGTCCAAACCCAAATATTCTCATATGGCTCTGCATGAGAACCAGGTGTGGTAAGGATATTGTTGTTTCAAGTTGTGTCAGGAAATCACAGAATACTAGGCCCATACTGGAGTAAAAAGTTGATGGATTGAAATGCTCATAAATAACATAGGACAGATTAAAGTCCTGGCACACAACCTTGTCAGGAGGGATCCATCCTTCACCAGGGCAGGCTAATTCAAGTATTTTCAAAGAACCAACAGGGAGAGGAAGATTTTGGCAAATGCACTCTATTCTGGAGGAAGAAGCGTGCAGCTGAATGCTGAGGCTTGAAAGTAAACTTGCTTTTGAGCAAACTCAGTTTAAGAAGTTAGGCTGAATATTTTAAGAGAATTACCTCACTAGCAATTCACTACAGAAGTGGGGAATCCCTGCTGTATTTGATATCCTCACAGTAGCTTCTCCAGCTCTTATGGAAGTTGAGTTTTTCTATAGCTTTAGGAAAACCATTGCCATCTGAAGAAAGGTATTTTCAGATTTTAAAAATGGAACAGCAGCTACAGTGACCAGAGATGAGGGTTACCTTCCATACAAAGAACAGAATAAACTGGGATTCTTCCACCCGAAAAGCAATTAGTGACAGTTACCTTCAAATCCTGAATGGCATGGAAAGGTTAGAGGGGGAACAACCTTTTTTTTCCTTTTTCATTACAAGTATGAATAGGTGTTGCATGGATCCAGCGTGAAGTAAGCTTAAAAACAAATAATGACTTAGTCCTTGATGTGTGCAGTTAACCTGGGAAGCCACAGGATGTTGTGAATGCCAAACATCTGTGAGTATTTGAGGACACGGAGCAGGTCTATAGAAGAAGGAACTATTGAGGGTTAGTAAATGCATGGAAACCACCTCTATCCCAAGAAGACCCTGAGCTGCACATGGTGGAAGCCTGGAAGAGTATTCAGGAAGGTAAAGTGCTATTATGTGCTTACTTCATTCTTATGTTTCAGGCCAGAGCCAGACAACTGCAACCTGGTTCGTCAGCATGGAGCGGGAGGGGGGATACAAATAAGACTGGTAAAAAAAGAGACTGGCACAGCTTGTGTTCTAGGTTGGTTCTGTGATGCTTGTGATGTACAGCATGCATCTCTTGCTTCCTAAAGGCACTGCCTGTGGGCTGTTTGAGTCTGCAGACAGTTGACTTGAGTTTGAAGAGAAGTGGAGAGTATATTTCTGGATACCGCACAGGTAGGAAGGGTGGTATGGAGATGAGTATTCTAAGCAGAGAAGCTGACTTTCCCCCTTTCTCTGTGCATATGCTGTTCCTATGGGATAGTACGTATTTTACTGAGGTACAGAGACTGTCTTACTGCTGATAGCCTGAATCTTACTTGTGTGAATTCCCCCCCTTTAATGAGGTGTTTCTTGCCTTGTAATGCACTGTAACTTAGTTTGAGCTAAAATGAGTGATAAGCTGATGCATTACAGTGCAACCTCTGTTCCAAAGAATTTTTGAACTAAAAATGTCATGGCCTACGTGAGGTTCCTACTCTTCAGAAGTACTCAAAACACTGGCCTTATTTTAGGTCCTGTCTAAACATTTAAAAATAATTTGAAAACAGGGCTCACTTCTATATACTTCACCCCTGAAAATCTAGGCTTGAACTTGGTTTTAGATGCTTACCCAAATCTGCAGAGGGCACAGTACAGAACAGCCCTTAGTTGTTCCTTTGAACTTTTAATTTCAGAAGGAAGAGAACAATGTCAGGGTCTCTGTCATTTTGTCCCTAGAGACGTAGTCTCTGCTGTTAGGCAGTATCCTGTTGGGCTTTTTGATTTTTTTTTTTAACTTGTTGTTGACTAACTTTGCTGCTGTAGTCCTTGGGGAGCAGCTATGGAAAGCTGACCGGTAGTGGAATTAGGATGACGTGTATTCTTGCAGGAATGCTCTTCTGACTGAAAACTGAGTTGATATATTTTGGGAAACTATAGCCCCTTTCCAAGGATACAGAAACTATCTTGTCTGCATCTCATACTCTGTAGTGAAAGTTACTCCATGGAGTGGCTGAGATTGAGTGCTCAAATTACAGCTGAGTAGTACAGACAAGCCTGGGGCTGACAAAAGCCAGGTGGAGTCCTTACAGGATTAGGACAAGGGTCACATTGGGGAAGACTGGCATCAGGTGGAGTGGACTAAAGTTCCCATCCTGTTAATCAGCATCTTGACATGTTGCACCTATTTAGTCAGCTGTTTGATGCAGGAAGAAATTTCTATCCCAAACCCTAAGTCTCATCATTGCAGAGTAGCAAGGGGCTCAGTTGTTACACCATTTACAGAGCATCTTTCTGTTTTTGCTCACAATTTCTCAATTATTGTTTTCATCAGTAGCTTTGCTCAAGCAATGATTCTCTCTCAGCTTGTTCCTGTGTGTGCTGGACCTCTCTGCCATTCTCCAGATAGTCTGTCCAGATTAGATTTAGTTTGACCCCATCTTTAGCCAGTATGATCTTTTCTATTCCTAGCTGATCCGTGATTTTAACTAGTGTATTTTCCACTAAGCCCTGAGAAGATTGAAATTAAAACTTTTTTATGAGGGTAACTTGTGCCAGCCCCACTGTGGCCTCCTGGGTTGACATGAGGTGGCTGATTGTTCAGTTTGGTCCATGTGTAAGCCTGAAGAGTACTGTCTGAGCCACACTTCTGTGGGGTTTTATTAGTTTTCTGTGTGTGGCAGAGTAGAACAGTTTCCTTTACCAGAGGAAGGCACAGTCCCTGTCATGTGTGTGGAGCTTAAAATGACAAAGGAAGGGTGCCTGAAACTGGGACAGTCTGCAAACAGAACTCTGCTGACCACAGGCTATGGTTTATCCTTCCAGCACAGATGTGCATAACTTTTGCCTTATTTCTTTAACAGACCTCTGCTCTGTCTAGCTGTTCCTTCTAGCAGAAGAGCAGCCACTCAGATGCAAAAACTCAGTGCTATTCCTAACAAACTACTGTAAATCTGGTTTTCCTGTCTCCTGGGCACTTTTTTGCCCAGGGGTGACCCTGGCAAGGCAGCATTCTCTTGAAAAGCCAACAGTCAGCCAGTTATACTGGCTGAAATTCCTGCTTGTAGCAGTTTGCATTTCAGACTAGCACTGCAGACCTGTTTAGTGCATCTCTGCAGCCCCGGGGTGAAGGTCTGGGCTTCCCTGAAAGGGGAAGGGATGAGCCAGTCAGTCCTGCCCAGCCAGTGGCTGTCAGACTGTGCAGGTGGGGCGGTAGCAAACAGATGGAGAGCAGTCTCAACCAAAAAGTCTTTAAAATTCATGGCTCCCATGAACAGGTAGCTGGTTCTCTACCTTTATGCCTTTAGGACAGCACCAAAGAAGCTTTTGCAGCCCTGAACAGGACCAGTAGCTCAAATGGTTTGCCAGAAAATTAGGATCTCCTCAATATGAGCAAACAGAAACCCATGTTGCAATGCATTAAAATTTATTTTGTCTTGCTATAAAATTCGCTGTTCTGGATAAGGTGTGGCTAGATGTTAACAAAGTGACCAGAGAACTCTTGCTCCACGTGCTTTATTTCTCCAAGGACCAAATCTTGCAGTGTCGCAGTTTCTGCTTCCTCTGCCACTTAATTTTCCCATTGCTCATTTTCACTCCTCTGTATTGTGGACCCTCAGTAATATGGATGCAGAGCAATTGCCTGATGGCCCATGCACAGTAGTAGCTCTCCCACCCCTGTCTGTATACAGTCTGGTGCTCTGAATTTTATCCTTGAAACAAGAACAATGTCTGGGTGGAGGGCTGTGATTGCAGGAAGAATATGCTGCATCACTGCTAATAGCCTGTGTCTCCTCAACCACATGCTCCTTGAGAGCCCTTCGTGGATGGTTCCTGGGCCACCATTCCATGTTGGACTACATTTGAAAGCACTGGATATCCAAGATATCCACCCTGTGTGGGACAGTCATTGCTCAGAGCTGTTGAGACTGGTGTGAAGTTGATCCTGGCTCTCAGCTCTGGACCCAGCCTGTTCAGGCTTCTGCAGAAGTGCAGTGGGAGCTGTTGTGTTTTATATGTTATGTAGTTATGAAGCTTCCCAAGCTTGGGAAGGTTCCCAGACTTTTTGAACAGCATGGGATGTTGCTGTCTGTTATTGGCCTTATGAAAGCCTTGGCATTGGTTTGCAGAGGTGGAAGAAAATGTCTGGCTACCTCAACTTGGATCATTATCTAGCCGACCTGTGTCACTTAATTGCCAGACTATTGAACCTAATAGTTCATAGCTGAGGACTGAGAACCTTCCAGGCTTAGGCACTAATTCATGGAAGATTAATTGTTCAAAGCGTCACTTCTGATACTGCTTTAACATGACTTGAGTAATACAAGATAGAATACACCCCATCTTGGTTTGAAGGCAAACCACAAGCAGATTGTGGTAGTGATGTGGAGCTGTGTTGATTTTGCTGTCTCTCCTGGGTGGGAGGGGATCGGTGCTACTCATGTGGCTGCATTGCATTAAACGTGTTTGCATGTTACTGCCTGTGTTCATGGCTGGAGCCAGAACTGCTGACAGTCTTGGAGTGATAGGGGAAGGGTCTGCTGTCAGACTGTACGTTTCTCCAGAAAATTACTGGGAAGAGCAGAAAAGCGAATTTTATTTGAAATGGAGGAAAACTCTAGGGAGAAGAATTCCTTCCTGTCTACCCAGGGCATATTAGTTCTTTACAGAGCTGTTGTGGTGCTAAAATCTAAGATTTAAGGGGTGTCAAGGAAATTGCTTTAACAGAACAGAGCACCCTGCACTGTTCAATGTCTGCAGAGTGAAAGGATTTATTCAGATCAGGCTCCAGTGTTTAACATTTCTCATTTGCATCTTGACAACTGGATGGTGGAGCTCGGGATGTGGTCCCTGTGTGTCTGCCTGTGGTCTGTACCACTGCTGGCATGAAATCCTTCTGTGGTTGGTCTCTGTTCTCCCTTCTGCTGTGCAACCCTGCGGGGCTGCTGCTGGCATGGAGACCATGGGGTTTCCTCTGGGGTACAAGTGTAGGACTGGTGCTTTTTCACAGGAGTTTCACAGGACGTTTGAAGCTCCTCTCCTCTCTTGCTAGGTGACTCCAAGCCAGACTGGATGCAAAAGAACTTGACTCGGGAGTGTGGCCTTTGCCTCTGGGACGTGAGAGCTTGGTTAGGGGTCACAGTCCTGTCCTCTGGGAAGCATGTGCTGGTTGCAGAGGTCTCTCTTCCTTCTGGAGGGACATCTGCCAAGGAAAATAGACTCTAAGGCAGAAGTGATTACATTGAGATTGTGTGCTGTCCTGGCTCTTTCTGTACAAGGGACTTGGGCATTTCTGCGTTACAGAAATCAGCATAGAACAGCTAGTGCAGAGCAGCATTCTGGCTTTCGTAGCCTGTGGAGCCAAAGCTGGGAACAGGAGGATCCTGGCTGAGGCTGGGGAGAGGTGCCCCTAATGATAGGGAGGGCAGTGCGGTTGGGAAGGTGTGCCTTGTTCGAGGTGGAGGCCGGTAAAATATGAATCACATCTGTTTGAAGTAGTGATGAAACCCCAGATGAAGGTTTTCTGTAATACCCGGCCAGATCGTCTGGAGTACTCCAGCTTTCCTTATTCCCTGGTTAGAACGGACGGTCCTGACCTACTTTTAGCAATCGTGGTTCTGCTGGAGGCTTGGCTGTCCCGACAGCAAACACGTTATCTGCTGTGTTCAGCATCTGAGTGAGAAGTTTCCATCAAACGTTTGGCAGACAGGGAAGAGCTGTTCCTGGAAGAGGGACTGTTGGTGCGTTAAACTCGATTCTGCCACTTCTGTGCACAATGGCTCCGACCTTGGCTTTGGTTTCCCATGGTGTGCATTAACTTTTGTGCTGTGCTGTCAGGATTCAGTGAGATGGTATCTAAATGTTAATATAAGAGATACTGCCTTTAGAAATAGCCAGTGAGGTTAGGCTTCCAGCCTCCTAAATATGCGATTAGGCAGGGCTAGAGTTACATTCTTAATATTTAAAAATAAATAAAGGCTATAAATGTACCATAAAATAGATGTTTAAATAGAAATGTCATCCTGGGGCAAATTGCAAAGCTCTGTGTAGCTCAGTATCCTGCCTTTGACAAGATCCAGAAGCAGATGCTTAATGAGGGCTGTAAGAAACAGGGCATATATAATGTGGTAGGTTTGGTTTGTTTTTTTTCATTCTCTCCCCTGCCTCCATTTGCCTCCCAGCTTATGACCATCATCAGTTTAGGGCCCTGTTTGTCCAGGAGTAGTATCTCATCATCTGATTGTGACCATATCTATTCTCCATTAATTTATATAATCCCTCTTCTAACTTGTTTATGTTTCTGGTCTCCATGACATCCTACAGCCGTGAGCTCTACAATTTAATTATGCATTTTAAGTGTTATTTGAAATATTTCTACACCCAGTGACAATATCCTTGAACTGGCTTAGGAGAGTTGTCTGTCACTTTGGTGAGTGCTCTCATTTTCTGCATTGTAAGACATGGTAGTCAATTCTTCCGTGTTTTTCATCTTGATACTATGTCATGTTTCAGATCTCTTGACTTTTCCCAATCTTCCTCCGATTGTTTCTTTGTGCACCCGAAGTCCTGCTCTGCTCAATCTCTCCTTATATAGAAGCTGATCTGTGCTTTTGGTCATCTTTGTCGTCCCTTTTGTCATTCTGTCTCCTTTTTCAGATGTGGGAATCAGAGCTGCCTTCAGCATTCAACAACATAATGGGGATATGTGTTTTCTTTCCTAATTACTCCAAAGCCTGTATTTGCCTTTTTACTTGATACTAAATACTGAACTGACATACCAAGTTTCAAAAGTTTCTCTGAGTGATAACAGCTAATTTGCATCCTGTTGTGTTTATGTAATTAGAGTATTTTTGGTTGGTTTTGGTATCTATTGGCATCTAAGGTATTGTGTAGTTAGTTAAAAGTGCCCGAGTTCTGTTACTTTTTGCAGCCTTTTCTGAATTTGATTGCGATGAAGAATTTTTTTAATAATAAAATTTGCCACTTCTAGATGTATTTGTCTCCTTAGGTCTTATGGGAACATATTGAACAGTGCAGGTTGCAGAATAATTTTTTGGCAGATCTCACTGATAATCTTCATCTGACAGGGAAACTCTTTATTTCCTGTCTTTTAACTACTTATTAAATCATGATAGGAACTGCAAGTTTCATTTCACAGTAGCTTAACTTTTTTTTTTTTCAAGAGCCTTATTTTTTTAAAAATCAGTTTAGTTCATATTAAACAGATTCAAATCCGTCTCTTGAATCTCAGTTAACCAGAAATGGGAAATCTGCTCTTGGAATTTCCTGGGTACTGCAGGGGTTTCTCTCTGCTCCAAATTTTAGTCTTGTATTTTGATCAGCAGTTGGCTTCTTGAACTTCTGCAGGCAAATTTGTTTCTAGAGGGAGTGATGGGCTCAGATTTATGTAGATTTGAATAGAAACAGAGAATTTGCTCAGCAGGGTGAATTGGATGGGTAACCTCAGTAAGCTGTGCTTTCCCAGCAGGGTTCTATTACAGCTGGATTAAACCTATCTAGGCTCTCTGGATATGCACTACCCATTAAAGGCTAGAAAATGGGATTTTTTTTTTTTTCCTGACCACTTATCTGGGAGAATATTTAAGTCACTGATGGTATTTGACTGGATGCAAACTTGACATGTGATGTGGCAGCTAGAAGAGCAGGAGGTTGTTGGGTGGGTAAAGGGAGGGCTGGTGGGTCGCGCTGGGGAAAGTAATGTTTGCTCTGTGTGCAGCATTAGAAAGCTGAAGGGATGGCCTGTCCAGGTCAGGTGCTGTCAGAAGAGAACGCTCATCCAGGTCAGGTACCTAAAGGGAAAAAAAAAAAAAAAGAAAAAAAATGCTGACAAACAGGGATGAGCTCAGAGAGCTACAAGAAAAATTAAGTATTTCTGACTGAAGAAGCTCAGACCACTTAATGTGTCCATCCAAAGGATTACACGTGCTGCAATCCGTGATTCAGGAATGCTCAAAGCTGGCAGGATGTATAAGGGAAGGATTGCCTTATGCTTGTCTGCCCTTAGACTACTTCTTAGGCATCTATTATTGTCTGCTGCTGGAGCCAGAGTTTCTGTGTAGGTGGACCTCTGTCAGAGTTAGAATAGCTGTCTTTATCTTCTTGCCCAAGGAGGATTAAGCAGAAGGATTAGTTTTCAAACTCTTCATGCAGAAAGTGCCTAGAAGCTTCTTTGACTTAGAAGATTTTGTGACAAGCAAAGTTAGACAAAATGACAAGGCATTTTACTTGGGGTAAAAAACTCTCAGGGATAAGCTTGCTGGGTTAAGGTGGCAGTTTCTGTAATTTAGGAGCCCTAAGAAAAAAATCCTGCTTTCACTAGGAGGCTTTAGTCAGGAGCTCGTGGGCTAGAAGAAGAGATGGTTGGTGGTGTTCTGTGGTTTGATTACGCAGAAAGTTGGAGCGGATCCTAAAGGACTCTAATCCTCAAATGTCTAACACTGGCTGAACTATATCCTTTGGTTGTGTTGAGATGCTGAGAAACTAATAGCTGGCTTGATTTCCACTTCTAAAAATGCACATACATCACGGTGTGTGACTTTGGGTTAGTGCTTGAGAGGATGGTGAAGTGAAAAGTTAACCCTCGATTTACAATGACAGAGTATCTATAAAGAAAGCTTCTTTAACAGCAAGCAGCTTGTGGTTGCTTTATATTCCTTGTAAATGTTTGTGTAGTTTGTCTTGGTTTATATAAAGTTCACTATTTAACACTGTATTAATCATTAACTCTTCATTAACCAGTTCTACTGGAAGCTTAAACTAGTGTTTATAACACATTTTCTTCTGTGCAAGGGTAAAGTTCAGTTGTGGTAGAGCTGTTTAGAGGAAATTACTGTCCACTACCATCAGTTAATTCCAGTATGGCTAAAATTAATAATTAGGTGACCCCAGAGGAACTTTCTACAATTTCCACAGAAACTTCATACAGTTTTTCAAAGAACAGTGCATGAGCATCATTAAAGTGGCTGCAGTATCACAAAGGTGACAATATTTTGTGCAACATTGGTTTAGTATAACTTCAGCCTCCTTCCAGAAAAGTACCGTGTAGTGGTCAGCAGAAATTATCAAGCATTTAGAAAACATAACTTTCCCAAGTTTCCCATTTTTTATCTAATAATGCCATTAATTCTGTAGTACAGAATTTCTGCCAGCTTTCCTTGCCATTTCAGATTTGATATTTTGTCTTTAAAGATTTGGGTTTTTTTTTAAGTTTTGACATCAGCTCTGATGCTACTCACATCTGGTGTAACAGAGCTCTCTTGTCTGTGCCAGTTGTGCTCTGACAGGATGGCTTGGACTTGGGATTCTCCTTGGGGTCAATTTTACTTGGAAAACAGAGGTCTGTGTTCATCTCTGCCAGAGCTGCTCACTGCAAGTGTTCTTAAACAACAGAGCAGGGAACTGGCCTGGTAGTAGTAAATAAGACTCAAAAAAAGATTTATTTATTTAAGGGGAATGCCATCTTTCACAGCAGAAAACAGCAAGTCTCTGTTA
The DNA here is from genome assembly GCF_001604755.1 of Lepidothrix coronata. Lineage (NCBI taxonomy): Eukaryota > Metazoa > Chordata > Aves > Passeriformes > Pipridae > Lepidothrix > Lepidothrix coronata. The sequence continues at coordinate 2,557,414 of NW_016690264.1, forward strand.
AGCATATGAAGCTTAGAAGGGAGCTGTAATTCAGGGCTTTTGTGCAGAAAACACAGCAGTGGTCGTCTTCCTGCTGCTGGGCTGTTTGAATGTGCTGGAGCACAAGGGTCGTCGTGCAGCTGGAAGAATGGTGCTTTTAATTGTTAAATCTTTTAGTGCTCTCACTGTGGGTTGGCTCTGCAAATGATACAGTGGAAGTTGCAGGTGGAAATTTCAGGGACCTACTTTTTTTTCAGAGGATAATTCTGCTGGGTTTGGTGTCAAGTATGAAATCTAGCCTAGAACTTGGAACATTAACTGACCTCTCAGTGTTTGGGGGATAGAATGTGGTATTAGGGAAATAATCTGTGAGGATTGAAATAATCTTTATGTGTCAATATGCTGTTAAAATATGTCCAAATCAGTTCTGGGTTTGTTTCCTTAATAAATGTGTTACGTCTCTGAGAGGGATACATGAGGTCAGAGAGGTAAAAATAGTGCTACAGAAAACATGGTCCCACTTCAAATTCCAGGTAACAAAATAGTGCCATTGCTTCGACATTACTGGTTGTTGTTTTGTGGATGTGATATAAATATTCTGTGGCAGAACTGACTAATCCTCTAGCCCTTCTGTTGTCATCCAGATTAACTAAATGAAACTCAGAAGTATCATTTGGATATTAATATTTTACAGGGAGTTAGAGGCAATGTTCAGAGTATTGTCTGGAGCATTTTCCTATTTAACGGGAATTCATCAAAAAAAATGGAATATTTAAAAAGAATCTTTAAGCTTTGGCAATTGCATTCAGAATTAATTAAAGGCTACACACTTTTAGTGCAATCTGTCTGCAACAGCTGTGTTATACACTAGCAATGAGCACAGGAAGCAGAACGGTTCAGTAAATCCATAAAGAGCTCAGTAGTGTAGCTTGTCATGAAACCATCAGATTTAAATGTAGGTTATCCTCCTCCTTCCTGTCCTCCCAGAGAGGTTGTGATGGGCTTAACTGAAAGGCAAGCATAAAAAAAGGCAGTGATGCCCGTGCTTGAGAAACAACTTGGCAAATGGAATCAAAAGACACTGCTGGCTTTTTTTCTCTCAGTTTTCATGTAGGGTGCAAATCCTTCTGGCTGCTGATAGCTACACACTCCTGCTCATTTCTAATGTGTGTTTGCTCACCTGGCAATAAATACAAGTTCATTTGCTAATGGCTCTTTAGCAAAGAGCAACAAAGGGCACTATATTCAGTGTTTATCCATTGTGCAGGGTGATTAGAACTAGCCTGCAGAACATGCTGTACTACCCTTTTGTTTTGTTTTGTTTTCTCTGTTCTCCCAGAGTCATGAGGACTAGATGGCAGTTTCCTACCTGACATACCTTTGAGGGCTAGCTCTTAACAAAGTGACTTCTAGGTGGATATTGGTGACTGAAAGAAGAGTAGATACAGGTCAGACCTTTGAGCACAGCAAGATCTGCTTTTGATTATGGTCTGCTGGAATGAAGGGCTAGTTGCTTTTCCAATCTCTTTCCTGTACAGGTGCTCCAATAGGTAACGTGCTTTCAGTGAAACATTAGGGATAGGTTTGAAGACAGACTGAAGAGCTTGTAAGGAGATCTGTGTCGCTAGAGGAAATAACCTTCATGTGCTGGATTTTGAGTTCAAGTACTGGTAGCATGTGTTAGTTGTGCCCTGGTAGTTGTCAGTGGTGCTCTGGGGGGGACAGAGCAGTTGAGCAGCTTGTAGGCACAACCTCTAGCCAGAAAGCCACTATTTCAGGATTCATAAATCCTGGAGACACATGCTGATTTTACTGTGTGAGTGCTGGCAGAGGAAGGTTGCATTAGCTTGAAAGAAGATTACAGATCCCTCAGAGTGGTGTCGTTTAATGACGTCTTGTGATCCTCAGCTGCTTCCAGATCAAAGATTGTCTTCTCCATGTCCGCGTGGCTCTGTTCACAACATAGTCAAGCTCCTGCTGTTGGATGGCCATCAGCCTATTGTTTTGTTTGCAGGCCTTTTAAGCTTTGAAACTGAGGAGGCTCCAGACAGTTGCAGAACAAGCCACCGTGACACAGGCATGAGGTATAGAGACAGTCGTGTGGTTAAGGAGTCCCTTAAATCAAGTTCTCTCCAACAGTAATGGTGAGAATGCATTAAAAATAACTCACATGTTGGAGTTGCAGCAAGATCTGTTCTGCTGATGTAAACCTGAGGTGATGGAGTCAAGTTAGATCTCCCTCCTTCAGTCTGTGTGTTACCCCTTATCAGGCTTCCCAGGTAACATCTCCTGCCTGATGAGGGTTTCTCTCAGGTGCTACAGCGTGCTCTCTCACCACCATGGAAAAGAGACTCCAAGGCTAGCTCAGGGCTGTGTGCCAGCCTGGGTGAAGCAGAGTGTGTTCATAGCTCTGAAGCAGAAAGCACTAAGTGTCCATTATCAGGGCAAACAAAAGCCCCAGTGTGCACGTAGCCTAAACACGGCGCTGGTACGGTGTGAATCAGCGGCTGTGTGTGCCGGGGAAAGCTGCCAGCCCAGAGCCGGCATTCCTGCGCCCCGGTATATCCTGACAGCACTACCTACTTACCTACAAGAACCGTGTGAAGTGGAGCTTTTCCAGAGCTTCACAAAGCCTATATTTCATAAAGTGTTGTATTTATAATACCTTCCATCCGCTGGATTTCACAAGTAGACTAATCCTCTCAGCTGGTCTTTTGGTGGAGCAAAGATGCCAGTTTTACTGACAAGAGCCGGAAAGCAGACTTTTGTGGGTTTTTTTTTTTTGCAATAGCAGGGAAATAGGAGATGGATCTGGAGTGTTATGGCTATTGTTCTCAGCATTGCTACTGTGCTTTCTGCTCATTGTGTGCTGGATGTTGTACAGAATGAGTGTACAGTTTGTGTGGTGAGAAGTTTGTGACATAAATTGATTAAGTCTTGGAGTAAATGCTGGAGTAGTTTTCTCTTGAAATGCTGCAGATCTTTTCCACCTCTGTGCTGTAAGCACTTCTGGGCTAATAGCACTTTGAGCTTTCCAGAAAGACCCAAGAGGGATGATCCCATAGGAGGGAAGTGATGATAGTTTTCTTAACTTTAACTACAAAATTAACATCGCTGAGTTGTCAAAATGAGCACAGCAGATTACAGGCCAGTTCTGGAGGAGATATTGCACTCATCAGCTCTTTGGAGCCTCTGACCCAGCTTGGCATCTGTGTGGCTCTTTGCAGCTTTGATACCCCGTCTGTGAGAGGAGGAAGGGAAGGAAGGAAATAAATTCACAGCTGCATCACCACCTACTTCTCAATTTAAATGAGGTGGTACTCATAGTAAATTATTGAGTACTTGCAGCTGCTGCCCTTTCTCCATGGGGAAAGCATTAATCTAAATGTTGCAGGTACTTATTACCACATTTCCACCATGCTGTGGGGTTCCCCATGCTGTTCAGAGCAGTTGTTCCCATCCATGGCATGGCTTGGGTGGGTCACAGTAGATTTCAAGAGAAGTTGATCTAAATATCCTCTGGAGAGGAGCAGAATAGGTCTAGTGATTCCCAGGGTCTGTCCAACACCTTCCCTACTGGACTTGCTTGCACTTTGAGGCATGGGACAGGGAAGGAATGGAGCATCGTCCACAGAAGAGGCATGTTTAAATCACCTTTCACTGTACTGGGAGGGATGCTGTGCAGAGATGAGTGCCAGCAAGAGAATTCTACCCCAGAGAGTGCAGAAACAAGTGAGCAACTCTTCCCCTCATCTGGATATGCTGTGTAACTTCCCAAGGAGATGGGGGCCCACAGGGACTGGCTTGGCAGGGCTGGGAGCAGACTGGTGGCCCCAGAAGAGAGGCTGGGAATGCTGTGACTGACATTCTGGAGGTCTCATCCTGGCACCCAGGATCTGCTTGGGTGGGTCATGCTCACTGGCAGAGGTGGCATGGGAATGTTTCCTCTGCAGCACTAGTGGAAAAGACCCACAAGAGGCTGTTGATAGCCATAAGTGATAACAAGGAGAAGGTTTAATTATGATATCTAGATCAAATACAGAGCAAAGGGCTTATTAGTTTGCTCTGAATTAGATCTCAGGTACAGTTTATTTAAACAATGGTCCTGCAGGTTTTGTTTGTCTTGGACAGCAGTTTGTTTTACTGTGGTGTTGCTCATTAATACTGTATATGGTGTGCTGGCTCCTATGGAAATGTGGTCCTGTCCTGGAGAACTTCCAGTATAGCATCTTAGTTATATTGTGCAGGAGTTGAGTTAAACATGGCTTTTTCTGGTATTACAAGAGTAGTGATCAGCTTCAGTGTTTCATTACGTGCAGTATTGCAGCTTCTTCTGAGGATACTGTGCCTGTCATCTTGGTAGGGAGATGAGTGAATTAAGTTTCTGATGCTCCTCTGCAAGCTGTTGGTGTTTCTGCAAATGTCCTGTGCTGGCTCTTCATGTTTAACTCTGTCTTCTATAGTTATTCATGTTCTCTTTACCCATCTCTCATAATGAGAGTGCTGCTGAATGATTTTGAGTGTTAATCTTCACTTCTGGTTCCAAGGAGTCATAACAGCCTTTCCTCTCTTGCAGAGTGTTTACCATGCCTCTAGGAACGTTTCTCCTTCCTGTTCTCTGTTTCTTGGGAGCAGCAATTCCACAGGGACTGCAGTATGTCACATTCTCACGCAACACTACAAAATTCCTCCACCTGTCCATGGACTTGGAATCTGGGACCATTTATTTGGGGGCCACCAACTTTCTCTTTCAGCTGACATCTGACCTGCTGATGGAGAACATGGTTCAGACTGGACCAGTTCTGGACAGTAAGGATTGCCTCCCCCCAGTCTCAAAGCTGGAGTGCCCCCAGGCACACCACACTGACAATCACAACAAGCTGCTGCTGGTGAACGCAGAGCAGAAGGAGCTCATCGTGTGTGGCAGCGTGCACCAGGGGATCTGTGAGAAGAGGAGCCTCGCGTCCATCGACCACGTCCTCTTCCGACCAGAGAGCCCTGGTGACACTCAGTATGTTGCTGCCAATGATCCCAATATCACCACTGTGGGACTCATAGCCTACTCAAAGGATGAGGTCCCCTTGCTGTTTGTGGGACGAGGGTACACTAGCCGAGGAGTGGGAGGAGGAATTCCTCCCATCACTACTCGAAATCTCAGGGCCCACGGAGGGGATGTTCAAGCAACAGACTCTCACTCCATTTTCTCCTATGAAGAAACAGCAAAACTGGCTGTGGGCCGGCTCTCCGAGTACAACCACCATTTCATTAAATCCTTCACTTACCGCTCGAGCGTCTATTTCCTATTCTACCGGCGGGACCTCAAATCTCAGTCACGCGAGTACAAGACCTACATCTCGCGCATCTGCCTGGACGACTCTCATTACTACTCGTATGTGGAGCTACCTCTGCTCTGCCAGAGCAAAGCCAATACATACAGCCTCCTGCAAGCAGCCTATGTCACCCGGCCAGGAAAAGACCTGGCCCAGGGGCAGCTGGACACTGAGGGAGAAGTGCTGTTTGCTGCCTTCTCTGCCTGGCAGGCGTCTTCTGGGAAACTGAGCGAGGAGTCTGCGCTCTGTGTCTACGCCATGGAGGAGGTGGATCGCCTGACCAACTGGACTAGGGATGTTTGCTACATGAGAGATGGGAAGTCAGAAGAAGGGACAGAAGTGGCATATATTGAATACGATGTCAGCTCCAACTGTGTCCAGCTGCCAGCGGTAAGTGGCTTTCCACCTTTGAGTAGTCTGCAGCGTGTTCTTGTGTTGCTTTGTGTTCCTGAAGTCATCCTGCTTTTGCAGATGGATGTTAAAATCTGTTTGGGTTAAAAACCTCAGGGCTCAGTCTGTTTTGCCCCACATGGGCAGGATTCCTTGCAGAGGGAGAGGGACTGTGTGTGGCAGTGGGAAGAGCATCTGGTGTGACCTGGCCCTGAGACCTGTCTCATGGCAACACCAGGCAAGAACACTGAAGCTGCAGTTCAGGTTGTGCTTTATCTGTGTCATCTCCTGGTCTGCACTGCAGGGAAGGAGAGAAGTATTTGTATGTGTACCTGTGTGTTGGGAAGGGGATTTAAGGGCTGTGCTGGATTATAGTGAGGTGCACCTCACAACAGCTGCCTGCAAGGGCACCCAGAAACAAAACAGAACATAAGCAAAACCAAGAGTCAGCACAGAGACATTCAAAGCCCACCTGGACATGTTCCTGTGTAACCTGCTCTAGGTGACCCTGCCTTGGCAGGGGGGTTGGACTAGGTGATCTCCAGAGGTCCTTTCCAACCCTAAGAGTTCTGTGATTCTGTGAAAATCCTAATTTCCTACAGACTGCTTTAGTCCTGCAGAATTTTTAGTCCAAGGAGGACCTTTTCCTGAGCTGTCTCTTCTTTGTCTCCAGAGCTGTAAGAGGTGGTAATCCTTCTTTAAATTCAACAACAAAGGCATGATGGGATGTTGCAGGATAAAAATGTGACCTAAAGTGGCTGTGACCCTGAATCCTCACAGTCTGGGAGCCACACTGTCTGGTGCTGTGATATTGGGGATAGTGATACAAACACAGGGCAGCAGCATTCTCCTGGATGCAGTGTCCTAGCATGAGACTGTGGCTGTGAGCAGCTGTTTGCACCAAGGGCGTTGCTGGTCCTTAGCAGAGCAGCATGTTATCTCGTGTCTCCCGTCTATGGAACAGGCTGTGCAGATAATTGCATCCTCCCAGACTTGTGCTACAAAGAGCTAAGTGGTACCACAGAGCTTTGGAAATCTCAGGGGTTGGGTGTGTGGTTCAAAACCAGTCTTAAAATAATGGGTTTCCCTTCAGTAGCTAAAGCTGACTGTAGAGTACTTGTGGGACAAGGGAAGGGTAAAGAGCAGACTTGGAGAAGGATGAATGTAAGGTCAGGAGGAGTATGTAAGAGTTGGGAAGCGAGTGATTGCCCAGCTTCATGTCCTGCTTTCACTGTATTTCTTAGCCATGCCCTATGTGTCCTTTGCAGGGCCACATGGAAGGACTTGTCACAGGTGATTTTTAGGGCAGCTGGATGGAGTTAAATGTCAAACCGGTGTGAGCATTTTAGAAAAATCTTTCATTCAAAATTATGTAGGGTCCCCCTGTACTGTTTGATCCAGTGGAGAAGTGGGTGCACAGGGTGGGAAAAGAAGGCCAGTCTCTGCTATGTGATTCCTGGTGCATGATCCCAGGCTTCCATCTGCATGGTTTGGCACATGGTGGGCTGACCAAAGCACGGCGTTTCAATAACAAGCGTGTCCAATGGTATGTAAATGTCCTAACAAACTCGATCCTTCACCATTCAGCACACGGTAGCGGTTGTCGTTCGGATTGTATCTAACAACGTGTAAGTGTCTGTGCCAGCTCCAGCCTGCTCCAGTCAGGGCTGAGTGGAAGTGCCTGTCAATGAACATTTTATGCAGGAACAGTTTTAACTCGTTTTCAATGGTGGCAGCTTGTGCTGGATGTAAGGATAATGCTAATTAATTTCACATTTTTCTGCCTCCAGACCAGCCTGTGCGCAAGGTATGCCCTTTTCCCTAGTTAACTCTGCCTCCAGATTTTAGCCCATCAGGGGAGGCTAAGATTGAGTTTTACAGTTCAGTACAATCTCTTCAACTGGGAAAAAAAAATTGCTTGTTTTTATAAGAATTTCAGAAGCAGTTCTTTTGTTCAGTTTGCTGGAGATCTGTTGTTAGTCGTGAGATGCAGGAGACTCTGTAGATGCTGTTTAGTGAGTTGATAATTGGAAGTGTGAAACATGTTTCTGCAAGGCTTGGGAGGGCTGCATGTCTTCTGTGGGTGTAGTTTTCAAGGCATGTACCTTGTCCTTTTGCTTTCACTCCTCTTCATGCATAGATGTAGATTTGTCCTGTTGTTTCCTGCCTTTGCAGGTAGGAAGCAAACACCAGAATTCACAGCAGCAGCTTCATCCAAACCTGCTGCATCACAGTAGGGCACTGGATGGTCCCTGCAGTGCATTTTCTGCAACGTTGCCAAGATGTTACTCACTGAAAGCAATTCAAACAGCTTCTATGTAAATTTATATAAGTAATTTATACAGTTATCATGGTCTTAATCCTGTAGAATGGAACAAGTTCCAGCTCTTGGCTGTGATTACCCTCATTGAGGCCACAGCCGGGCTGTGTCAGTGCAGGGAGAGCTTGCACAGGTCACGTTGGTTTATGGTGGATAAATGTGTGTGAGGTGACTTGCCCTTGGCATCACAAATAGGCAACAGCAGTGCTGAGCACAACTGGGGTAAGAATATTTCTGACTTGCATGTGTGGGTTTTCTTAAGCAATGCTTGAAAAATTGGCCTCAGTAGTGAGGTTGTTACACTCCAGACCTTGTCTGAATTGATACAAAGCTTGCAAAAGATAGCTAGAATCCCACTGAAAATAAATACCTAATGCTTTGGAGCATGGAAATGTGGTGGTGGCCTTCTTCCTAATAAATCTCATAGGAACTAGAGAACTGGAGAAATAGAAATCTCTTAAGTTACAAGAAGAAGATTGAAAGAAGCTTAGGAATCAAATGACAGAGCTGATAAGAAAAATATATGTGTCACTAAAAATGAATGATAGTTTAGAGGATGATAAAAACTAAAAATCATTAAAAGTTATAACCTCCTCTGAGGTTTTAAGTTGGAGCCTTACACCGACCATGCAGAAAATCACTGAAATAGTATTTGAAAGGAAAACAATAAAGCATCAGACTGAAAACAGTGCTAATGTAAACTGGCATGGCTTGTTACATGGAACTGCTGTGTCAAGCTTTGCTTCCCTAATAACATAGCAATGCATTTGAGAAGGCAACAGAGCTCAGCAGGTTAAATATATTTTACTGGGGGATTTCCGTAGACCTTGTCAAAAGCTGCTGATCGCTTTTCGTTTCTCCAGGAAGCAGCTAAGTATTTAAAACAAACAAACAAACAAAAAAAACCAACCACAACAACACAAACAGAAAAAAACCCAAACCAAACAAAAAACCCCAGAGAAATGGGAGGAGAGGAGAGAAAGGGACAGGTTTTCCTAGAGATCGGTGAGAGGTGATAAGCAGATGCCTCAGGAATGCCACGCTGTGCTGTTATCGCTGATCTCTGACGGGGGCAGCTCCACTGCCTGGTGCCGGATGGTACCGTGCAGCTGAGCACTGCCAAATGCAAAGCCACGGACATCAGACAGAAGGAATGTGTAACCCGGCTCACAAGGCGTCTAAATTCAACCACGTTGCCTGGGGCAAGAGAGGGAGCTGGAGTAGATGTGGACTGCACGGTTAATGCTGCTGCTCCTCACGCAGCTTTGTAAGAGTAATTAGTAAGGGGCTGGAGAGGTGAGTGAAAATGTTATCCATAAGGGATTTCATGATGAAAATAGTGTGTTTACACAAGCCACATTGTTTGAAGACAAGCCACTGATCGATTACAAAATGATGTTTTACATAATAATTGTTGGGTAAACAATCCTGCATTCCGTCTCCAAAAGGATACTGTAAAATTATAATGGAAGGAAACAAGGTGTCAAGAGAGATATAAAACAACAAAGGAACTATCCTAGACAAGACTGAGTTTGTTACTTAGGGAACAGGTGAATCATAATGGAATATCTTCTCTCTACACATGTAAATAGTAAATAAGTTGGCAGTTTTCATTGTCTCTCCTTTAGAATGCAGTAAGTGAAGGTTTGATGGGACTGGGAGGGATCTAACAAGCACAGAAGGATGACTGTTTCTGCACTGTGCTGTGGAGTTAATGTTCAGAACCCTCACAAGACTCAGAAGAATTGCAGCAGTGTGCAGTGATGACTCTTGTATGTGCTCTATGATTCCTAAGTGTAGTTAGTAAGCACTTTGGAGCAGGTTGTATCCAACCCTGTGTTTATAGTATGTCCTGATGTTTTGGGATTCTGCTTCAGGCTCAGAATTTAATTTGTAGCTGATACAACAAAAGCATGTATAATGTTTCACACTATACTTGTCACCAGGTGTCTTTGCACTGAAAGCAGAAATTCTCATCCTTTTGTTTTGTTATGAAAAATACAATAAATTTTCCTCAAAGCTGTATTATGGCAGTGTATAGCCAGTAATGTTTTTTGGTGAACTTGCAAAGGAGTTTCAATGCATTCCATTACTGATGCTGAATAGACTGGCCAAAATGTCTTCAGGATTCTGTGAAGGTACAAGCAGCTAACATACCTAAACTAATTATTAAAATATGGCTGGTTTTCCTCTCAGTAAAAAAAAAAGCTTAGAGGGATTCAAAGCTGAATTCACTGCTGGGGCACCTGTTTAAGGAATTTGGGTAGAAGAGGATGGTGGGAAGTGTTAAGTGTTCTAATGTTCCTTGTATCCCTTTTTTTGGTACTAATTTCCCTCTCCTTTCCACTTCCCTAAAAGGACACCCTGTATGCCTACCCCTGTGGCTCTGACCACACTCCCAGCCCCATGGCCAGCCGTGTACCCTTGGAAGCAGCCCCCCTCCTGGAGAAAACCGAGGCCCGTCTGACAGCTGTGGCAGTGAATGTGGAAGATGGCCACACCATTGCTTTTCTGGGAGACAGCAGAGGGAGGCTGCACAAGGTATGATCTGGGTGCAACAGAAAGCAAAGAGGATAAAACTAATCCGGGATGCTCAGGTGGAAGGGGGGAAAATGCAATTTCTCTTGTCCCTTGGGAAGTCGGGTTCCTACTAAAGACTGTTACTATCAAACAGTCTCTTCTCACACTCTGCTGACTGTGGAGAATGTGAACACCCCCAAACAGTGGTCACGTTGCCTTTGGTTACATCTGCACTGAGCCAGCATCAGGGCTGGTGCATCCTGCGTGGTTTCTGCAGGTACTGTGAAGCACGTGCTTCATGTGACCGAAGTCATGGAGGTTTTGGTGGGAGGTTGAAATCCTTACACACAGCAGGAGTTCCAACTTGTTCCTGATGTAGGATGGGTGTCCCCAGCTCCTGTTACGATGCTTTGCCTGCACTCAGCTGTGATCTCCTGCAGGTGTACATAGGAGCCATGGGAGATGCACATATATACGCCTCGTTAGCTGTCCCGTCGAACAGCGTGGTGAGTGGAGACCTGCTGTTTGACCAGTTGCAGGAGCACCTCTTCGTCATGACCCAGTCAATGGTAAGAGCAATACAATCCCTTCCACAGAGGAGTTGAAAGCATTTGAGGTCCAAACTACTGACGGGAGCGTGGGAGGCAGAGGAACTTTGTATGGCTAAGCCTGTGCTGGGCAGCAGCTGCCTGTCAGTCTGACTTACAGGGAGGGGGACTGGCCTTTTCTAAAAGCTGGAGGAAGCCTCGTTACCCTAAACCGTGTCCTGTTCGCATGTGCATTTTCCTAAGTCTGTCAGACTGTATCAGCAATGATGGAGGAATGTGAACTGCAGGCTATAAAAGGCTGCTCTGCTGGCATGAAGACAAGGGACCACAAATTCCTGGGTTCCACTGTATTGAGCAGGAATTGTTTGGACAACAGTCTGCATCTCCATCTGAGCAGAATAATGTGAGCCTCTGAGTTCACATGTGACCCATCTTGGTTTTGCAGGAGATTAGAAGAGAAGAGGGAGGTTTTGTGTATTAAAAGTGTAGCACTTCTGTTTTTAATCAGTTAAGAGATTAAGCTGTTCTTCTGTAGGCATGTAACCTACAAAAAGCAGGAATGTGCGGGAAATGTCTGCAGATAGCAGAGGTGTGCTCTGACCGGGAATGTAATAACAATCTTGCAGATGAAATCAAGCTGTATAAGGAGCCATGGGAGGCACCTTTCCCTCTTCTCCTTCTTTCTGTAATTCTGTTTGCGCCCAGAGGCAGTTGGAGGAAAAGAGGCACTGCGATGCCTCGGGCTTTTGGGATATTGGTGTCTGCTGAGTAGGAAATCCAGCTATGGATACTTTATTTGAGAGGATTTGTAGAACACTACTCATATCAGCGACTTGAGCTGGAAAGAAAAGGATCCTCCTAGCAAGGGGAAAAACAGCCCTTGAGTTACTCTGAAGGAAAGAACAAACAAAAATGAGAGCATGCTGGAAAGCTACTGCTTCCCTTCACTCCCCCAGTGCATTTGAGATACTTGTAAAATTTGTAACACTTCAAAGGAGGAGTTGAAATCTGTGAGTGGAAGAAGATTAGGGAAATCTGAAATATATCCTTAACAGTAATTGTTCTGTCAATTAAAAGATGCAAATTACATCATGTACTTAGCAAAAGTAATAGGTCTGGGATTAGAAGTTGGTATTTCAAAGTAGCTGACAGTAGTAGCTGAAGTGTAGTAGTGGATTAAAGAGGGCAAGAGGCTGAAATCAGCAAGGATGGTAAGTTAAAGCAGAGAAGTTTTGCAAGTAAAATTTACCTCTAGATGGCAGAAGGTTTTTGTTCCACATTGGTCAAAGTTTCATGGTCTACTTCCAGTCAGTTCTACCAGGTAGAGCTGGACAATAGTGCAGATGGATTCAGAGGCCTCAGCCGGAGCTGCTGTCTCCAGGTTCAGTCACCTGCGTGTCAAGAGAGATCTCGTATGACAGAGTCCAGAAAAGTAAAAGAATGGATGATATTCAGTCTGCTATTCTTTAATCTACTTTGTTAAAATACAGTTTTATGACTAAATAAAGTCACCTCCTTGCAAAGTGTGTCACAGATAACTTATGAATAGCAGTATGCTTTACTTGCCTCAATGCCTCTGTACAGCGTGGTGTGAAATGGCCATTCAGATGGGCTCTGGACACTTGTTCCTTTATTTTTTGCTTGTTTTTATAGGAAGATAAAGTGGGGATTGAGAAGTTGCTTCGGTGAGCATGCAAATATGGGACTTTTTAGTTAGGTATAAGGAACCAATGATCTGGAAGCTGTGTTGCCTGTAATGTGTTTTCACTTTTCATTTCTTTTTGTGACAGGTGGTAAAGGTTCCCATAATGGAATGTTCCCTGTACTTGGACTGTGAATCCTGTCTGGCACTGAAAGATCCCTACTGTGGCTGGTGTGTCCTTCAGGGACGGTAAGATAGATCCCTGTTCACCTGCAAGGATTTTAGAGAGATAGTGCTTAGGGATTGTCTCTGCTTCCTCTTTTCTTATATCTCTGTCTGGATTTAGTTTATTTTTAGTTCCTTTGTGGGATATTCACTCTAACTTACCATTCCGCTTTCTGCCTCCCTAAAAGGGCATCTTTTCATTGCTTTTTGGGTCTTTGCTCACCACTCACGATTCTCCTGTCCAGTGGAATTCAGCCTGGCTTTAGTCTGGCTGCAGCTCAAACTGCCTCATTTCAAATGTAAAGAAACTATCTTGTCTCTTCTTCTGGTGTCACTCTCTTATTTATCAATCTTTCACTTCTTGCTCCCCTACTGATGTTGCTTAATGAGACATTGTTTATTCCAGTGTGTGTGTGTGTCTGCTTGCTGACTCTGTTCCCCTGTAGAAAACCAGAGGAACTAGTTCATGACCCTTGAAGCTCCAGAAGTGCCTACCCATCTATATTTTGGCAACAGTTCATCCTATTATTGAAAGTGGTGGGAAGCTGGGACTTCTGTGGCTTGTGTAGCAGCTTCCCCAAGACTCTAGCAAGGCTTGAGACAGTCAGTGTCCCCTTGGAAGCCAAACCCCTCCTGCTGCACAGATGTCTCACAGGGCTTCTTGCTGTTTCCCTGCAGGTGCAGCCGTCGCTCTGAGTGCTTGCGGTCCAGGTTGAGTGAGCAGTGGCTCTGGAGCTTTAACTCTACCCAGCAGTGTCTGTCTGTCCGGTCGCTAACTCCAGCCAATATCAGCAGGGAGGAAAAGAGAAATGTGAGTGGTGATGCTCCTCTGATGATGCTCAAGCTGTAGAGAGTCCCCTGTAGACTGAGAAGTCACAAGTCTTTCTGTTGCTTTCTGTGGGGTACTGAACCACTGAACCTTCAAGCATGTTCTTGGCTTACATGAGGGACTTATCTCCTGGTACTGCCAAGTTGTTCATTTAATTGTTTGAGGTTTTTTTTCTCATAATACTAAATGTCCTTGCCTGCTAAGAGTTACCTGGTATTTTGGAGTATGTGATGGCTGCTTGGGTGTGATCCCTCCTCATTTTAGTATCTATAGGGTGCCAGTGTCTCTGCTTTCATTGTTCCTGACACTTGCTGTCAGGAAGATCTGAAAGGAGTTACCCAAAATTACATCTCCAGTCTGGCATGTGAGAGCTGGCAGAAAAGCTAAGAAGGTGCTGGAGTGATTTGAAGTCTGTCATTGTGTCAGGAAGTGGCAAGAACCTGTCTTTTGCTAGAGGCTTGGGCCAAGGGGGAAGTTGTCAGTTGCTGGAGAAATGCCAAGTTCAGTTTGGGAATGGCAAGAGATGATGAATGGAACAGTCAGTCCTAGGAGACATTATAGGAAAATGAGTGTATGTGTAGATAACTACTTTATGAGGTTCTTCCTTTGAAAAAGCAGAACCAGAAAATTAGATGAAATGAGGGCAAATTATTAGAGGGCAAATTATTTACTGGATAATATTGAATTGGCAGATATTCTTGGCCATCTCGGATTTACCTTCTCTGCGTGAGGAAGAATTTTACTCGTGTTACTTTAAAGATTATGAAAGCCCAGCAGTTCTGACAGAGTCAGGAATCATGTGTCCTTCTCCAGATCCCAGCCAAGCACCAGCTTTGCCAACAGGAAAAGGTTAGTGAAATGCTTTAAATGGAGCATGATAGCTCTGATAACATTGTTGGGAGAAAGTACATTGTAGGTCCATTAGATTGCCAGGATTAACAGCCATGAGCGTATGTGGACTGTCAGCAGGTGTTCATTTCATTCCTCATAATATCTGTTTACTTTCTGCTTGTGTGTCACACACATCCTGTGCTATTTTGGGCTGTTGCCAAATTCCAATGCCAAATTCTGATAGTTGGAAAAGAGATCCTCTTTGAAGGGTTGTATGCAAATCTGAGTGTTATTTGAAATGCAGTCTCGAGGGGTGACTGGTTTGGCAGCTTTGTCATAAATCAGGAGAGAGAACTCTCTTCAATAGTGCTGTATTATTTAAAGCAAACAAAATGCAAACCTTCTCAAAATCCATGTAGTGGGAGAAGGAAATACATGTAAGGAAAGGTAAGAAGAGACCCACAGTCCTTAAAGTTAGAAATAAAGCTGCAGTGCGGCATAACCTCAGAAAATACTTAGTCAGCCTGTGAACAATAGCTGGCTGAGTATTGCTGATTGGCCACTCTAAAGGACCTGGAAAGTTCTCAGTTTATCTTCTTCTCATTGGATTTTACCCAGCCTGTCAGTGTGAGCTCTGATGAGCTGATCTCTTCAAAGAGCTTGTTCATCTGATGTAAAAGGCAGGTGCCAGTTGGGAAACGTTCCACACAATTCACCTAAAGGGCTGAACGGATTTTCCAAGCAAGTATGCAGCTGGCTAATAGGTCTGAAGCAATCTCCATGGACATAACATGACAGCTAACACACTCATTCAATCTCAAACTCCTACATTTTCAATATTATTTACAGTATTATAATGTCTGGCTTTCACACTACTGTAGCCTGGAAGAAAACAACCAGGGTGGTCAGAAACAGAGGGAAAGGGCCTCATGGACTGCCACTGCAGGCAGAGTGGGCAGGATTGGCTTCCCTGTTTAGCTGTGCAAATGTGGGCCTGAATTTAAGCAGAGTTGTGAAAATCAGTGTAGTTAAAGCCACAGTCTAGTTCTCATTATTCCGAGGTTCAGATATTCTTATCAACTCTTTTGTAAGTCAGTCTTGCTTTTAATCCAAGATGCTTTTCCTACATTATTTTCATATTGCATCTCTGAGGCTTATCCAGCGGCTCCTGTTCTGTGGCCTAAACCTGCTCGTGGATGGTTTCTGTCTATCTGATCTATTTGTGTTGTCCTTTTGCTTCCGCAGCTCTTCTCCCACTCGATGAACGGGCATTCCTAGCATAGAATTTTGCCATGTTAACTGTGCCAACTTTTCTTCTGTTCCTTAGACTTCCTCTCTAGTTCACTCTACTGCTAGTCCTTCTTTGTACAGCGTCTGTACTCTGCTAAGATGAATTTGAAGCTGGTAACTAGATTCATACATTGCTTTTTACGTGAGATCTCATCAGGGCCTTAGATACCAGCACTTTCCTGTTCCTACTTATAATACTTTCCCCAGCACACTAAAATATTTGCCTTTTTCCAGCTTTCTTTTAAAGGTAGCATACCAGCTTATCTGTGCTACCAGCTTGGGGCTCAACAGCTACAAGTGACAAACTTTTACTCTCAATTTGCAAGTGCTCGACCTCATCTTCTGTACTGTCAAACAGCGTTATTGGCATCATGGGAAATAATGGCCTCTTTGGAGAAAGGAATATTTATAAATACGGTGTCATAACCCTGAAATGCTGGGAGGTGTTATCCCTTCCAACACTGCCAAATGCAATCACCTCTATGACAGTGATAGGAGTTGGCAGTACTGCAGTGACTCCAGCCTCCAGCCACATAGGATACCCTTATTTTCTCCTAATCATAGGTTTCCATACACCCCTAATTACTAACTGATTGATTAGCATACTGCTTGACTTGTTGTCCTCTCAGGAACCCAGCTTAGGCCTGACTGATTCTTCACATGTTAATTGTTTTGCTGTGACTAGAGCTTGCTTGCAAGAGGAGCTCTGAGTTCTCAGTCTGAGAGGAACAGTGGACAAGGTTCTTGTTACTTATTTTTATAGCCAACTGCCTTTGAGAAATGACTGCTCCTGGACTGGAGCAGTTCTCCATTATTTGAAGAACTAATAACCAACTCTAAGGTTGGAGGCATTTGTCTAGAACAAGATTAATTATCTGATTTAGTACTGTCATATGCAAAATATCTCCTTTAGGCTGATGCTGTCAGCTGCAGCAAGTTTTGACCATCTCTGCAGCTGTTTGGTCTACAAAAAACAGTGACAGTCTTTTCCCAAAGAAAACAGGGCTATCCTGAGGCTTGTAGTTGACGTGAGATCTGGATTGAAAGCAGATAAGCCTTCAGTCGTTGCAGCTGAGATTACAAGTCTTTTATAAACTTCTTCACTGACTCAGTTCTCAGTCTGGTTGTAGAACAAAGCTCTCAAGGTGAAGGCAGTATGTGAAGGGCCATGTCCATTCTAAGGGTTTCATTTTCCTTTGGATGACAAAGACAATCAGCTTTGAGCCTCAGTGTTACATCTTCCTCTAATACAGAGATGGCAGTGGAATTATAAAGACTGAGGGATCTTCAGACTAGGCTTCCTTCCCATGGGTTGGCAAGAGCTGTCACAAACTACACCTGACAGACTTGTCCAGCCTGTTTTTAGTGTCTGTAGGATAATCCAGTGATTGAGATGCTGGAAGCATGGAAGGGGATCTGTCTCTGTGTTTGACAGTGTCTCTCCTAAAGCATGCTGTATCTCCTAACAGTATGGCAAACTATTATAGGGGCTCCATTTCTAAGAAATTTTTATTTTCATTTTCAGATCATGTCACCATAAAGCTCGTAGTGCGTTTCCATGACATCTTCATTGCTTCTGTGGACTTCTCTTTCTATGACTGTGCTGCGGTGGCCCTGCTGTGGAAATCGGCACCGTGAGAACCTGCTTTTTCTGTTCTGTAGTTCTAGTGAGGGTGGCTGTACCTTCCTGGGTCGTCCTTTCTTAGCAGCTGCTTTTCTGTCATTGTCCCAGGTGTCAGAAGTGTGTGAGCAGTCTCTGGGGATGTAACTGGTGCATCCAGCAGCACCTCTGCACCCACAAAGCAACCTGTGAGGAGGGAACCATTATCTACAATGAAAGGGTACGTCTCCTACTCAGTCCTAGTCCTGTGTGCTGTAACAGCCTCGGTGAGTCAGATCTCTTCTCAGGTAAAATAGCAGCTGTCAGTAACATCAAGCAAGGAGGTGAGCAAGGAGGAGCTCCCCTTGGAGTGACACGAGGCTCTGCATCCCTGATACTACAGATTTCTGGGGAAATGCCATCAGCTGAAGCAGGTCACACTTATCCTGGGGCTGTCCAGCCTGTGTTTTCAAAGTGAGGGACAAGAGCAAGCTGACCGGGAGGCTGCAAGTGGGGAGGTGGAACAGATGCCATTTTTGGCTGCCACAGGTGGCCTTGCAGTTTTGCGGGGGATGAAGACTGGCAGACCTCCCTCTGAGAGGAGGTGAGAGCAGGCACCCGTGGGAAGAGGGAATGTTGCTGGATTTTCTGCACTGTGAGCATTCCCCAGCCCCATCTCAAGAAGACAGCATAAGATACAACTCTCATTAAAATCCAGAGGGTGAAGCAGCCTCTTGTCTATGAGAAGTGATACAGAGTGTTTCTCTGCTTGGGTTTTATTGTTTCATTTCTTTCCTTCTTCTCCCCCCACCATGTTGTTTTTCTCTAGGCCCAGATTCCATCCTCAAGTGTGTATCCTTCTTCAGCCGCTCCCCTCACCAAGTCTTCTACCACAGCCCCAACCATGGCCACAAAACCCGTCACTACCCCTGTGCATGTGGGACCAAGCACTGAGGCCCCCACAGAGCCCATCCACATCACACCCTCTGCAGCCCCAGATCCGATGACTGAGCCTGTGGAAACCCTCAGCTACACGTACCTGACTTTCTCGACCGAAGCCGCCCCTCTCCAGGCCGCCACAGAATCCCCGCTCCCACCACCAGCAGACAAACCTGCTGTCACTGTGCCAGAGACAACCTCTCCCGCTGCATCTGTCCTCACCAGCCCATCCAAAAATGTGGATCACGCAGCCCTGCCCACTGAAGGGCCAGCCACAGCCCAGGAGCCACGGCACACCGACCCACCCACCACCCCCATGGGTAGCCCCCTGCACACATCTGCAGCCGCAGTAACACCTTCCTCTCCTGTCACCAGTTTCAAGTGGGCTCCAAGTCCTTCTCCTACCACAGAAGCACTGACATTTGCCATCCCATCTCCTCAGACCCCCAGCCAGGTGCCAGGGAGCCCTGTTGCCTCTGATGACTCTCCTGGATTGCCGGGAACTGAACTATCTGCTTCAGAGCTCCCACCATCAGCTCCCCCGGAGTGGCTGCTGGAGGAAGGCACAGAACTCCAGGACACAGAGGACTGGATGGATTTGCTGCAGGCTGAGAATGACACATCTCTCTTCTCTGCTTCCACTCTTCTGTCGGGTGATGGCGATTCTTCAGAGAGGGATGTCCCTGACTTTCCTCGGATCCTTCACCCTGACCTCGATTATCAGTATGATGCCCCTGAGTTTTGGGAGGAGGTAAGTTACTGGGCTTTGGAATTCATAGACTAAGGCTTGTAACTCTTTGATATTTTCATGCAGATTGCCAGTCTAGTATTTCAGCACTCAGGAGAGGTTTTGCCCTGTGGTTTTTTCAGAATGAAGAGCCTAGCTGGGGTCCAGATGCATGTCCCTGTGTGCAGGGAATCCAGGGATCTTCACTGTTTCCAGTCAACGTGGCGAGGAAGATAACTCTGCTGGGAAAGAACTTCCACCTCTACCAGGTAGTCAGCTCAACACCATCACCTTTGAGAAACTGTATTATTACAGGGCACTGTTTGGGCAACCTGGCCACTGAACTGCTGAAAATATGTGTAAGACACAATTGTGGCTTTGCCTAGGTTTCTCCTAGAGGAATGACCTACTTCTGTGCATAAAGAATTCCATAGCTGGATTTATTGGTGGGTAGAAAGTCACACAGAAAAAGGGAGAATACAGGTGTGCACCAACCTGCTGGAGAAGATCTGCATGCGTTTGGATTAAATTGCACCTGTGCTGCACTGCAGATGTTAGTTTTTGGAATAACTTCCTGCTGAATCCCTGCTGATTGTTTGTGTTTCCATAAACTAAAGATAAGTCATCTGTTCCCTTTCCTTTCTGGCATGCTCAAGTTAATGTGGCTATTCCTGTCATACCTGAAACTTCTGCAGTGGGGAAAACCACCCTTGACAGCTGTTTCTTGGGTGTGGCTTTGATAAAAATTCTCTTTGCTTCTCAAGATAGAAGATGATTTAGTAACCTTTTACAAACAACTGCCTCGGAACATGCAGCCCACAGTCTGATTGTTACTTTATGCGTTAAACCTGACATACTGCACTGCTCAGAGTAGCAGAGCTGGTTACAGATAGATGCATATCCATTGTTTTTACAAGAAGTATCTAAGCAATTCAGTGGTGGGTTTGCAGGAAAGAGAGAGAGAGAGAGAGGAGAAAAAGACACTTAGTGTTTTTCACATGCTCTGCCCTAATCTGTGTACTCCACTCTTCACTTCCAAGCTGGTGTTTTACAGAGACAAACAGGCATAACTTCACAGTCCCACTGGTTTTCCTTTAATTCCCTCCTTTGTGCTGAGTTCTCCCCACACTGACACACGTTCTCCCTTCTAGGTGTTTTGTTTTGTGTTGGTTTACCTTTCATACATGGAGGCAGTGACAGCATAGAGAGCCCTTGAATGTAGTGTAGAGTTGGCATAACGAAGGGAATGGGAGGAGCACACTGCTGGCACAGTAGGTGGCTTGGTAAAAGGTACTGAACTGGAGAGGCAGGATGACACTTCTGCAGCCTGAAGCTGTGTCATGGAGAAGTGGTGCCATGTGTCTCTTCTCTGCAGGACCAGCAGTGGGACTATGAGTGTGTCCTGAATGTGGAGGGGAGGACAGTGGTGATGGATGCTTATGTGGAAGGAGATGAAACAAACCGGTCTCTCTGTTATATCACCTGCCAGATGAACCAGGTGAGTGCTCGGATTACTGTGCCATTTCAGAATTCACACTGGTGCTGGTTTTGCTCAGCAGGCTGGAAGGCAAGCTCTGGGGAAAAGAGCATGTTTTGCAAAAATATCTGTAGGATATTTAGCACTATGGGGCCTTCATCTGTGATGCTGCTGCCCAGCAGTACTGTTATCTTCAACTTGCAGGAAGGTTGTGCAGTCTGAGCCACACAACCTGTTGGTGCCTTGGCTGTAGCAGGGGATGATGCTGTCTCTGAACTGGCCAGCGCAGTGCTTCTCCTGCTTTAGCTTGAGGCACTGTTGTTTGTCATTCTCTGGATTGTGACTTCTGTGATGGTTGTTCTGCTGTGAAAAGAAAACTGCTGTCAATGCCAATGTTCTTCCTTGGCAGTAGAAGCTAGCCTGTGGATTGTAAGATTACCGGCAAAATTAAAACAGCCATGTACATTTCTGGATGATGTGTGAATTTTGCTTAAGGCGAGATTTGCAAGCAGAGGTGATATTTTTAGTTCACAAGCTCATGTAGTTAAAGGAGAAGAACAACATAGGCTCTTGTGCACATGAGTCCTACAGACCAATTGTAATCTTACATCTTTAGCTCTACTGAAATGGCATAAATGCCAGCTCGAGCAATTTTCTGAGCAAGTGGCTTGTAGATAGGAATACGCCATTTAGGAATGCAGTTAGGAAGTTTGACAAGTATTGTTGTGAGCACACATTTGTTTTCAGTGTTCATCCTAGTGAACCAAAGCCTGCTGCTTTTTCTAGAGCAGAATTGTGGCTGTAGGAATCAGTGAGGACAGGCCTGTGCTGCCACTGCCCCAGCTAACACTGCCTTGTCTGCATGCATAGGAAGCTCTGTGTAGGCTGTATGTGCCGTGCACTCTGCAGGGCAGATGCTGATGCTTTTTGCCTGTTCAGCTGTTTTGTTGTGCCTCTGTTAAATGCTCTTGATGGTCTTTGTCTTTTCAGTACAGTTACACAGCATCTCAACTTGAATTCAACGCTGTGGTGTTTGTGCAGAGGCGACGACACCTTCGAGTGGACAGTGCTGCAGATCTTCATGGTAGGAGTGCAACACCTTCCCAGAAGGAAAACATAGAGCCTCACTTCCCTTGCTTGTCACAGGGGCAGGAGGAGGAGCAGGTTCTGTATAGTGTGCCAAGTTCCTGGATTGTTCTGTGCCCTATGGGGATGTTTGCAGATGCCTCTGACTTTTTCTCCTTTGCAGTGACTTTTTACAACTGCTCTGTGGGACACACTGATTGTAGCCGATGCCAAACAGCTGACTCAAAGTACAACTGCGTGTGGTGTGGAGGTGACAACCCCAGCTGTATCTTCAGGGGCTCTTGCAAGGAAGAAATTGAAGACCTGTGTCCAGCACCTCTCATTCACTCTGTGAGTAATTTGCTCGCTAGTGTACTGCACCCGGGGCAAGGAGGGCTCCGTTCTGCAGTGGAAATCAAAGGGCTGTGAACCCAGAGTGCAAACAGTGCAGCTCGATAACACATTGGCCATCCGAAGAGCCAGGTAGTCCTATTCAATTGTGATCCCTCAGTGTTGTGAGGATTCTAGGCTGTTGTACTGGGCTTTCAGTTTGCTGATAGAAAATAGTGGGGGAAGATGCATTTGTATCTCGTGCAAGCTGAAAATGGTACACCAAGAGCAGAATCATTCAGGCGCTGGGAAAGGATCCACAGGATGGATCCTCCAACTGTCCCCAACCAGACCCTGAAACAGGTCAGCCCAACTGAACCTGGGGCAAAGGAGAGCAAAACCTAATGATAACAGCACAGCAAAGATGGGAAAGGCATGAGAGGTTACTGGAATTAATTATTTTTGTCTGTTTATTTTAAGTGTTTCTTGCTAACTGCCACATGACAAGTGTCTGTAGCCATGTGTCCCTTTTGCTGTCAGCTTGTCCTCCCTCCAGTGGCACACAACATCCATGTGCTGCATCTTGTCTTAGTTTATCTTGGATGCTGCTCAGGGACAGAGCTTTGACGTTTGTGCAGCATGCAATTCATTGTCGTCCTGATGCTGAGGGGGGAATGGTGCTTGCTGCTTCAATACTAGTAACGTGTATTGGCTTGTGCATTCCCACTCTTCAGCACAAATGCCCTGTGGAGTGGTCAGCATGTTAATGGGAAGGCAAAGCAGGGCAGTCTTTGCCTTCCAAGTGGATTATCACCTCTGGGTGGGGACTGCTGGCAACAGCGAGGTACGGGAAAGAAGGCTCCAACTGTGGTGTTCTTTAAGGCCTTTCTTCTGGTGAGGCTG
This sequence comes from Lepidothrix coronata, assembly GCF_001604755.1. Lineage (NCBI taxonomy): Eukaryota > Metazoa > Chordata > Aves > Passeriformes > Pipridae > Lepidothrix > Lepidothrix coronata. The sequence continues at coordinate 2,580,359 of NW_016690264.1, forward strand.
CGACCTAGTACTAGTCCAAGCCAGTAAAAAGAGTCAGTGAACTGAGCAGGCAGAGTTGAAGGGCCCTGTGCTGTAGATCAGTCGCCAGACTGCAGAGGTCTGAGATACTGTGACATTTACACATGCGCGGATGTCTTTGCAGGTGTACCCCCTGTCTGGACCAGTGGAAGGTGGCACTAGAATCACCATCACTGGCTCAAACCTCGGGCAGAAACATCAAGACATTGCAGAAACTGTCACTGTTGCAGGAATTCCCTGTGCCGTAGATGCTCAAGAGTATGAGATCTCTAGCAGGTAGAGTATCTGTGAAGCCTCCTCCCAGAGGCAGGCGCTGGCTTTTCCCTTGGCTGCTGACCCAGCCTGAGATGTCTTTGCCTTTGCTGTAGCAGGTATAGAGCCTTGCCCATTCCCCAGGAAGTGCCCTGAGTAAGGTCTCTATCTGAGTAGTTGCTTAGGCAGTGACCTTAGAGGAATAAGGTTGTGTACGAGGCGACAGCCAAACGGCGATGCCGTATTCCGACCGTGCTGCCCATACAGAGCCTGCAGTCCAGCCAGGTCAGGGAGTCATGGGCTCAGAGCCCTGCAGTTCATGGATGTCTCTCCCAGCCACAGGGTGATTCCAATAGAGCAAAAGACGTGGCTTGTGCAAGTGTCACTGATAGGGAAATATCCTGACCATGTTAACATAGGGTGAGGATTGGAACACGTGGTTGGAGGCACACCCCTATACTGTCAGTCTTCATTTGCCAGCTAGACTTCCACTGCCAGGAACAAACCCAATGAAAAGACCTTCTCGACCAGGGACAGGTGAAGGAGTCCTGGTGGGCCCTGTGCCACCCTTCTGGTCACCAGGAGTGCCTGGCAGGTCACACAATGCTTGTAAAAGTAGTGAAGCAGAAAGACCTGTCCTGCTGAATCCAGCTCATGTCAGTGATAGAGAACTGCATAGCTGGTGTGTCTGGCCAGGAGAGAACCATATAAGAAGGCAATAATTAAGTGTCAGGAGGTGTGATTTGGGGGACCAAGGAGAAAGAGATATCTGTGTATTTGGCCTGTGGCAGGGCAGGTAGGTGGGAGCCTTGGACAAGGAAGGGAGAGGAGCCAAACAAGCAGCAGGAGAAGAGGAGAGCAATTGTGAGTAATCTCTTGCCAGAGCTATCACAAATGTGTTTTCCATTCTGTGGTAGCAACAGTTGTAGCACCCTTCCCTCTAGGAGCCAGGTAAGATCCTGCTGGGAATGGCCTGCTGTGTCGAGCACTGTTGTCCTGTCTGTGTGCTTTGTTTGTCTGGATCCATCTGCTTTCTGTTTGCATCCTAGAATTAGAGCATAATCTTCCTGGGGTAGCACTGTCTGTGTTCTGTATCTATAAATCACCTGGCATCACAGCAGCTTGGCTTGGACTGCACTGCCTAAGTTCAAATTCCTGAGCTTCTTTAGTTGAGGGGATATAGCTGTGAACCCGGAACCCACTCCTGAGCAAGGCCCAGACAAAATTAATCTCATGCTGTGCAGGAAAGCTGGGAAGTCTCCTGCAGAGTAGCTTTTCTGTTAGCAAATCAGTGCTGTAACATGGGATTCCTTGCTGCTCTTTTCTTAATTTAACTTGACTTTTCACCTTGTTAGCATCTCCCACATTAAATTATGTCTGGAAAAAGGGCTGGGAAGAATGGTTGGTGCAGATCAGGGGATCTGGCTGTTTCTAGAGGCCACTGGTTGAAGACCAGTGCCATCTGAACCCACAGTCTTGAGTCTTCTCCTGTATCAGACACAGCACTAATCTGTGCACTGACCACTGCTGGCCTAGGGTCCCTCCAGATGTGACTGATTTTGATCAGCCCTGGACAATGGCAGAGTTCTTGGACTCTTCATGCATCTGTATTACAGTGGGTGTCATCCTGTCTGTCCCAGAAAGAACAATCTTAGATAGGATGGGCCTGTTTGGAACTGGCCCTTGCTTTTTTCTGCTGCACCTAATCCATCTTTTAGAGGTGTTTCTCTGTGTTTGGTTGTATATTCTGAGCATGAGATAAGGCTGGAAGAAGGGAGCAGTGGTTGCTGGATGGTTTGAGGACATGATGTGATGGATACAGCTCACCTGCTTTTCCCTGGTGTGACACTGTTCTTGGATTGTCCTGCAGTATCGTGTGTGTCACTGGCGGGAGCTGGACAGAGAGATTTGGGCATATTGTGGTGGAAGTGCCCGGAGGAGGACGAGGCGTTTCTGGGCATGTTTTCACCTATCAGGTAACATAACTGTAATACCTCCCCTGTGTTTCAAGTATCCCTGCTAAATGGCTGTTTGCTGTGTGAACTTATGGGACTCTACCAGGCACTTCTGGTGTGGTGTGTGGTGTGTTGGGATTTGTTTTGTTTTGTTTTGTTCTCCTCCCATTCTCTCTTTAGATTATAAGAACAGCTGTACTGGGTAATACTAAAGATCCTGTAGTCTAGTGATTTCATAGCTTTTTTTTTACAATGGTAACTATCAAATGCATAAAGAAAGAGGAAAAATACAGGGTATCTTTTCAGTTTGAAGATTTTTTTTTTTTTTATTGATGGCCTAACATCTTACTAAGGCTTCTGACTTTGCTTTTGTTAATTTGCAAATGGTTGTTTGAACACACTTTTAGCTTCTGACCTTCAGCAGCTAGTGGCAGTAAGTCCAGAGTTCCTGTGCGTTGTATGGAGAAATGTTTCCTATTATTTTTAAACATGTTTCTGTTAACTTTTTGATATCTTAAACCCATCAACTATGAAATAATATTTAAGCAATTTTGAGGTACAATTATTCCTTTTTTGTCCTTGCTGCATAAGTTACAAATTATGTATCTAGTTGCTTGTCTCCCTGTCCCATAGGAAGGGGAGAGAGATGCAGAAAACTATTGGGCTTTTCCATTTTTGGCTCTATGGAACCATATATATATACTGAACTATGCTGTTGCTCTTCTCTTGATTTTGGTTCTGTTATCACCATTTTGAGGCACTGATGAGAAGTGCAAAAGGAATTTTTACTGTGACATAAAAATGTTTTTTTCTTACTTCGCTTCCCAGTAATTCCTACCACTTTCCAGGTCACCTACAAGTATGTTTAACAGCACAGGTCTCAACACAAATTCTCAGGGCTCCCTGCTGGTAATCTACTCATCTGCTATACAAACAGACAATTTATTTGCTACCTTGTTTTTCCTAACCTGAGTTATTAATCCAATTACTGATCTGAACAATCCCTTTGAACTGTTAATCCTAGGGTTTGTGTGTGAGGCTCACAGCTCTGCTGGTTGCAGCATCCATCTGCCTTTGGCAGTCTGTGGAAAGGTCCCGAATTCCTGGGTCTTGCTGGTGTGATTGATCCCTCCTCTGTTATCTCTGCTCTATAAGGTAGCTGCTGGAGCCTAGCTGAGGCCTACCTGTGATTGGGAACTGTAGCTTCTACTTCCAGAGCATTGGAGGTCACTGAACATATTCTGCTGTTTCCTTTTCTTGTCTTGTCTTTTGAGGTCTTGTCACTCACTTCTTTTTTTTTTCCTTCCCTCTTCTAGAACCCAGAGCTGAAATCCATTGTTCCAACTCAGGGCCCCAAAGCAGGAGGAACCTGCCTTACCCTTCTGGGCTCAAAGCTGCTGACTGGGCATCCTAACGAGATCAGTGTCCTGCTTGGAGACCTCCCTTGCCAAATGTAAGATCAGTCCCTGCCCATGTGCTGGCTGTGCACTGTCCTGAGTCCTTCCCAGAGCCCCACAGGGTGTGGTGCTGCCTGGCTCAGCCCTTAGCACAAGCAGTTGGAGTTCTGCTCTCCTCCGTGTTCCAGGGGATCCTCCCTTTGAGGGTCATGGCAACAACATTGACTATCTTAGATTCCTGCCCACATCCCTTGGACATGAACAGTGCTACACACCTCTGTTCTGCATGTCTCTTGACAGGACTGTGCCCCATCCTGACACTCTGCTTTTGCTGATGGGGAGCTGCAGTTGGCTCCTGCAGCCTGACCCTAAGAGCTGCTTGTTCTCTTGCACCCTGGAACATGTACCCCCAACTCACCTCACTGCTGGTGAGAAGGGGCACATGCCTTGGTAGTTGTGTCCAGTCTCTTCAATCTGGACAGTGACTATACCTGCTTTTTGTCCATACGCTGCTGCCTGACAAGTGCCCAGCAGTTATTGCTTGCTTAGATAAGGCACAAGAGCTTTCAGCAGAGGTTTGCAGACTGTCTGCAGAGAGAAAGGCATAGTACTATAAAATCTGTCTCTGCAGTGGCTGTGTTAATCCCTTGTTCTCTCTTCTGTCTCTCCAAGCCTCTCTGAGATGACAGAGGATCAGCTGGCATGCCAGACAAGTCCCAGCAATGTGTCCGCAGAACTCCCAGTCACCATCAAATATGGGGACCAAGAGCGGAGACTGGAAGGATCCCTCTTCAGATATACTCTGGATCCCAACATCACTTTTGCAGAGCCACCTAAAAGCTTCCTCAGGTAGAAAGACTTGAATGCTCCTTCCCTGGGGCTCTGTGCAGAGGCAGGTACTCCAGCACCATCCCTGGGCACTCCAGGCAGGTACTCCAGCACCAGCAGCCTCTGTCTGTTGAGTTGCACTTTGGGGTAAAGCCAGGCTTGTAGGAAAAAGCATAAGCAGAAGGGTGGCAGCATGGGCAAAATGGAGCTAATGAATAACAGGTGGGTGAAATCAGCTACTTCTCTCTTTCAGTGGAGGGAGAGTGCTCAGAGTTCATGGATACAACTTAGATGTTGTACAGAAACCGAAGATCCGAGTTACAGTTTCTCCATCTGAACGCCGGCGCAGAGGAGCCGGACGATGGCGCAGGATCATCCCAGACTCAGAGTGCCCTGAGGATGCTCTGTGCAGCATCCAGCAGGTAGCATGGCAAAGTGCTCAGTGGGGATGTGGGTGCGCACAGGTTGATGTGTCTGCTTCTGGACTTTCTGTCCATAGGGCTTTTTTTCCCCCCTAGTTGCTGTTACCTGCATGGATCGTATCAACAGTCTTGGCCGAGTGAAATTTTTCTTTGCCAGGCTGAGAGGTTAAGCACTTTCACAAACCTTTCCATGGGTTGGGTCTGCTTCTGCTTAGAGATGTGCAGGATTGTGATGTGGAACAGAAATAGCAGGGCAGCAGTGTGGAGATAAAGGAATCTACAACTGAGTCAGAGAGCTTGTGTGGCTCAGCGTGTCTGCGCTCCAGACTCTTCCTTTTGCACAGTTCAGCCCATCCCTATAGTCTCTGGGCTCTCTTTCAGTCTGAGATACAAAACCAGGCAGAGTTCAGTTAAATTACCAGTGCGACCAACATTTTCTACTCTCCTGCTGCCAGTCTGCTGAGTTGGGTCACCACAGAGGTATTGATGTGGTCACCAAGGTCACAGAGCATGCAGCAGAATTTCGCAGAGGTAGAGGGTGTTTGGCAGCCCAAGTACAAGGATTTGTATTACTAGTGCACATGATGGAGGGCTTCCTTTACATAAACTGAGAGAATGTGCTTCTGATGCACGTGGATAAATAACAGCTGGTTTTACCAATGTTCTTGGGAAAGCATTTGAGGCTGTAGGGCAGAAAAAAACCAGACTAATACTTTCACCAAATGTATAAAATGTATCCAGCTGGGCACTGGAACACTTTCACAGAAGCTTTCAGACTGGGAAATCAGCCTTGCATTGAAGGTGTTTGGTCCCATTTTGTCAGAGCAGAGAGATCTAAAGCAGGTCTCTCTCCAAAATTTGCTGCTGGGGGATATCAAAGCTGATTCTCAGCACTGAGACCTTCCAACAAAACCAGTGCTATGAAAACCTTCCTTAGAGGAACATGGGGAATTCCTCAGATCTTGGATTTTTCCCTCTACAGTTAAGCAGAGTTCCTCTGGCATTGTTCCAGATGAGAGGAATGCAGACTGGCCCCAGATTGCTCAGAATGAGAAGTATTGCCAAGCTGCAGGAGAAGCACTAGTGTTCCACTACTGACACTTTTTTTGCCTTCTGCATTTAGTTTGAAGAGCCATGTCTTGTTAACTCCTCCTACCTGATCCTGTGCAAAACTCCAGCCATTAATCTGCTGTTGAGGAGTGTCCGTATCAAACTGGAATTTATTCTGGATAATCTGAGCTTTGATTTCAATTCACTGCATCCCATGCCCTTCTCTTATGAAGTCAATCCTGTCCTAAAACCACTGAATGCTGAGGATCCTGCCAAACCATATCGTCACAAGCCAGGAAGTGTCATCTCTGTGGAGGTAACACAAAAACTAGCTGGAATTAATGTTTATTGTACGGAGTTGTTTCTAAGCTGAGTGTTTCAAATTGGTGTCATGCAGTATCCAAGGTTTTTAAGGCATTTGTCATGACATGTTACAGCCTGTCACAGCACATCTGCTTTGGCCTGTGAGAAATGATACATAAGAGGAAGGAAAAGAGTGCATCAAAAAAAGCCTCCTGAGCCCATAAAACATTGTTAAGGGCTTCATGGGGCTTGTGGAAACTTTTGTGCTTTTTTACTTTTAATTCTAGTAAACTATTTGTATATAAGATGTTAGTACTAAATTATCCGCACATCCTATTCTCAGCTGCGGGCTTTTTTGTACCTACTTCAGATTCCTCTAGAAGTAACTTAGGAGTAAAAGAATCTTGCCAGTAGGGAAGACCTTACGATGTGCAGGCAGGAAAATCACTCTTTAAATATGACATGGAAGTGCAGAGTGGCTGATGTTTTTATTGTACATGTGGAAAAAAAAAATCTCTGAGTTTTCTTTTGTGTGGAAAGGTACTTTCTAGTCCAACACTCATTAAGAAAACTAATGGTTACAGCTGGAGATGCAGTTTCTCCACTTGCTCTTTTTTTGCACAAGTAAAAACTGTGAGGACGTACGAGTCTAGAAATGTCTAGACTGCTGTCATTGGGGTTTGAATGCACGTTGGAGAAGTAGGGCAGTTTGAGAAGACTGAAAAAGAACTTCCAAAGAGCAAGGAGGTTGATCTGCCATCCTGTTGGAATACGCTGACAGAGCTGTGGGTTTAGAAAGCATTGAAACATAAGAATGTAATTAACATTGGTTAGCATGGTTTTATTAAAAAAAGGAGTCTTAAGCCCCCAAAACTAAAGCAGATAAGAGCAGTGGCATAGATGTGTTACACCTTTGCAAGGCACTGATTGATTCACCGGGGTGTATGGGTTAACTGACATGAGACTATCTTTTTAAATATATACACAGAGGGGAGAGTTGAGCTTAGCTGTGATGTGGCTGAAGAGCCTTAAGAGGACAGGCTATTTATAACTGTACTTATGCAGAATGCTACGGGTCCTAAAGCTGTAATCTAAATTGTATGCAAGTGAATTTTTTAGCTTACAAAATTAACTCCTGCAGCCAATTCAGATGTGAGTCTAATCAGAGAAGAAAAAAGGCTGCTTTCATCCCATAGTAGTGGTTTTCTCTGTCTTCTCTGGAGCCATGGAAATACAGAGTTGTTTTTTTCCCCTGTTTTGATGTGCTGTTCCACGTCCATTGCAGGGGGAAAATCTAGATCTGGCTATTTCCAAGGATGAAGTTATGGCTATGATTGGGGAAGGAATCTGTGTGGTGAAGACTCTAACAAGGAATCACCTCTACTGTGAGCCCCCCTCCGAGCAGCCAGCTCCGCGGCACCGCACGAAGCGGGAGGGCACGGACTTGCTCCCAGAGTTCACGGTAGGGAATCAGCAGCACTGCAAGAAATCCTGTTTCTTGAAGCACAAGCAGGAAGTGGGAGTGGAGTGGGAAGTGAGGAAAGGTAGAAGCCCTGGTGAAGGACAGGGGGGATGGCAAGGAGCTGCTCTTGTTCTCAACGCTAATCTTACGTGCCCAATGTTCCCTGAAAGCAAACACTGTAGCTGGATTCAGTTGTGCTGTGGGATGGCTTTGCTGGGGAGCTGTGTGCCACCTGTGCCCATTCTGGAGAAGCCCTGTGACTTTGTATTTCCTTCCTGCACTGATCTTACATCGTGTCACACGCTTTCTTATAGGTACAGATGGGAAACCTGAACTTCCTCCTGGGCCGAGTGCAGTACGACACGGAGAGCCAGCTCACCTTCCCGCTGGAGGCACAGATTGGTTTGGGTGTTGGTGCTTCCTTTGTGGCTCTGATTGTTCTGGTCATCGTCTTCATATACAGGTAAGAAACTCTGGCATTGTATAAGTTCCTCACAACATTTTTCAGTGGATATGACCAAGTGTGTACATCTTGGGCCTAAACAAGGTCTTAGTTCTCTTTATTTTGTGCCAAATTCTGAGCCCCTGGTGGTGTTGGATGTGGGAGGCACCAGGCACCTGTTGGTCACAGCCTGCAGCGTGGTTTATTCAGAGCCCACACCTAATGGGTGCTCCAAGAGACACATCTAGTTTATGGAACACTGTTTGGCATCCTGCAAAGATGATGTTCGGTAGAAATTGCCTCAGCACCAACTGCCCTGGAGCCTTTGGCAGCAACACAACAGTTGGCAAGGACAGTCCCTGGGTCAGTGCCACTGGGAACAATTCTGCTTCTTATTGCAGGAGGAAGAGCAAACAGGCTCTGAGGGATTACAAGAAAGTTCAAATCCAGCTGGAAAATCTGGAAACAAGTGTTCGGGACAGATGCAAAAAGGAATTCACAGGTCAGTCACTGAGCTCCTAGGTTCTTGCAGCTTCAGGGAAGCTTAAGGAACCACTCAGCCCTACTTCTCTTCCCATTCCTGTGTACTTGTCTGCGTAACTCAGGGCAGGCAATACCTGCACCAGTGCATTGAAACATATAGCAAAATTTTTCCCTATTTTTTCTTTAATTCAGGGCACAATGATCTATACAAACCCCTCTCATTCTCCAGTTCATCCTCCAGACTCAGATGAAGAGCTAAAGGTCAAAGCAGCACTCTTGAAGAGATCTTAATGACAGCTACTAGCCCAGTCTCTTGCAGCCCATGTTCTGGGCCTGCAAACCTTGTACTTGAGCTGCTTACAGCTGTGGGAGACCTGGGGCTCTGAAGCTCTGCAGGTGACTCCAACTGTAATCCCAGCTAATGTGGGAAGTAGTGAGGAGCAGGAAGTCTAATACTCTCTACTGTAGGTTATGGCTGTAACCACAGATGTGTGCTGAACAGTGGCTTCCTCGTTATAAAACTGGGAGCCAGCCCTTGATTGGAACTTTGCTCATGCATTTCCTCCCACTGCCTACTCTAGTTTTAAATGTTCTAGCAATGAGACCCCCATGTGCCTCTTCCTGACAGGAAACATCCTTCCTCTTTCTCAGTCCCATCCTGCTGGCCCCGGTTCCTGCACTCACCTCATGCTCTGCACCACCAGTTGCGTGATCCTGTCAGTTGTGTCAACCTCATGGGCGTTTCCTTTCCCTCAGACCTGATGACTGAGATGATGGACCTCACAAGTGACCTTGTGGGCACAGGGATCCCCTTCCTGGACTACAAGTCCTACGCAGAACGCATTTTCTTCCCGGGCCATCGTGAGTCACCACTGCAAAGGGACCTGGACATCCCTGAGTGCCGGCGGCAAACAGTGGAGCAGGGCTTGGTCCAGCTCTCCAACCTGCTCAACAGCAAGCTTTTCCTCACCAAGGTAATGTCCCTCTCTCTGCTTGCAGCCTTCTCTGCCACCAGGGCCACATCACTGCCAGCAGAAAGTGGGCAGTGTCTATTAAGGTTCATTCCTCAATAGCTCCCTGCAGCATCACTTCTTCCAAGAGCCAGCAGCTGTAACTGCCTTGTTTTCAGCAGATTCACACACTGGCTTATCTCTCTCCCCACCAGTTCATCCACACTCTGGAAATCCAGCGCACTTTCTCTCCGAGAGACCGGGCCTATGTGGCATCACTGCTCACAGTGTCACTGCATGGGAAGCTGGAGTACTTCACTGACATCCTCAAAACGCTCCTGAATGACCTTGTGGAGCAGTACGTGGCCAAGAACCCGAAGCTGATGCTGCGGAGGTGAGTGAGCCAGCCATGGCTACCAGCTGCCCGAGGGGATGGAGCCTTTCTGTCCAGCTCTGAAACCCCCATGAGTAGGACAACGTTGTGGCATGGGCTGCAGCTGTGAGACCATACACTGAATGGGAGGAAGCTGTAACAATGACACCCCTCTCTCCAGGCAGGGAATAGAGCAAGAAAGGTGTAGAAAGAGTAGGAAGCTGGAGTTGCCTGCCCCAAATCCTTCTTCTTTTGAAATTGCTGTATACCTTGTGTTCAGGTACTAGGGCTCTGCCAAATCTGCTGATCCCACTTTGTTGTTTAGAGGTCCCTGGGTTCACGGTCAAGCCATGTTTGGAAGCTAAACTGAGATATCTCCCATGTTCATATCCCCATTAGCCCCATGTCTGGTCCGTCCTGAAAAAATTTCCCTTGTTTGAGAACTACCAGAGGCTTTCCTCTGTCTCCTGCTTCTTGTCTCTCCTCTTCTGTCATTTGGTGCCTCCTTCAGGCTGAAAAGAGCTTTCAATAACTAATGTCAAAAGCATTAACCTTACTGGTCTCTAACGTCTTTTTTTTTCTCTCCCTTCACCCTGTATCATTGTTTAGTGTGCTCTTTTCTCAAAGGGAGGAATCTTTATCTCCAAATCTCCCCCTGCTCTGCACCATATTCCTGTGACCAACCTGATGCTCTCTTTCAGGACAGAAACAGTGGTAGAGAAGCTGTTAACCAACTGGATGTCCATCTGCCTGTACGCCTTTGTGAGGGTGAGCTCTTTGTCCCGTTGTGGTGTAGAGGGGCCAACAGAGGGCAGGCAGCCACAGCTTTGCTTTGTGCCTCACTCAGCTGAAGCAGTGCCAGAGTCACCCTGTATTTCAGGGTGAGGAATAAGAGAGCTGGGCTGTTCACTGGGAACAGGGATGCTTAAATAAGCATTAATAGCACTCATTGTTTCCAGGATGTCTCTCCAGGTCATGGAGGGCTCAGTGCAGCTCCTTTATTTTGAAACACACTGGCCATAGGCTGGTCTGTGCATGGAGAGGACAGATGCTGGTTTAATTCCTTTCCTTGAAGAGGGGGTGGCACTCAGATGAGTGACACAGAGGCAGAGCAGTGGTTTGGTTGTGTGCATCTCCCTGGTAGCTGACGCTTCCCTGTGCATGAAGCAGGAGCTGTTGCCAGAGGCTCTGTCTTTGCCTGCTGTGGCTCAGCTGCTGTATCCTCAGTCTTGATCCCCCTCTGCTTGGTGTCCATGTTTCAAAGCTATTGGGCTCTGCTGGGAGGAGCAAGCTGAATTTCTTTCCTTCCTTTCCATTGCCAGGATTCTGTTGGGGAGCCCCTTTACATGCTATTTCGAGGAATCAAGCACCAGGTGGACAAAGGGCCAGTTGACTGGGTGACAGGGAAAGCCAAATATACCCTGAATGACAACCGCCTTCTGAGAGAGGACCTGGAGTACCGGACTCTGGTAAGCACCAGATCTTCTGTCCTCTCTGGTATGACAGGGCTGAATGTCTCTGCTCCCATTACAGAGGTGGAAGTGCAGCATCCTGATGCTGTCTCTTGGGAGCCAGGTTTGTCCCAGCAGCACAGGTCCACAGTTGAGCAAGAGCTCTGCTAAATCTGGTGCTTTTGCCCTAGGCTGATAGGAACCTTCACCACAGTAATCTGGTGTATGTGCTGTGCTCTGTGTCTGGAAATAAGGGGATGACATTGCTGATGGTGCTTTGAAGCTCCTTCCCAGTGATGTTGAACTGGCTTCCAGCTCTTGACACAAGACTGAGAACAGGGTGTTTAACATTTGTAATGTTTTCTTTTCTGAAACTCTCAGTGAAAGGACGAGCTGTTAACTTGACTGAATGCCAACCACCAAAGGTGTAAATGTGCCAGATATAATCTTATCAGCTGAGTAGCTGTGACCTTTTCTTCCACAGACCTTAAATGCTTTGACACAAGCAGGAGTTGGTGCAGGAGGGGCAGAAGACTCCCAAGGGATTTCTGCAAAAGTGCTGGACTGTGATACCATAACACAGGTGAAGGAGAAAATCCTAGATCAGATCTACAAAGGGACACCATACTGCCACCGGCCAGACCCAGACACCCTGGACCTTGGTGAGCAGAACTCTTTGGTGCCAAAAATCAGTGAGGAAGTGGAGGAGTGATGGTTGGGTATCTGTGCACAGTGATGTTTGTCGTTCTCTGCTGGCTGTCCAGAGCCACTGACCAAGGATCTCATGCTCTGGCTGGACCCAACAGGGCATGATGCAGGAAAGGGGCTGTAACAGCAAGAAGCAGGAGTTGGAAGGAGGCAGTTGGGTTCAGCCCATTCCATTTCATGGTGTTCTTTGCCAGACTCAGACCATAGCAATAGCTTGGGCAAGGAGATATAGAAAAAAAGTACAGAAAATGTGTAGGAGAGGAGGTGGATTTGAGTGCAGTGCAAAGATGCTGTGGTCAGAGACTGGCTCTTCCTGGCAGTGAAGTCAATGACAGCCTCTCAGTAACCTGTCAGCAAGGGTTTTGCCCACAGTACTTAATGAATGATAGAACTTACGTTGTGAGGGAAACCACTGTTTTCCATCTTCTTCATTCTTTGCTGTTGCTGAATAGTGGTGACATTTAGAAATGAGAAGGTACTGAGGAAATAGTAGCTGATAAGAACTATGGGTGCATATTTGTCGTTTGAACCACCTGGCTGAAGAGTCACAGTCTGACAGAATTTGTAGGAACTTGACAGGTGGAACCTGGGAGGCCATGAGGCCGCCTGTCCCCGTGCTCAGAGAGAGACTGTCCTGTGACTGCAGGACAGCATTGTTGCAGGCACTTGCTCAGGTTATGTTGTCTGTGAAATACCACGGGTAAAGGTTGATGAGAATCAGAGGGTGTGTAATGAGGTCAGCCAGGCTGAAGCAGATGATGCCTTGAATTAACACTTAATCTGTTCATTTTCTGTGTTTCGGTGGCTGTAGAGTGGAGATCAGGGCTGGCAGGTCATCTGATACTGTCCGATGAGGATGTGACATCTGTTGTTCAAGGGACTTGGAAACGTCTGAACACTCTTCAGCATTACAAGGTCAGAACTCAGTCTGCCATTGCCTTGTCTCTCTTCTCATCTTCCATCACTGTCATGCTCTATTTGTGGCTCTGGCTCCTGGTGGGTGGTCACTGTCAAAAGGCTGGACCTTTCTTGCAGCATCGTATTCAAATTAAGTTAATGCTGTGGCCTGCACTCTGACTTAAGCAAGCACAGCCCTGTCCTTAAGCTGTGCCTGAGATGTGGGCAGGTGTGGAGCTTGGAAGGAGATGCACAAGTTCGCGCCTGGTGGCTGCTGCAGTGATGTGCTGGATCTGTTCATGTTCCAGTCCAGATCAGTTAGCAGGTGATGACGCACTGGCCTGCAAAGTAGCTTCTAGGAATGGAAAGAGGGAGCTTTTAATTACCTTGCACCAACATGTCACATGTTGCACCAATATGCCATCAACATGTTCTAGATGTGAATAACCTCAGTCCCTGAGTATTATCTTCATTGTACTTTGCAAGTCAGTTTTTTAATTGGTACAGACAAGATTTTCTCACCATCAGGAAAGACAGTGATGGTGCTCCAAAATTCCTCTTTCTGTCCCTTTTTCTAGTAATGGTATGGTCTGTTTTGGTCTATAAGCACTTGCCTGCTGTGCTGATGAGGAACACATGCCATTTGTTTTGAAAGTCGTTGTTTTGCTTGTGTGCAGGTGCCTGATGGAGCAACAGTAGCACTGGTCCCACGCCTGACAAAGCACATCCATAGGGAGAATCAGGATTACATCCCAGGAGAGAGTGAGTTTGAGGTCTTGTTCTCATGAAATGATTTTAAAGCACTTGCTATTTAGTGGGATAAGTCTCCTGCCATAGCCCCAGCTTTATGCTGCTATAGAAGGCTGACACATGCTTTGGACCCTCATAGGATTGTCAGGAAATGTGAGAGCTTGGGCAGGTGAGATGAGAGAAAAGCAGAAAACTGCAAGAGCAGAGGAAAGCTGGTCTGGGTGTGGAAATGCAGGACAAGCACAGTTCTCTAATTCTGACTCACCAGGGCTTACTGCAGTCTGCAACTTGTAGAAACCTTAATATCCTCAGGTGCTCAGCATGGGTCGGGGATGGGATGGTGATGGGATACCAGGCAGTTGCCTTACTGCCTGGCAGAGTAAACAGCTCCATGGATACTCCTGTGGCATGAGGGACAATAGCCACAGTCTGCAGCTTAAGAGATTCGAATTGGATGTGGAAAAAAACCTTCAACAAACCCCGAAACAAACCACTGGGGTGGTGGGAGATCTCTGTCTGGGGAAGTTTCCAAGACCTTGAAGGTTTTGGGTGGACAAAGGCAACCTTCTAGTTGCTAGTGCTAGCACTGGTTGTACTCTGTGCAGAAGGCTGGATAGAGACCTCCAGAGGTTTCTTCCCATTTGTGTTTCTGTCATATTGGGAAATCTTGCTTCCTTGGGGCTCACCTGGCCAAGCTCCATTGTGAGAGGACCCACACTGATCTGCAAATAATTGGTTGGTTTAGAAACACCAATGCTGGAGGATGCAGATGAAGGTGGGATCAAACTTTGGCACCTCGTAAAACCAACAGAAGAGCCAGAGCTTCCCAAGCATCGGCGTGGGAGCTTAAGAGATCGGGAGCGAGCCAAGGCAATCCCAGAGATCTATCTGACACGTCTACTCTCAATGAAGGTGAGAAGAAGCACAGACTGTGTTGTGCTTGGGATCTTGCCTCCCTTCATATCCCCTGGGAGAGATTGCGGGGATGTGTATGAGGATGAAGCAGCCCCCCCTACCTGCAGTACATCTGACTTCCCTCCACGTTTTGCTTTGCTCATGAGCTTCTCCCTGCCCTCTCTTCCACAAGCCACTGGGGCCTCCTTTCTGCAGTGGGTCTGAGGTACCTTTAGATGGATGAGGGGAGGTCACTGAGCAGAAGAGGGTGACCTCTCGTTTGTGTGAGGCTTGGGTTGTCCACTCTCCTCTGTTCTGACTCTGTCCTGCTCGGTTCTTCACAGGGCACTTTGCAGAAGTTTGTGGATGACTTGTTCCAGGTGATCCTCAGCACCAACCGCCCTGTCCCTCTGGCAGTCAAATACTTCTTTGATCTCTTAGATGAGCAGGCCATACACTATGGGATTTCAGACCCTGAAACCATCCATATCTGGAAGACAAACAGGTAGGGTGCTCCTGAGGGCCCCAAAGGAGGCGCCACTAATTTGCCTGAAGCTGATCACTTGCAAAGTGACAGCCACCTCTGCCTGCTGAGGAGGAGCAAAAGGGAGTGCAGGGCAGAAGAGCATTGGGGTAAAGAGCTGGTTTTGGTGGGAGAATAAAGCTGAAAGATGCAGTAACACACAGGACATCTTTTGGCACTGTAGTTGCTACCTTTGCTGATGCCCTGTTGCACTTCTGTCTGCAGCCTGCCCCTGCGGTTCTGGATCAACATCATCAAGAATCCCCAGTTTGTCTTTGATGTGCAGACATCGGATAATGTGGATGCTGTGCTGCTGGTCATTGCACAGACCTTCATGGACTCCTGTACAATAGCTGACCATAAGTTAGGGCGGGTGAGTACAGAGGGAGAAGGGAGCACGGTAGGCACAGAGAGTTGAGCAGTGCTGCCCCAGGAAGGCAATAATGTTTATGTTGCATCATGGAAACAGCAAGCCAGGCTCATTTTTGCTTCCATGTGCCACTGGAGAATAATGGGGACTCCTGGGAAGAGAGGAGGGAGGAGCTGGTTTTGTTTATCAACAAGAAGTTGTTGGGAAGTGCTCTTTTTTTGCAGCTTAGAGCTACTTGGGGGACAGAGCTGAACTCTAGTTGGCTGTGGCAGACAGTAGGGGTCACAGGGTGCAGCTTGGGACATTCAGGGCGGCCATTAGAAAAACTTTCTACCACCACTACTCACCCTGTGCCTACGGTGGAACAGTCCCGCACAGGTCACCAGAGATGGGATGGGTGGATCTCTGGAGGATGTAAGGCATCAGCTATGCAAAGCCATAGCCAATGTGATCTCATACTGGTGATCACCCAGCTCCAAGTTCGAAGGCTGGACTAGGGATCCCAGACACATCTCACCGACACATCTCAGGGTTCCTCAGACTGCATTATTAGAAGAGAGCCTGCTATTTGAAGTGCCTCTCCATGCAGAGGGCAAAAAATTCCTGATCCTGAACAAATGACAGAAAATAGTGATGGTGTTACCTGCTGAGATTAGTCCACAGCATGATGAAGGAGCTTTTCATAATCAATTCTGGTTTTGGATGTTCAAGGACTCTCCGATCAATAAGCTGCTTTATGCCCGGGACATTCCTCGCTACAAGCAGATGGTGGAAAGGTAAGTGATGGATGTGAGGAGGTGTAGTTTGAGCAGTGAGAAGGAGGAACCACACACTAACTGCCTGTGTACCGCTGTCTAGGTATTATGCGGACATTCGTCAGACCATCTCTGCCAGTGACCAGGAGATGAACTCTGCCCTGGCTGAGCTATCACGGGTAAATAAAATTATTTCAGAAGTCATCTGGCCTCTCACCTGTGCATCTAAGAGAGAGTTATTAATGCAAAGATGAGAGGTATTCTGGTTGAGTGTACATTTCTGTTCAGACCTACTGACTGTTCCCAGTGGCTGCTCTGCATCACAGGGAAGGCAAGGGCCCCTGAAGAGAAAAGTGTAGTCAAGGGTTCAGGGCGAGGAGTACATATGATTTTTCCTTTGCTAGGATCTGCTGGTGAGTTCCCTTTCTTGTTGCTTTGTGCAATGGGCACATTTCCTAATGAGTTGTGAGGACACAGAATTTAGATGAACAATTGTTAGGTGTCTCACAGTTTTGTCTCATTTCCTCTCATACACAGAATTACTCAGGTGACCTCAATTCCCTGGTGGCTCTACATGAATTGTACAAATACATCAATAAGTACTATGACCAGGTGAGTGTGTGTTTTCAGCAGGTATGAACATGCCCTTCTCCTTTTACCATCCAAACAAAAAAAACTACAAAACAATTAACAATCAAGAGCAGCCAAACTATTACAACACTGTGTATTGTTTCATTGGCATGTGTAACTCATGTCATGAGTAACACTTATCATTTCAATTATCACTTAACACGTTATCAATTCTTATCAAAGAGAGACAGAGGAAATCACCAAAAAGAACTTATCTCTAACTTGGAGGCTGTTGGGATTTCATATACGCTTTTTTTTTGACTCCAGTACTCAAAAACTCTACTTCAAAATGAAATGCAGTTAGTTCAGATTAATTTACTGAAGACTTAATTTTCAGGTGAGAAGTTTAGCGTTCTTTTTGCCCTGTGATGTTTATAAGTCATTAGAATGAATCTAGAATACCTATTCTGTGGTTAATTTGAGATTAATTACTACATACCTGCTCTGGACTTGAGCACGCTGAATTCCAGCTTGGGGCTCTCCACGGTGCATGGAATTGAGCTGGTTGAGTGTTGTGTGCTGGAGAAAGGCTGCCAGTGAGCTCTGTCTTGTTGCAGATCATTACTGCCTTGGAAGAAGACCCAACGGCACAGAAGATGCAGCTCGGATATAGACTGCAACAGATTGCAGCAGCTGTGGAGAATAAAGTCACAGATTTGTGACAGGCACAGACAGACTGCTCTCCCCTGGCTGAACGGGGACAGTGCTCATCCTAGTTTATACACAGAGTGTCCTGCTGCCATTGGAACCAGACTGTCCAAGGAACCTGCGGGTGATGTGAGCAGGGATGGCCAAGGCAGTACAAAGTACAAGCGTCCTTGCATCTCAGAGAATATTTTTTTACAGCTTTTTTTTTTCTTTTTAAAAGCAAAACAAAACAAAAAAGGACAAACTTTGTTTTTTCCCTGGCAGAGACTGTTGCGGGGCCACACAGGTCCTTCCTACAGACGTTACGTGAATGTGCCAAGTTTCCAAACCACGTTGTTGAAGAGCCAGGTGACAACACCGAGCAGTGTGTCTGTGGAGTCCATGGATGCCCTTGCCAGTGCTGGGACACTCCCTGCTGCACCTGCTCGCTTCAGTGGGGATCAGGAAGCTTTCCCTGGGCTGACTGTTGTGCTAACCTCTGTCCCCAGCTAGCGAGCACTTCTGCAGTGTCCTACCTGAGAAACTCCTGACAGCAATGCCCCTGCTGGTTCCGGATGTTGGATGTGGGAAGGAGATGTCCAAAGGCAAAGGTCTCTTGCTCCCCAGTGCTCTGGTCTCTGACAGCTCATGTGTGGCACCTGCTTGGCTGTAACATGCTCCCCAGCATGTGCGCTTGCCCAGGGGGCCACTGTAAATGAACAGCACCCCCTCGCCCTTCCCCTCAGGACAAATTCAGCATGTGAGAGTTGCTGCCTGGCTTGCCTCGGTCTCCACTGACCCAACTCGGATCTGTCTTCCTGGTTCCTTGTGGTCAGAGGTTGCCCTGCTCTTTGGAAAAGCACAACAAATTCCTTGTGCCACTCCCCCTTCCTTCGGTGTCCAGCTGTTCTGCTGCTCTGAACTGGACTTGTAAATACCCTCAGAAAGTTAATGTATTTAAATGCTAAAGGAGAATGTTTAACTTTGTGGCTTTGAGACAAAGCTTTTCTTGGAGAAGTATCTCTGTGCACTTCTACTGACAAACGTCTGTCAGCACTGGAGCAGTTTTCTCCACTGCTTTGTCTGCAGGGATAACTCATAGGTGTCTCTGTTGTCGTACCAGCAGCTCGCTGTTCCCCATGGATCAGTTCCAGACTCTCTGTGTGCTCTTCTGTTAGGCTTGCCTTACACCTTATTCTCAGCTCCACTTCCCAAACTCTCCTATCATGGCACATACAAGAGTTATTTGGGGAGCTGTAAACTTCAAGGAGCTGTGAAGCACAACTGCGTTGTTCCCAAGGAGGGTCAGGTGTCCTGCAAATGGGAATGATTCTTGTATGGAAGGAGAGGCTGGAGCAGGCACAAGCACAGTTAGTTGGCAGCTGTCATGGGCCAGCTCCTTACTGCTCTTTCCTTAGTTCCTTAGTTCCTCCACTCCAGAGAGTCCTCTGCCCTTCTGGGAGTCAATCTCTATTTATAGGGATGCCCTACTCATTCTCTTCCTCCTCTGCTGCTAATTCCACACTGATGTCCTGCATTCCTAAGGCAGGTAGACAGGTCTGACTCCTCTGTCACTTCCCTGAGGTGGTGATTGTGTGGGCCAGGAGATAGCAGAGCTAGCACAGGGCAGGATCATGTCCCTGCCTCTCTTTACATTGCATATAGCAGTAATTCCAGGCCTGTCCCATCAGCCCTGTGGCTTTGTGCAAGTGCTGTGCAGTTGCAAAACTGCTCTTGGAGCAGTATAAAACAGGCTGATGCTGGCCTCTCTTCCTACACAGCCAGCTCTCCTGTGACCCTCTCTCAGCAGTATTCCCAGGTACTCTGAGTGCTGAGCATGACCAACATCCCTGTGTCACCTTCTGCTGCCATCCTGCTGTACAGAGCAGTAGGGTAGCTGGCTGGCTGCTGCCAAGCAGAAAGGGGGGTCAGAGTTTGCCTCTCTTCCTTGAGGTGATGACCAGCTTGAATCTCACTCCTGCCTGACCACCCATTTCCACAAAATTTACGGGAACTTAGCATCTCTAAAACCTTTGTCCTGACTAAATCTGGTTAAATTGGCCCCAGAAAAGCTGGGTGGAGGAAAGGATCGGAAAAAGCCAACACAATGCACGTAAAGCCCATTCCATTAGGAACTGCAGGAGACGATTCCCTGGTTTGAGGCAGGTGCAGGTATAGTGGTGGAGTAGCATCATCCCCTTGTGTGTTGGTGGATGGACTTTCTGCCTCAGGCAGCAAGGCCTAGTTTTTGGCCTCTCCAGCTCATTGAGTGTCTGGCAGGAGCCACAGGCTCTCTGCTGGATTTCTGGCTCTGCAGACTGGTAATGTCTGCCCCTATTTTTGCAGAATTATCTCTGCGCTTTCCCAGAACAGGGTGGCTTGAGGCTTAATTCTCAATCCACCTCACGCTGGCATCCACATCCTCCTTGCTTCTCAGTAGTGCTTCTGGATGTTGGAAGTGATCTGCTTTCTCCCAGTGTATCTGTGAAAGTCTGCTTTTATTAGAGCAATAATGAAGAGTTAAAAATAGAGTTAAACATAGGTGATTGACTTATTTAACATCTTCAGCTTGTCCTTGCATGGCTGGATAGGAGACACTGCCCGGCACAGGTGCAGTGAGGGTGGAAAGCTGGTAGTGCCCATCTCTTCCCATTCCATCTGTCCTCGGTGTTCTCGATACCAGCATCCTCCTCCCCTGCAGACATGCACTGAAGGCCCCTTGCTGAGATCAACTTGGATATTTAGGCATGGCCCCTCTTCTCTCCGTCCATGCCCCTCTCCTGTGGCAAAATCCATTACTACGACAGGGTTCTGTTGCATTTAAATTTGCACAAAGCAGGTTTTATTATGAAATTCCCTATTGCAGGGAAGACTTATTTATTTATTCCTTGCGATCCTTCTAAGTTTTTTCCAGTCTCTGCCTGATTCCACAACCAGCTTGTCAGACACTCTGGAGATGAACGTTCCTGCTCAAGGACAGAGAATTCTCACTGGGTGTTCCCGTTTGACTACAGGTAGCAAGTTCTGTGGGCACCAGCAGGGAGAGCCCTGCCACCACGGCCGGTCCCCTCCTGCGGGATAGGGGCACAGTGAGGGGATGTGGCTGCTCTAATGGGACCCTCAGAACAGTGATGGGTGGCAGGCATCCAGCTTTATTTAGTAGTGCAGTCAGAGAGAGGAACTTGCTTCTGCCCTGGTCTGGGTGAAAGGCTGAGAACTGATCAGTATTAAGATAAATCTCCGTTAGTGTATTTGAATGTCTCTCCTGTTGGCATGACGAAGCGTAGCTGGCACGCACGTGATGTAGATGTGAGAGCTCTTGCTTTCATCTGTCTGGTGGCAAATTTAGGCTGTACCTGAAAGGTTTTGTGTGTTTGTAGAAATGATGGCTAATTTTTTTTTTAAATGAAAATAGAGGGTTCTCGGATGCTGCTGCCTCGGTGGAATGCCGTTTCTTTTTCAGGGTGTGCCCCAGTTGCAGCCAGATGCTGCTTTTTTTTGTGTGTGTGTGTGCCTTTCTTGTGGGGATGATTCTTTTGGTTTCCAGAACACCCAGGGCATTTGCTCTAGTCTTTTTCCCAGTCCTCTGTCCTGGTGACTCTGCTCTCTCCCAGCCTTGTGACTTGGTGTCTGTCTGTTAAGGTATGGCCTGACCTGCATTTATGCCCTGCCACACCTTGAGTTCTGCTCAGAGCACCCAAGGTACTGTCTTTCTCAAATTGGAATTAATAATTAATATAAAAAGCTTGAAAAAAATCTGAATTTTGTTACATAGTGTAATAACTGTTTGTAGATACTGTTCTGAGATGTAGGAATCTATTGGTGATATAAGAGGTTTTGTCTGTAAATAATCAGTTTAGAGTCCAAATGATTTTAATAAAGAGAATTCTTACACAATAATTCAATAAATTTTAATATACAACCTCTGTGTCATGCTTGTGTTGCATGATGATGCAATTACCCAGAATGTATTTGCCTCTTTTTTCATCCCAAGTGGAAACCATGTACTCCTGAGCACCAGGACCTGGGAGCTGTATGAGGAAAGTGAGGCCTTTCCGTCCTGCCCCCTCCATAGGCTGTGTTTCCTCGAGATAATCTTGTGCCACCTTCCACCTAGATCCCAGTGCATCTGGAGTTTCCAGAGCTCAAATACCATCCCTGCCCACAGGAGGAGGCAGCCTCCCTCCACAGACACTCTGTTGGGCTGACACTGAGGGCACGTGGCAGCTCTGGCTGTGGTCTCCCACCGTGGGTAAGGGTCGCTGAAGCTACAGTTTATGTTGGTCACTGTTGTCTACCAGCATGAGGCAGAAACCAGTGTTCCTAAATTACCAAAACAACTTAATTCTAAATGAATTACACAATTCTTCCCAGACAGAAAGCTGGCTCCTGGCCCGTCTATCCTCTTTTCTTCTCCCCCCCCCCACTTCCTTTACTAGCAGAGTTTTGGATAGAGTCTGCCTCTCCCTCTCTTTTAGTCCCTCCTCTCTGTACTCTACGTGTTCTTGTTGCCTTTTAGGGGTCACACACCACTTGTCCCCCCCCTGTGCTGCCCTGCACAGCTCAGTACCCAGCCTGGTGCAGCCTCTGCCCCCTCCCTTGATATTTTTAGTGCGGGGGAAGGCAGGTGAGAGCAGAGGGGCACAGGCAGGGGGAGAACCGCTCTGGGAGGCCCTGGCCTGGGTTTGGCAGCCTGGAACTGCAGCAGAACTACTGCGAGGCACGGTTAACCCTTCGCTGCAGGGCTGAGGCTTGGTCTCTGCAGCCTCAGCTAGGAAACCTGAGCTGTGTGAGCCCAGGGCCCCAGCGAGGGGGAGGCCAGACTATGCCCAGCTCCGGTGTGAGGCTACGGCATGTGGCAGTGGGGGAAAAAATGTGATTTTTACCGTGTGTGGCCTTTTTCTCCCCAGTGTGGCCTTTTTCTCCCCAGTGTTGCATGGTGCTGGGATGCTCAGGTTCCCCCAGGGCTGCAGGGAGGACGTTACTGCAGTTGCTCTTCTAGAGACAGGAACAGGGGAAATGTGGGCTCTGTGGCCACCAGTACCATACTGTGATGGTGTTTGGCTGCATGTGGGCACTGCTGGGGAGGGTGAGGTGCCTCAGGTCTGGCAGTGTGGCACACAGATGGGCTGTGCCAGGCACAGGCTGGGGATGGCTGTGTCAGGTAGATGGTGCTGCAGTAGCAAGTTCTGCCGACATACTGGGAGCAACGGGAAGACTGAGGCAGCCCTATGGTTTCTGGGTCTGGGGATGGTGGAGCAGAGGGGGAGGATTTTTCTGTTTCCATCTCAGTAGAGCTGTGAATTTCCCGCTATAAATAGTTGCTGTGGAGACTCTGGATCCACAGCAAGCTGACAGACCTGCTGCCAGAGAGGCAGGGAGAGGCCAGCAGTAAAGTGAATCCACCGCAGCTGTCTGAGGTCTCCTGCTATCCCAAAGCCAAGGTTGTTCCCAGAAGCAGTGCTGTGATCCGATACCCTGCCCCGCTCCTCACTGCGTCCATCCAGCGATGCACAAGAGTTTGGTCTGCTCAAGGACACCCCTCCCAGGGCAGCACAGACTAAAAGGAGAGCAGGACCAGCTGGTATCTCACTTTGGGAAGCTCCAGAAGGAGCCAGATGACAAAGGGAGCGGCGTGCCCTGCCCTCGAGCTGCTGCACGGTGAGTCTGCGCAGGGCCCTGGGGCTCAGCGACCCGCGCGCCGACAGGGCTGCTTGTACTGCTTGTACGTGTTGTGACTTGCAGGGATGCTGCACCCAGCAAGGGCTTGTAGGTCTGTGTTGGTGCAGAAGATGAAGGTGTGTGTTTCTCTGGTGAGCTCTGCCACTCTGGATGTCCAGGTGTCATAAGGCATGACCGGTGTTGGGGAGCTCTGTGTGCCGTTCTGTGCAGCTCAGGTGGAGGTGTCCAGGCCAGAGGTGAAGCATCATCGCTCCCTGTCCATGGCTCTCACAAACCAGGCAGAACCAGTTTTTGGGCTGAAGTTCTCTGAGCTAGTCCAGGCCTGCAGCAATTCAGTGGGTTCTGCACAAAATAATTTGAATGACAAAAGCAAGATATTTATGTATTTAACATAAAGGTTAATGAAGGACTTAGAAGCACCAATTGTCCTTTATCACAAAGCCTAGAAAAGTATGTTTCCCTCTCCTGTACCAAGTTGCACAGCAACACTCTTCATCCTTTGCCAGTACTCCCATCCAGCTAGGGTGGATGGAGGTAAAGCCTTGCATGCCTAAGAATGGACTTGTCTTGTCTTTGCAGCAAGAAGGGCACCAGGGCCCAGTGAACTGCCCAAAAGGTCCATCAGCCCTAGTGCTAGGATGAGTCTTACACTGACTATCTCTGGGTCCTATTTTCTCACTGAAGTCTTTCCTGTTACCATAACACTCCACTAAGGGAAGATGCTGTTTAACTGCCATATCTCCAAGTTCATGAGTTTTCCTTTGACAGGTGAATAGTGAGTGGCATCATTAAATCTTTCCAGCTGTTCCCCAGCTCTCAGCTCAGCCCCTGCTGTCCTCATGGCATGAGTGAAGAGGGCTTGGACAGATAGTGATGGTGCAGGACCTTGCAAGGATACTGCTAGTCTTTTCGCAAATATGGAAAATTTTGATTTCAGCTCTGTTTCATAGCCAAGATGTTATCAAGTATTTGCTGAGAAGAGTGGCTGTGCAGACATGCAGCATGCTGGAGGTTTATGCTTAAAGAGGCTGATTCCGAACCCCATAAATGCCAGGGTTAGAGGTGTAGAAATGTAAGGAGGGGGAGGCATTTTGAGCTCCTTTCAGACTTCTTTATGGCCTTGAGTGAACAGAGCAATGTCAGCTCTGGCACTTTGGGTTGTCCCTCACAGGATGGGAGTTTTGAGCCCAGTCTGACCCTTAAATAAAACTGAGCTGGGAGCCTACTGGGTGCCCAAAGGCAGGCTATGCCTTTGGCTGCTGCGCTGGGAGGGAGCATCAGCAGGTGGAAAGAAACTTAAGCATTTTGAGGAAGTCACGCCTCTATCTCAGCACCTGGAAGAAAGTACTCCCTGTCATGTGGCTCCTGCTGCCACCAGCACCACCAACCCTCTATAATTATTTCTGAAAATCCTCTGGTTCAGAAGAGTTCTTAGCTTAAGCAACCGGATTTGGAGGATTTAAAGGTCAATAATTCTACCTGTGCTAATGGTCTATGGGGATTATTATCACCTGTCTCGAGCTCTGACAGTGTGTGTTAGCCTGAAGCTTTGGCAGTACAGCAAGTGACATTTCCGAATTTTGAAAGGCTGGGTTGGGAGTGCCCCAGCTATGGCAGTTTACATCTGTATTGCATTAGCAACAGGGGCTCTGGGCTACTATTTCAGAGGACCAGTGCTGAAGCCAGCTCTACACTGGTGCTGCAGCATGGGGGGACAGTAGTTGGATTAGTCTGTCTGTACTGTCTTAGTGTTTGCACCTTGGGCTGTCATAGTAACAAACTCCGGGAGCAGCCTCTTGCTGGGATGTCACGAGATGGTCAGTGATAAACTCATGCTCTGGCCCCGGGGCTGGGCCGTGGGCAGAGGAGCAGTGCTGCAGTGTCTAAAATGCAGGTTCTGCTTCACACCCCTCTGGAGCTGGGGGCTCCTCCTGACAGCCAAAGCCCAAATGCATTCCCTCCTCAGCTGGAATGGGGAGGGGATGCTTTCCCTGGCTGTGGGAGGGAATCCCATAGACCCCGCTAAGCCCCTGAAAATCCATACTGGACACAGGGAAACCTGAGACTCCCACCTGGCCCTGGCCCAGCCCCAGCCTGCCAGCTTTCCTCTTCTGAACTCTTAAAATAATCCCTGTCTCCATGAAGTGCCAAAAGTGTTTTTAAAGCCTGGTTCCAGGAGCTGGTGAAGGGAATGGGAAGGAAAGGAGCAAGGGGGCAGCAGGAGTAGAAGAGGGAATCAATGTGCACAGTGTGCAGCAGAAATACAGCTGCTCTCCAGCTCTCTTTAAAGGAGTAAAGTGCTGAAGATCACACTGCCTGTTCCCCACAACCTAGTTCCCCACTGCCTCTGTCCCCTCGTGCCAGGATCTGCTGCACTGCTGGGCCATGGAGGAGCAGGTGCAGGAGGAGATGCCGCCAGCCCAGCACACAGGTCAGTCCTTGGGCATGTAGCTCTAGAGCCGAGATCGTGCCAGGTTCTTCCCAGGCCAGAGGAGGTCACTGGGACCTGTCTGGCTGTCCTTAGCTGCTCCTTCAGCCTAAGAGCATTTAGAGATGTCACTGATGTCTCTTGGCCATGGTCCCTGCAGGAGGCCACCACCCCGTGCAGGAGGGAGAGGTGTTCAACACGCGATACCAGGCACTGCGTGAGCTGGGCTGCGGCGCCTTTGCCACCGTCTGGCTGTGCCAGGACATGAGGTGAGGGGTGAATTGCCTTTTGGGGAGGTGGGAATGGGTGGCTGATCTCCTGGATAGGACCAGCCCCTCTTGCAGAAGCAGCAGAGCAAGCTGCCTGCCTGGAAGCATATCAGCATCCCCGGACATAGGGAAAAACTGGCAGAGAGATCAGTGGGGTGCAATAAGCAGAGCTGGTCCCCAGAAACCAAAGAACATAAATGAGGTGGGATCAGCCCTGGCTCTGCATTTTATTTTCTCATTTAGACCCTGCAGTATCCATGCTCTGCCTTTTCCTCTCCAGTCCCTTGCTGGTTCCTGGGGCAGCTGTGCTGCCAGATGCCAGCAGAAGAGATGCCCATGGGCCTGGCGTGCTGCAGACTGAGGCCAAGGGTGCTTGCAGAAGAGCAGCACCCTCCCTGGGAAGCCCAGAGCTGGGTGACTGGGAGAAGGGGAGGTGCTGCACGTTAGGGCCACTCTGACATGTGTTGGCTGGCAGCTGTGGTTCATTTCCCAGGAGGAAGAAACAAGTAGCTGTGAAGGTCCTGAAAAGCAGGGAAGGCTTTGCTGATACTGCCCAGGATGAGGTCACTCTCCTCCGCTGTGTAAGTAAATTCTGGGGCTCTGTGCTTTGCTCCAGAGTTCAGGTCTGAGTATCAGCCTCACCATCCCCTCTCCATTCAGGTCTCAGTACAAGGAGCTAGGTGGAGAACAGGAAAAAAACCACAAAAATTAGGAAATTCATAGAAATCACCCTGGTGTAGCATTGGTTTCTGAAACATGAACCTTCTCCTTCCTCCAGTCATACTGGACACGCTGGCTGTGTCCCACTTGTCCTGTTGGCCCATTTCTTTTAGCTGAGACTGAAATCCAGCAAATAGGAGGAACTTGCAGAAAGATAGGGTGGCTAATCAACAGAAGAAGATGGTAACATTCCTAAGAAAGAGATGGGAGTGTGTTTGCTGTATCTCTGCCATTCCGAGCTCAGGAGACATTGCTCTATCCCAATACTGATACTGAAGTAAAAGGCAATATCTGCAATAGAAAAAAGTATGATGTAGCAAAAATATAATAAACGTCTGAAGTCAGAAAGCTTCTTCCTGTCTTTGCTAATGAAGGTGGTAATTAGGTGTTTGTATCTGTTTCTCAGTGAGTGGCCTTTGAAGGTGCTTGGGCTTGAGCTGCTAGTTCTAGAAAGCTCATGGTTAAAATTCTTTAAGCTTGCCCAAATACAAAGTTACATCAGTGTCAGATGAGTAAAAGCCATTAAATTTTACATTTTAAATTACTCTGCGGCCTTTCTCCAACAGGTTTGAGAAAGGTTTAGTTCACACCTGTAAATCTGCAGGCCCTATCCAAAGGGACATGAGCCAGATGGAGTGATGCAAGAGGAAGTACCAAGTGGCACTAATTTAATGTAATCAGAGGGCTGCTTTTCTACACATCAGCACAACCCTGCATACAGACCAAGCCTTCCCCCTGATTTATTAGTAATTGTCTCCGAGAGACACGCCTGCCCATTCAGCAGCATACAGCTGGTTCCCAGGGCTGTTCCCACCAGCACAGGGAGGTCAGTGCCTGCAGAGCTGCCAGGAGAGGCAATCTGGGCTCCTGTGGCTTCCAGGGCTGCTCACCCCTGTCATGCCAGCACAAACCTTTTTCAGAGAAATTACTGAAGGGATGGTGGGAGTTTTAAAAGGTGATGTCCCAGCCTGCTACTCTTAGCTCTGGGAACAAGGAGCAAAGGCTGCAGAAAGGCAAAGGAAATCGCCATTGCTGCTGAAAGCAGGGAGCTATGTTCTTGGGGAAATCTCCTCCCAGCACAAGTAGAAGCACTTTATGGGCCTGCATGGATAGAATAAGCAGCAGAAAGTCTGCTAGACACTATCAGCAGGATCAGTGTGAGTTATTTTGACACTGTGAGGGTGATGGTCCCACCTGGTCAAGAGTGGGACAACATGCAGAAACTCATTCCTTGGTAACAGACTCTGCTTGTGTGCTTGGAGCATTTGGTTTTTCTGATGGTGTTTTCATGGGATTTGTCATGAAGTGCCAATTCCTGGAAGAGAATGTCTGGGAACAGGATAAAACAGGTGCAAGGTGTCCTTGTGCATACAATACCTCTAATTGCAGCTTTCTTGGAATCCTCCCTCTCAGGTGAACTGTATGAAGAAGAAGGATCGGGCAGGAGAAAATATCGTCTCTTTGTTAGATGACTTCAGAATGATTGGAGAGAATGGCTTCCATATCCTTCTGTGGAGAGTGCTGCAGCTCTGAGCCAGCAAAGCCTGGGCACATGGAGGTGGCTGGAGGGGAGAGGTTTTTGAGGAGATAAAGAGGTATTTGGTTGCTCTGGTGAAAGGCAAAGGGCTGGTAGTAGGATCTTCTCCCTGTTAGTGAATCCCTGACTCTTTCCCACATATGTGCCTGGTATTTGAGGTACTGGGTCCTTCCCTGCGATGTCTGATGGGAAACTACACAACTCAGGGACTGCCTTTGCCTTTTGTGAAAAAATCTTTACAGCAGGTGAGAATTTAGCTGGAACTGGGTGAGGGCACTAAGGGACTGTTGGCTAAGGGACATGCCATAGTCTTCTTCCCAAGGAGATGGGCATTATTTGGGCCTTACTTGAGTGGTACTGCCCAAGCTGCAGCCTCCTTGGGTTTGGCAAGAAGTCAGGGCCACCACCATGGAGCACCAGCAGACCTGCACCAGGGTGTCAGGGCCAGCACTTCTGTTCCCATCATCTCAGTAATCATGGAGTTCTCCAGCAGTTCTGCTGCTCGTAGGGGTAGCAGGGGGCAAACAGCCTGCCATAGTTCTGCCTCTTGTGTGCAAAACACGTGTATCTCTGCCCTCCTGCTGCCCTGAGAAATCCCTTCTGGCAGCAATGCCAGGCCATTGGCATTTGCCTTGGCATCAAGCCACGGGTAGCACTGTCAGCTCCAGCAGCTTTCTGCATGGTACCATTGAAGGTTGCTCAAGGTCTCCCTCCCATCCTTCCAGGAATTTCTAAATTGCTGATGTGGTTGGCTGGTTCTCCTCCCATGTTAAGGTTTTCCTCACAGAGCCAACTCCTCCTTCATCCCCTGCAAGGATGTGGTGTCCTGCTCAAACAGATTGTGAAAACTGAGTTTCTTATGCACTGGCTGTGCTTAAGGCATAGGGAACCTGAGTGAGGCCTTAGAGGAGTTAAAATTACATTTTGCCTCTCATGCTGAGATTTATCAGAAGTCTGCACACTTGCCAAGATGAAGATTTGCTACCCTGATTCCTGTGCCCTTCTAGGGACAATAAGAAAGAAAACTGCTTCCTCCATCACTTTTTTTCTGGAATAGCCTCTTCTTTCTCTAAAGAAGCTCCACTAACACCTGAATAAGTTACACAAAAATGTAGTGGCATTCATCTCTGTGACTCATTTTACACCCAGGCCTTTTGCTTGATCCATTATCTGTTTTAATTGTAAAATCTCAGATCTGTTTTCCCCCTTCAGATCAGCACTGGAGCAGTATTTACTTCTGATTCATTCCAGTTTAGTTATTTAAATCTTTCCCCGCGTTTCACAGTTACCATTTAAGGTTGGTATTTCCCTGGGGCTGGTGTTCATCCCAGAATAGAATTTGATAATACAGAGAATATTTGCCAGCCCTTTATGACTGTCCAGAGTGTTTAAAAAACAAATGTAACTCTCCCTGTAGCATTTCTGCTGTTATTGATTTCTGATAGTGACTGTTCCTCTCTGGTAGGTGTTGTTTATCTCTCCCCCGTGACAGGCCAGGCTTTCCCTGCTCCATCGTAGGCTGTTCTTTCCCTACATGGCTCTCCTGCAGGGCCCTGAAATCCTCTCTAAGCACTCACTCATGGTCTCTCCCACCTCCTGTCTGGGTTACGCTGTGCCTCCTTCTTTCCTTGTATGATGGGACACCCTCCCATGCCATGTCACTGTCATTCAGATGGAAGTTGGGGGCTGGTTATAATCAGCAGGAAGGCACAGTGGTCCTAGGCCATAACAGCTGTACAAGCAGGAATGATTTTTCAGAAGAAAGGTAAGCTCTGTTATTGTAATGCCTCCTCATCGCCCCACCCTCCTCCCATCTCACTGGGCTTGCCCACCCATGGTGGTGTCTGTGGATTTTTGCGCTGCCTTTTGCTGCGTGTCACCCCAAGCAGCCCTGTCCCCCCTGGGCTCCCCAGGCCCCCGCTGGGCACGTGGGGCTCTGGCACCTGCTCCTCGTGTTGTGCAACAGAACCCCTGGAACCTGCTCCCACAGGGCCACCCCAGTAGGAAATAACTTACGGCTGATAGTTATCGTCAGTACCAGAATGCCCACAACTACCCTACCCGCTGTGCCTGGCTGCTCTGAGAGCTGCTGGGGCAGGGGGGGTTGGTGGGGCCCCTCGTGTGGCCGGTGTGACGTGCTCCCTGCTCTCCCAGGTGCTGGCAGGGCTGTACTTCCTGCACAAGCGCTGCCGCATCATCCACGCGGACATCAAACCGGAGAACATCCTACTGCATGGACACGACAAAAGCCTCCAAAGGCTTCTCATGGATACGCTTGACTGTGACCAGAGAACACATGTGAAGCTGAAGGGAGCAGGTGAGCACTCCAGGGGGTTTGCAGCAAGAAGAGGGACTTGTATGTTTATTGCTGGGAGAGAAACAGAGGCAGCAGCTACAGATACCTCAGGAAAGGTTCCCATCTCCTGCAACAGCCAGTACAAAATACTACAGCCAGCTTGGGCTGCTGAGAGGCCTCTCCTATCTCTGCCTAAGACAAACATCAGGCTGAGCGACTACCCAAGGCACCAACAGAAATGTGGTCTTGCAGGTGGGTTTGTGTGGAGGAAAACTGGTCACATGTATCTGTCAACAGCCTCCCCCCTGCAGCATCGGAGCTCACTCTTGTTGGCTTTAAGTTCCCTGTGTCCAGTGTTTTCAGCCACTGAAAGGTTTGCATACAAAATGGTTTGATCAGAAAGCTGTGTGACACTTCTGCTCTTTATTTCCCATATTTCTGAGGTTTGTGGGAGACTTGTACGTACTGCTAATCTTCAAGGCCTTTTGAGACATAATTTATTTGCAGGGAATGGTGTGAATATTGAATAAGATGTAGGGCTGGAGCATTTCTCAAGAGATTAGCTCATCTCCCAGCCATGAGACCTTTTCATATTATCCCTGCACTGTGTTCTCCCGTGAGCATTTCTCCCATGACAGTGCTGTTTTGTCTCTCAAACTCTGAGGCAATCAGGGAATCCTAAATTAGTGACTGAGTCTTTTGCTCAGAGCAGAAAAGCACAGTATTAGGCATGGGCTGACAGCTCACTGTAAAGCGCTAAAGCAGGAATTACTGTTTCCTAGGGTCATATGAAAATGTAACCTTCACGGTGCTTGCCAAGCAGGCTGGGTCCAAGGTCTGTGAGAGCCACACTGCTGAAGGCTGAAGAGGAATTACAGATGTTTTGGTTCAGACTAGTGCTGGTAGGATGTGCTCTCCTCTGGGCCCACAGTAATTTAACCTTGGTGCTAGAGGAACCTTGCAGCAGGACAGGAGCACATCACACTGTTCAACTCCAAGCTACCATCTTCCCAAACATCCTCTTGTTTTCACTGAATATCAGTGCTTCCTTTGCATTTCCTCAAAAACCAGAGGTGGCCTTTGATTGATGATAAAAAGCATTTTAGGACCTTTTAGGCTGAAACACTTTAAAGGCAGGCAGACATACCTCTCCTATGGTAAGTGATGTGTACCTGTTGGTTTGGAAAGACGATTTCTCTCTGTTCTTTTCATCTAGGAGGTGATCCTGGCAATCAGTTGGAAGAATCTGATTTAATGAGCATAGAAGTGAAAATTGCAGATCTAGGCAGCGCGTGCTGGACAGTGAGTCTGCTCCAAGTCTCAATCCTCTAACAACCCTGGAGGCTGCGTGCTCCTTTCCATTCCCACCCTGCATGTCCATCCCATTACAGCTGAATAGCTATTTCAGTGTGCTGAAGAGATGCCAACTTTGGGGGGTGCTATATTCAGCACTCCCAGCTCCAAGCTGGGCCCTGTGCTCCCAAAGACACTGTCAACTTTGGACATTTCTCCAGCTTGCACTCAATCCCTGCAATTAGAAATTCAAAACTATGTTCAGTGAAAAATGTTGGGAGGTAGACTCCCTCTGGTGTCAGTGGGACTGGGAATGTGTTGGCTGTGCCCTTTGCAGAGCTGAGAACACATGTTCAGTCCTGTCCTGTGTCCCCTCCTTGTGCGGGAAGCTTGTGACCACCAGTGCTGCTCTGACTGGCTTAGGGATGCCAACCAAAGGGAGTTTGTTTCTGTTTCAGTACAAGCCCTTTTCCAAGGAGATACAGACCCAGCCATACCGTGCCCTGGAAGTGCTTCTTGGATTAGACTATGGCACTCCTGCGGATATCTGGAGCACAGCCTGCCTGGTAGGACTGGGGACAATGCTGTGCATGCAAGGAGGTGACAGACACTAACTGGCCAGGGCAGTGTGTCCTTGGCACCCACCTTTTCACGTAAAGCAAAGCTTCCTTGCCGAGAAGGCAAAAGGGGCTGTCTGCTCTTTGGGCCGAAAGCGTGCTGCTGATAAAAACCACTCCTAATTAGTTTAAGCTCTAAGGCAATTTACACAGTGTATGTCGGACTGAATCAGGCACATGCTGCTTTTCATCCTGACAGAGCTAAAGGTGCTGTTTCATTGTGGTAGACATCAAGCCAGTGTGCCAGTGTATTTCCATATTTTAGGATCAGGTTTGTGTGATCGCAAGGGAAATCGATACTATTAGTTAGCAGGGAAGAAAAACTCCAGAACAGTTAGTCAATTAACAATGCTACTCCATTTCTAGGCATTTGAAATGGCAACTGGGGAGTGTCTATTTGATCCTCAACCTGGGAAATATTTCTCCAGAGATGATGGTAGGACTCCATCAGTTTTATTCATTTCACTGACAGAAGTGTCACAACTATTGTATCTAGATGTGTTTTCCCTCCTCTGTCTAGATCATGTTGCTCGTATTATCGAACTCCTGGGAAGAATTCCTCCTCAAATTGCTTTCTCATGGAACAAGTCAACAAAATTTTTCAGCAGGCCAGGTAAGAATGAGAGTAAGGAAGTTTACTTTAAAAATCACAGTGGATCTCTGACACACTCCTACTCAGCTCACACTGAAACACCCCAAATGTTACATTACACAAGACAGAGATTTCATAAAAAGCAGTAATACTCCCTGCCCTGCCTACCTCTGCAACCCATGAGCATTCCAGGGATGAATACAAAATCCTGAAAAACAGTCACAGCAAACACCCAACAGGGAAAACAATTCCATTCTTTCTCCTTTGGATTTGGAGAGAATGGAAATACAGGCAGGAAACAGCTACACACCAGGAAGGCTGAAGAGTGTGTAACTGGCTGGATTTCACCCGTTCACTGGCAGAGAACAATGATGACCAGGAATGGGACACTCACATCCTTCCAGCATGGCTGCTATATTTAGTCTTCTGACCCAACTGCAACATCTTTTTTGTTTTATTCTCCCCAGTTTCTTTCCCTTTGACTCATCAGTCTTGAAATTCTTGTCTTTGACTATACCACATCACATCACATGACTCCATCCTTCTGCACTTCAGGCTATAATCCTCTTTCTCTGCTTTCACACTCACTGAGTCCCATAGCCTCAGCCTACCAACAGCTCATTCAGTGCTGAGTGCTGGTGCCATGCTGGAATCCAACAAGCACCTCCCTGCACATCCACACGCTTTGCTCACACTTATTCATTCTATGGTACTCAAAAGAAATGAGTCAGAACTAGTTCTATGTTCACTCTCCACATGAACCAACCTGGCCTGACCACACACGTTTAACCTGAATCCCTGCATTTACACCACGGGCTCCTGGGGACGACGGCAGCTCCTCGGTCAGTCATACACTCTTTCCAGGCCCCACCGAGCTCGTAAACGGGAAGCGAATTCAACATTAGTGTCTTGTGAGCTCTGAAATAGCCAGATGCATCCGGGTGCCTGTGGGCAGGCCCAGGGAACAAGCAGCAATGGCTCTCGCAGGGCTATTCTGGGAATACTTTGCACACTCTTGGCATGTTCTCGCCTAGGAAGCGCTCGGGAACGGGGAGCCTCCAAACACTAGCTTGGGAAGACGATTCCCAAGAAAGACCCGAGAGCCAAACCTGCAAGGGGCAGCGCACGTGGAGCTCACAGAGGCGACTCCAAGGCGCAGGCAGGGATCTCTCAGGGCGCTTCGGGTTAATGCCGAGGCGCGGCCACCTCAGCCGCGCCGATGTGACTGAGGCGCCGCGCCCGCGCTGTCTCCGCCAGGCGCGCTCCTGCGGTTCTCCCGGCTCTGCCCCCGCAGCCTCCCCGGCACCCTGGCGGACCGGCACGGCTGGACCCCGCGGGCGGCGGCCGCCTTCGCCGCCTTCCTGCTGCCCGCGCTGCACTACGCGCCCGAGCGCCGCGCCAGCGCCGCGCAGAGCCTGCGGCACGCCTGGATCACCGCGCCGTGACCGGGGCCTGCCGGCGGGGGCCAGACCGCCCTCCCGCGGGGGCGGCGAGGCCACGGCGGGAGCTGCTGCCCTCCCGCCGCCCCCGGTGCGCGGCCTCCTTCGAGCGGCCCCGGCTGAGCATCCCCAGCGTTATCCCGCCGCGCCCGGGCTCCGCTCTCTTCCTCCCGCGTCCCTGCAGCGCGGCGGACGGCACAGAGCGCTCTCTCCGTGCACCGGCACCGGGCGGAGCCCCCCGGCCGAGCGCGGGCAGAGAGCGCCGCGGGGCCCCTCCTCCCGCCGAGGGGCCGCCCCTCCGCCTCACGGCCCCCGCGGCCTTTGTTCGGGGCTCCTGGGAAGGGGTCCGGCCGGCTGTGGGTGCGCTGGCCCCGCCGCCCCGGCCCGGGCGGGGCGGGTCTCGGTCGCGGCCCCGGGCGGTGCCCCCGGGACCCCTCGCCGGGACCCCCGCCCCCCGCGCGCGGACGTGCCGCGCGGCAGGCCCCGCGCGCGGCGACACCGCGCATGCGCCCTGCGTCCTCCGCCCCAGCCCTCCCGGCCGCCCCCCGCACCGCCCCTTCGTTCTGCCACGTGTCCCGACGCGGGAGTCGCCCCGCGCGCCGCGCTCACGCCCCGCCCCTCGGCACGTAGCGCGGCTCGCCCGCCGGGCGCTGCCGCAGCCCGCACGCCCCGCCCCGCGTCGGCTCCGGCGGCGGCCGCCCCCCACCGCCCACCCCGCGCCTGACGGGCGGCCCCGCACGCCAATGGGGCGCCGCGACCGTGGGACGAACGGCGGGGCCGGCATGCAGCGACCAATGAGGCTGCGGCGTGGGCGGAGCCGCGCGGGCGGACCGCCAATAGCGAAGGAGGGCGGGAGGGGCGGTGACGAAGGAGGGCGCCCTGGCGGGGCGGGGCGCGGCGCCGCGGCAGCCAACGGAGAACGGGGTGGGCGTGGCCGGGGCGCCCCTGGCGCCGGCGCAGGGGATCCCCGTGCGCCCAGTGCCGTTTCCGCCCGGCCCGGGGAAAAGCCGCCGCTGCTGCCGGGGAGGGGCCGCCGCCGCGGCCGAGCGCTCGCTGCCGCTGGCTGCCCGGGACACGCCGTGGCGCCGAGCCGGGCCTGGTGCCGCGTAGGGGCCCGGGGAACGGGCCGGCCAGGTAGGCGCGGGAGAGCGGGCGGGAACCGGCCGTTCCTGGCGGCGGGGAGGGAACGCCGGGGTGGGCGGCGGGGCAGGCGGGGGGCTCCCGGCGCGGGCCGTAGCTCCGCGCTCCGCTCGGCGCTCCGCGCTGCCTCGGCGCCCTGGGCGGCAGCGCCCCGCCGTGCCCCCGGAGGCCCGGCCCGGGCTGACCCGGCCCGGCGCGGTTCGCGGGCATCATGGCGGGCCCGGCGGAGCGCGGGCTCGGTCTGCTGGGGGCCGGTGCGGGGCCAGGGCCGAGGCGGCCGCGGGGCTTTGTCGGTGGAGGCGAGCGCCGGGGAAGCCCCGCTGCAGCCTGGCCTCCACCGCGCCCCCTCGTCCCCTCATTGTCCCGCGGGGCCGCGGGGGTCGTTGTCCGGCCAGGGGCAGCCCCCTCCGGGCCGCCGCTGCCCGCCCCCGCCGCTGGCCCCTCCGGGTCTCGGGGGAGGCGGCGTTTGACCTGCATTTTCTGCTTTCTCATGGTGCCCGTGCGGCGCCTTTCCCCCGTAACTCGGCGCTCCCGGCGCCGGCGGCTGCAGCGCGGATTCTCCCGCATTTCCTCGCCCGTCACCGCGGGGTGCGGGGGGGGTTCCCCGCCGCCCTGCCCGCGCCCCGGCCACCTCCCACCCCCGCCGGCACCGGCAAGGTCACCGCCGGCCGGCGGCTCGTCCTTGGGTGCCGGTGACCGGAGTTCACCGCCGGGACGGGCGGGGAAGCGGCGCCGAGCACCGTCTGGCCGTGCCGGGGGGAGGGAGGGCGGCGAGGCCGCGTGTGGCCCGGGGTGAGCGGGGAAACGGGTGTCGCAGCGAGGGGGGTTCGCAGCCTCTTCCCGGCCGTGTCCCCGCGCTCCTCCGACACCAGCTGAGATCCTGGGGGTTCTCTTTAGGGGGGGGAGCGGGGTGTTCTGCGGGTCTGGAGAGGGCACGGGGCGCTGCAGGGCTGCGGTGGCTGCTGCGGGCTCGGGCCATGATGTAATGGGAGCGCTGGGGGCACGGCGGGGGCGAGGGGGCGAATCCCTCTCCTTGGGTGAAGGATGCAGCTGAGCCTCGTAGAACTTGACGTTGGTGTGCTGGTACATCACGGATTTCAGGCGGCTGCCCCCACCCTGGCTGGGTGTTGCTGCCAGAAACCCAAATCCAGAAAAGGAATTTCTTATTTCTTCAATAATCAGAGATTCCTCTTTTCACTTGTATAGGAAATACTAGGATTTCTTTTTTTCTGCTTCTTGTGGTTGACCTAGGAAGTCATCTTGTCGCCAGCCTTCTGGGTTTTTTTTATTGCTGTAGAGGTGCAGGGAGGAGGGTGTTGCTGTGCTCTGGATCCTGTGGGTAAGCGTTGAAGGCAGTGACAGCAGCTGCTGTTGGCTGTGGAGCTCTGGTTGCTATGAGAGAAGCTTCACTAGACTTGGCTGCTATCTCCAGGGAAGGACAGCAGAGCAGCCTCCATTAGTGTGGTGGTGGAGGGATGGCTGGCTCACGTTCAGCAAAGGGCTTTACTTTTCAGGCCGTTTCCACAGGCCCAAAGCAGAAGCAGGGGTATATTTTGGTCTGGTGGGACAAAAACCTCCAAGGTGGGTTTTGTCGCTGTTCTGGAGTTAATGGAATTGCATTGAAGTGTGGGCTGAAAACCCCAAGTTACCCTTTCCACATATTTTGGTCTGTGTGAAAAGTAGGACAGCGAGAATTGATATGATCTTCCTGTGAAGTGAAGGCTGCAGTCGTGTCTCTTTTGAACTCCAGCCTCCTTCTCAGCCAGTAACAGAGCCAGATGCTTTTCTTATTGTTTGTATGTCTCCTTCCTCCCCTTCCATCGCCTGGGCCCCACTTGCCTTATTGACTGGAATTTCTGCTGTGTGCAGTGGGTGTGTGCAGCAGACACCAGCCTGCTAGTGCTGAGGAGGGATTTTCCATTCACAGACCAGGGAACAGTCAAAATAAAGGCCAGGCTCAACTTTGGGACTGGAAACAGAAAGTGGGGAGAAGAGTTTCCCTCTGCTGCATAGTGAAATCTATTCTCTGTGCTTCTTATACGCTTGTATGTCAAAATGTACAGAAAATGGTGCTCTGCTGTGGAATAGGAAGGTGAAACTCCTGTGAATAATGGGAAAGATTCCTCCCTTTCGGTTGACTCAAATGCTTGATGAAGGAACAGTTTGCAGGAGGCCATTTTTGACGTGACTCTGTATTGTGGAATCTGCCAGCTCCCATCCACACTCTGTCTGCCTGACTGCAATAGCTTCCTTTTTTTTTTTTTTAAAAGAAGAATGAGTGCCTTTCTTATCTGCTTAACTAACCATTTGGCACTGGCCACTGTCTGTATGATATTGTGTTGTTGAGCTGGAGCTATCAGCATATTCCAGTGCAGTTTGTTAGAGATGAAACTGTTAGTTGAGGTATGCAGCATGGGAATACATTAGCATTAGGAAACACTGCCATCTCTGTAAACTAACACCTATCATGGGGAGCCCCTTGCTCTGGCCCGGGTTACCCAACTCAGAATTACTGTGAGCTTGAAGCAAAAATTCCAGGACAGAATAATGTGAGAGAGATTAAAATATGCCCTTAAATCCGCTTGACTGGCAGCAATCATGTGGTAAATGCCAGACTCTGAGTAGCTTTTATATTTGACGATCTGTAGCACCCAAATTGTTTCACAGGGTGAGGTGAGCAACTTCTAACTCCTAAAATGCTTCAGTCTTTGGGGCTGAAGGTGTCATTTGCTGCCTAACATGAAGCGATATAACAGTAGTGAACTCTGGATTTTGTGAGTGTGAAAACTAGCTCCTCGGTTTAATGAAATACGGAAAGTGATCTTCATGGCCCCTTAGTCTTTGTTTACAGTCTCTCTGTAGGTTGTTTACAGTCTCTCTGTATGTTATAATGGGGAATTTGTCTGCTGCCTCACATTCTGCTGGATAACTGGCACCGCTTTGACAAGGCCCTGGCTCTTCGTTTTACTGTCATATCCCAAGTGACCTGAAAGTAATATTCCTTAGCTAATGTTGTCTGCGATTTCCCCACTGCAAGGTGGGGTGATGAAATCCCATGTACATTTAAATCGCTTTTTAAAAAGAGGCTCAGCTACAGCCAGATCTTATTTTGAAAACTAATAGGTCAAAGTTGAAAAAACATGCAGAAAAGAGACGGTGTTGAACTGGCATCTTAGAACATGCAAAAGTTTGTGCTCTTTTTCTGGGGGGATAAAACCGACTAGCAGTCATTGATTTAAATTTTCCAAATGTTCCCTGAAGTAAAAAAAAAAAAAAAAAAAACCCACAACATTTTTAATTCAAACTTCCAGGTGCAAAGTGTGCAAGGGAAAATTGAATGTGTGATGTCCCAGCCATGTAACTTATTAGTCTATGCTTTCTCCCATTTTGGATGAGCAGACTTCTACAAACTTGTATTGAATGATGTGATGAGATAAAAATGTTTCTATCTATTCTGGCAATACTAAAACAAACATAATGAGTGTTCAGAGGTTTGAAAATTCAAAAATTGTTCTCATGGCATTACTGCTGTATTACAAAAGCACATTTGTGTTTTTACTCTGGTGCTGCTTGTGTGTGTAACTCTGAAATTTTCTCAATGTAATCTTGTGTTATGTGCAGTGTATGAGAGAGATTGCAATAGGCAAAGTGTTCTTTATTTGTACAACATGTAGTAGTAGTGCTTGGGTTGAAACCATTAAATGTGTGCTTAAATGTAGAGCATGTGAGCTGTTAAGTCTCAGTTGCCCCTATGAAACTTAAGCTGCTGTTTGATTTTAAAATAAAGACTTTGTTGCATTTTACTTGTCTATTTAGTTTTTTTTTTTCCTCTTCCAAATTAAAAGAAAAATAGCTGTGGATATTACAGCTGTTACAGATTCTACAGCCGGTCCTTGGCTCCCATGACGGACTTGTGGCAAGAGTTAGTGCACAGTAAGTTTGCACTTACATTGTCAGGGCCGGGTTTGTATAAATCTGGCTTAACCTAAACCTTTTGCTTATTTTGATAATGGAAAAAGCCCCAGACCATAATGCAGCAAGAGTTCAACATCTTGAAACTGTGGGAGCTGAGATTTTATTTTTTTTTTTTCCACTTTTTCCTCTTAATTCCTTATTGAAGTTGCTGGGGGGGTTCTTGTATTTTTTTTCCACGGGATTTGCTTTTTTGGTGGCAATTTTCCAGTATTCCTGTAGCAAATCAGCTGAGCTGCGGCCCCTGTCCCTGCTGAGCAGGGAGAATGTGCAGTGCTCCAGGCCTCCCTGCTGAGCTCACACAGGGGTGGGACTTGCTAAGCTGCTGAAATCGCAGCTAATGCCCACTGAGCATGCTGAGAAACAGTTTTTCAACTGCTCCTAGTTTAAATTTTTTTTTCTTCTATAATTAGCAAAGATGCTCTTTGTCTTGAAGGATGATCTGCAGGACAAATCAGGAGGTTCTGGTTCATTGTGCCCCTTCCCCCCCCTGTCTGAACTAGTGGTGAAGTATTATTTTCCTGTAACAAAAATAGCTAAAGGGATTTTTCCCTCACTTCAACTGATGAGTCTGAACTTGAAAAGCTGTAGCCCAGAAAAAGAAATCTTCAGTGAATAATAGCCTTACTGCTGGTTTTTGTTGCCACAAGCCCTATAGGAGCATCAATACTGTTGTTTAAATGCTAAATCTGCAACATTCTGACCCTTAAATCTAATTTAAATGCTGAAACAAGTAGAACAAATAAATTATATTTTAAATAATATATTTGAGAAAGAAAATCTTTCTTACTGAGTTTTATTTTCCTCCTGACAAACACACACAAACCCCAATTATTTTAATGAGCAATATGGGAAATATTCAGGAAAGTGTACTGATGTGCTCAGACGCAAAGGTGGAAAAATGTGGGAGGACTTGTCAGCAGTTTGAGTGGCAAGCTCTTAGTGAGCGGGAGAAGCAATTTGTGGTCAGGAATCTAATAGTCCCACATTCACCAAACATGAAGAAAAAAGGGGAACGAAGAGAGAGGAACACAGAAGAGTAGCATTGAGAAATAGTCAGGAATTTAGCTTTTAGAGTGAAGTTCAGAAATGATCTGTTGTTTATGCTAAAGTTTAATCCTTATAAACTCGATAATGTAGACAGGTCCTGCATTCCTCCCTGAGGGTCACGGAAGGGCTAAGTTTAGCAAAGGGGAGGTATCTCAAACACTTGGATCTGTGCACTTTTCAAGGCAGCAAACCTTTTTTTGTGTTTTTTTTCAACGTGTTCTAAACAATCTTAGTTGTTTTTTTTTTCACTTACAAGCAGCCTTTTGAGGCAGATTGTGAGTTAGCTTTAAAACCAAAATGTTCAAGCCCTAAAATATTTCAAAGTAATTTCATAGTAGAAAGGTCACGGTGCTTTTGATGTGTTCATATTTAGAGCATGATTACAATTGCAATCATACACATTGACAAGAAGATATTGTCTGGATTTGGTAGCTGCTCATTTTGTGACTCAGGCTTATTCCTGTTGTCCTCCCGGAGCTCATACCAGGGTTTTCTTCTGCAGCCTTGTTGATTTACAG
Source organism: Lepidothrix coronata (assembly GCF_001604755.1). Classification (NCBI taxonomy): domain Eukaryota; kingdom Metazoa; phylum Chordata; class Aves; order Passeriformes; family Pipridae; genus Lepidothrix; species Lepidothrix coronata. The sequence goes on from NW_016690264.1 coordinate 2,621,452, forward strand.
GACAAAATGTTTTCAGTGACTGTGCCAACAGCCCAGAAAACAGTTTGAAGTTCTGATACTGAGAAGAATCCTCTTGACTTTGAAGTGAGCAGTTTGAAATGGGAGTTGTTGATAGGGAAGGAGTGTGAGACCCTGCCATCAAAATTATTAACAGAATGTGCCTGTTGCTGCTGATTCAGTAATAGAGAAAAAAAAAAGTCAGGATGTGGCTTGGAGTTTTAGTTTGTGGATGTCAGATAATGCAGTCTCTTGGTTTTACACAGACTTTGAATCATGAAAATAAGTGGCTGGAGGTTTTTTGAGGATTGTGTTGATGGTAATATTTGGATAAGGAAGCCCACATCTGACAGTGTTGCTCACTGTAGGGCAGAAAGTCACATCTTTCTTCTGGGAGCAAAATATGGAAGCTGCAGAGGTTGTAAGTGGTGGGAGGATGGGACCAGGAAGACTGAGACTTCTCATCACAGCTCCAGGTAGTGCAGAGAATAGGAGCAGAGGAGTATTTTTCAGTGTAGCCCTGTTTCCCAGCGCTGCCTCTGCCCAAATTACATCTTTCTGGGAATGCTGTCAGTTGGACTCTAGGACTGGTAGACTTGCAGCATGCTGGTGTGGAAACTGCTCCCAAGGAGCAGTTCTCAAATGTTTTATGAGAGAGAGTAAGGAGGTGAGAACGTATCCTTGCTTGTAGGCAGGAAGGAATACACTGGGAAGAGTCTGAGAACCAGTGATTTGGGAAACTGAAGTGCCCTTGGGGTTCAACGTGGAGCCCTTAAAATAGCATGTCTCAACCTGAGCTGCACTATCAATTTATAGATACTTGGAAGAGTATATGAGCCTTTTGCATTCATGTGGCCTTTAACTAAAGACACTAAAACAAATTATTTCCTGTGTTTCTGTGGCATTAAGTTGGAATAAGTTATAATCATGCTACAAGAATGCTTTCAGTAAAGTGGCTGTAGATTAACTTTTGCCACAGCAAAGATCTGGAAGCTTCCTGTATAAATACAGCTAAAGTGAACCTTTGAAGAAAAGATGATTGCTTGATCGAGTTAAGTAGGCTCTGCTTGACTCTAGAGGAGACTGGCTTGCTGGTTCAAAGTTCTCTTGCAGTTTCATGAATTTCAAGGATGTTGGGGTTCAAGATGGCCTGGAAGTTAAGAGGGAACAAGGATACTTGTAGGGTGAAAGTCAGGTTCTGAGCTTGCCACAGACTCACTTTGTTGTGCAGTTCTTCTAATATCCACCTCAGGGTTTGCTTGTATATGGAAATTTGTGTGTTAAACTGGAATGGGTGTTTGTGACACTGTATATTCATTGTACAGCTTTGTGCAGGTTTTTGGTGCACAGCAGCTTTTCATGGCAATTCCAGCTGACAGTCTTGCTCTTCACACCATCACTTTTGCCTCTGTTCTGGCCCACACCTATCCCAGAAGTGAACTATTCAGGAAGGCTACCATGCAGAAAACAAGTGCATTTCATTTTTGGAAGGAAGAGTTTTCTTCTGGCTTCTGCTGGAACGACTGTGGGGTCAGGTTAGCACCAGTGCAGGGAGGGATGGGAGGCTGCACTGAAGCTGTGCCAGCTGAAGTCAGCTTGAAACTATTGCAGAACTGCACCCTGCAAGCGAGGTTACTCCGGGTGAAGTTACACGAGACAGCTGAGCACATCCAACAGCTCTGCTGCTGAATGGGGGAAGTTTTGTTCCCCCTTGCTCTCCCACCCAACGGGGAGTTCTGCCTTTTCTGTTTGCCTTCTCTGGTTCCTGCTGGATTCCTTTTCTGAACTCCTTCAGCTTGCTAACCCAGCAGAAAGCTGTCTTGGGGTTATTTTACGTTTTGGTTTTTGCTGGATTATTTTTTCGCCAAGATAGTGAACTGAATTGGCTCACTGAGAGATTTGTCAGGCATCCAGAGCCCTCACAGAATAAATAGGGGGGAGCATATGGGTGGAAGTGCAGAGGATGTGGTGGGGACCAGAGAAGGGGAGCAGGGTCTCCGCCTTTCGGTGCCACACCCAGTTTGGCCAGCTCAGGCTGTCCCCCTGTAACTTCTCACTCCTCTTAAAGGAGAGTGAGCCACCATCCACTGCGTGCTGACAAATCTGTGCCGTACTTTGGGTTTGTGCCCTTGGTCGCTGTGCATGGAGTGCTTTCTTTAGACAAACCTTTAGTTCTCCACTTGAAAATCGGCAGTGTAGTCTTGCCTTCATCTGCTCTCATTTGCTTGAGAAGCTTCCCAGATGTGAGTTTTAACGTAGGCTTGATCTATGATGGTAGAGAAAGTGTCACAGCCTAAGCATGGTGCTTAATTGTTTCAAAATAGCAAATTCTGGTAGGTATACTTTTGCAGAAGGTCAGTACAGCATAAAGCTCATTTTGGAAGATGGCAAAAAGTTAATTACTATAAAAATATTACAAATTTGTGTAAGTAAAATGCACCAGACCATGTTCCTTATCCTTTTTTTTTTTTTAACCTGGTAATTAGGAAGTCTTTATTTTGCATTTACTTGCCAGTCATTATGGCTTATGAGATACCAAGACATGCAAAAAATTACTGAAGATATGCTGTCAGTTAAATGTATTAAAAAAACATGATATGAATTTCACAGAGCTACATAAAATTATGTATAGTATGACTGAAACAACACAAAAATTTAATTCAGCCAAGGCCAGTTGCAGCAGAAATTTGAATCCTATTTCTTTAATATGGAAAACTTGATTATAGCAGCATATATTTGAAATAAAGCAATCGTCAGTGTACTGCAGATCCCAGTGTGTGCTGCTCTGTCTGCTCACTGTGAGCTGAGCTTTGTTTCATACCTAGTGAGACTATTTGGTCTAATAGAACTTGAGGCAGCATTTTGTCTATTTGTGTTTGAATAAAGTTATTTAAATGTTAGCATGTCATGACATCTCCAAATGCGTATTGCTGTGCGAAAAAATTCGTGATGGGTGTGAGCAGTATGTCTCATAAGCAGGAAATCTCATCTGTTGTGAGGGTAATCTTTTGTTTAATGAAAACCTTTGCAAGTAGCCCCAAACCAATCACTTCTCCATAAGGGAACCAAGCAGTGTATGTGCTGTCTTACCTTCACAGCTGACAGCAGTTGTTCTGACTTTGCAGGGTGGCAGCTGAACGCCCAGGTGAGCAGTGGGGTGATGTGTAGGAAGAGTTCCTGTGGACTCCACTTGAACAGTTGTGTTCGCTTCCCCCCCGCATAAGCACCTAGGGTTGGAACACATCCTTTATCTGATGGTGGCTGGGCAGAAGGTGGAAAGTTTTACTAAGACGTTGCATTTTGGGGTATGCCATCCCAAATCTGTCTCTTTAGGTATGTGACTTATCGGTAGGAAGATCTCTGCTGAAGTTAAAGCTGTGACTTGTGGGATGTGTGAAGGAAATACCTTAATGCTGCCCTGCAGTGGTCCTGTTTGGAAGGGCTGTTCTTGAGTTCTCTGCCTGAGGTGGGAGGCACTGGGATGCCCAAGTCCCAGGCTTATGCCATTCTTTTACACACCTATGGAAATCACCATTAGCGCTGCTAAAACACTGGTGCTTGTTACCTTTCCAGCTTAGCTCCTGAAACACTTGGAGCACGGTGTGTGTCAGTTGGAGGAAGTCAGGAAGCTGAGCACAGAAGTGCTAAAATCTGATAGCACAAGTCCACTCTTTGGTGGATTCTCTTTGGCCACTGCGGGTTCAGAGTATCCTTCAGGAACCTTTCAAATACGGAATTTGTAAGAAGATGAAAAATTCAGAAACTGGGAAAAGATTTTCACCTCAAGCTGCCAGGGAACATAAGAGTTGAAATTGATGTGTCACAGTTCCTGTTTCCTGCTCCTGCATTTCTAAGTCTTACATACACAGACAGACGTAATAAATTAATAAAGAATAAAGCACTAGCATGTTCTAAAAGTGAGACTATACAGTGAAACCTGCAGTCATTAGTTAGGCCTTTCTTGGGTGCAGCTTGGGACTGTCAGCTTGAAACAGGTCAGCAGAAATTTGTTGAATCACATGGAGAAGAGGATCTCAGGGAGAATGAAATGGCATGTCTAAATGCTGATGTAACTTCTCTGTTTTTTGCAGAACTGTGTGAAAATGTAACCAGGATCCTCTTGGTGAAATCCCTTGACTGAAAAATCTTTTTTTTCTTTTTTTTTTTTTTTTTAAACCATGCCACACAGCAGAGATAGGTGGGGTGATTTAGGAGCAGGCTGTTCTTGTAAGCAAAGTTTGTAGCTTTCTGTTGCTCTTCCAGTGTCAGAGTTTAGGCGTCACTCCTTTGTCTGAGTAATAGTGAAACAGTCTGTTCCCATGAGTGTCACTGTGTTGGGGTAATGCTTGCAAGGAATTCTAAAATTTTAAGTTCTATATGAAGAGCGAGTTGTGAAGGAGGAAATAAATGGCCTTGACACATATTTAAAAATTGATGGAAACTTTTTTCCAACGTTGTTAAGAGAGAGATGGTTGTTACTGAAATGGTGTGTGAATGTAAAATGTAAAAATGCATCTTGAACAATGGGAGTTTCTATGGAATTCTGTTAGTGTTGAAAAGGTGTGATTTAGCTTAGGTTAAAATCTCTCCAGTTAGACTGATCATTGCTGGTTTGGGGAGTCTGCTTCTCACCCGGGATATGTGCATGGGCTCTTAGCCTTTACTGACCAGGAACGAAATGTGAAATGGTGACTGAAATTTTTTTCAGGTGCTTTGCTCCCCCACTCCCTCTGAAAGTCCATGCAATGCTGCCAGGACAGTGTGTCCCCACTCCTGTTCTGCTCAGAGCTAGATTTAGCCCTAGCTTTCATGTCTAGAAACACTGTGTGTGACATCTCAGGAGTGGTATTCTGATTTTACTGATAGGAAAATTAAGACACAAAAAAGGAATTAGCTTGCGTAGGACATATTATAGGCAGTGTGGAGTAAAACATGCTAGGGTTGGGAGGGTTTTTTTTTTTTTGCTCCTGGTCTAGTGGTGCAAATTGCTTCTCTTGGACTGTTTTAGGTAGCTCTCTCACCCACACCAGTTCTCACCTCTGCCCACATGTCCATGTTCTATGTTGCTTCTGTCTGTATCTTCAGTTCCTTTCAGTAAAGCCATTGGTGACTTTAATACTGCTGTTAGTAGGTGTGGTGGGGAGTGCATTATGTAGTGGGTACAGGTGAAAACATCTCCTGTGTGAGTTGATGAGGGGAAAGCTGTGGTAGTATGAGCCAGGGAATTTTTCCTGCTTGTTTTCACTAGCTTTGTAATGCTACAAGGTAGTTTGGGTTATGAACAATGCTGCTACTGATTTGTAGCCATCAGGACTGATAAGCTGTGTGAAGGGGCCTTCAGAGTATTTTGGCAAACTGTGTTTGGATGTTTAGTGCACACAAAATCTCTCTGCATTATTGAGGAAGATAATTCCTGTCTGTGCTGTTTTCCTCCTGCGTTGAGATCATTCTCCTGTCCAACCGTTACCCAGCTGAGGTCTCGATAGTTCTCAGTTTTTCCATAATGACAAAATCAAATTAGCCCTATGATGAGTGGTGCATGTGAAATTCCTTTTGGTTAAAGCACATTGCCCTGAATATTTCCTGGCTATTTGTTTTCTTGGGGAGAATTCAGCATCTTGTGTTTGAAAGAGAAAGGAGAAAAGATGCAGATGAGGAAATGCTGTTGCTTAAGGTACAAGCGAGGAACGCATAGCTTGTTTCTAGAACATAATCTGTCCAGCTGTGACTTAGTCATCTCCAGTCTTATATAAAATGCGTCCAATCTAAATAGTTGAGCATCTCCCTCCTGAATGCGGCAAACCAGCGTCTTTTATGCTTATGTGAAGCTGTAACAGGCGCAAGCCATCATCTTAGGAGTACCTTCATACTTGTGAACCTGCTGCATCCATCATACTGTCAAGCCTCATTTACTCATGTGATGGGATTTTTTTTATTTTATTCTGTTCCACGTTTTTTTCAAGCTTAAAGAGATTCCTTGCTGTTGGCAGGGAATACAGCACTAATAATTCCAGACAGGAGAGCAGAGAACGTAACGTGAGAACAAGAGTGACTCTCCCGAATCAGACTGAAGGTTTTGTTCATCTCTCACAGGGCCAAAAATTGATGTTTGAGGAAGAATGTAAGGTGAGGAGATCAGAGGATCTTGGCTAACATCTCTAATTTCAGTGTAGTAGTTCATGCTGTTACATTACATCCAGCCCTGCTCTAAGTCACTTTGATTTCACATAGCTGTTTTTTAAGGAAGGGGGGATAACTTGACTGTTATGACAAGCTTTTATATGGATAAGTGTATGTCCACATTAGTCTATTGTTTATATAATTATGGAGGGTTTGGAGGGGTGGGGGAGATTTCTGTTAGTGACAAGCAGGAACTTGTAAGCTTTGTAGGAACTGGCATGTGTGAGTTAAGATGCTCTGTGCTAGTTCAGGGATGATGGACAGCCTTGTTTGGGTAGTCAAGGAAACTGATGCCGTGAGTGTGTTGTTAAATAAATGTATTGATAAAGAGAGGTGCTGATAAATCTTACCACTGTGGACATGGAAGATAACATTTAAAATTCTATCAATACATTTGCCACTAATACATGTTTCATGAAACTAGGGAAGCTAGCGTCTTCAGTCACATATATGCAGTGGAAAAACAGTCTCCTTTGGAGGAGCACTTAAAGCTGAGCTTCACTTGGGTAATATGAAGCATTCTTCAAAGGCTTCTGAGGAAGTGTTTAATGTAGTTTTAGTTCTAAAAGAAGTTCTACACTTTTTTCCGTAAGAGCTACAAATGTACTGTGCTCACTGTGAGGACTGAATGGCTTGGGTTGATGCTGCCTGGGGACCTCTAGGCTGCAGCCTGTGGCATGATTTTAAATTCCCCCCAAAGAATTGAGGTAAATCTACACACTGTTTTTTAGGCTGTGCTTGACAAACGTGGCCTAGCTCACTTGTAAGCTGCAGTGCCAAGTGTAAAAATGACTAGGTGAGATTTTCCAGTCTTTGTTAGGTGGAAAGTCAGATCATCAGAAGGTTATTTTTGGCCTTAAAATACATAGTTACGCAAAGACTTAGTGGCCCTGGAGAAGAAATGAGCAATGCCCTGAGCAACTGATCCAAGTTGGCCCTGCTTTGGGGGGAGGGAAGACTGTTTCAGTCAGTTTAACCTTCAGGGATCCCTTTAAACCTGGATTATTCTGTGGTTCAGTGGAAGTTGGACTGGGTGTAGGAGGTGTGGGGGACATGCCTGTTTTGGGTGGAGAGGCCAAGAGGTAGGAGGAGGAAGGCAGCATACTCTGATACTGGAAATGGTTGTGCTGGAGAAATTGCATTAACATGGAGACCTGAAATATCTGAGATTGGAACTTGGCAAGGACACACCCAGCTTTATAGAAGGTTGTGGGATGAAATCAGATTTTAATTTGCTGCTGTTTAGATTCTTTTTATCTGGATAGCATAAAAGATTTGATGATTCTTCATCAGAGATACACCAGTGGGATAATAAAGCATGTTTAGGGATCTCTGAACTGTTTTGTCACATTTCAACAAAAGATATGAATCCATCCAGTTGCAAGGTGATGCATTTGTTAGCAAAACTGCAAACCCACTTATAAATTGGGAAACAGCATTTTGGAAAGCAGTAGCTCAAAGGGCTTTAAGGTCTTTAAAGCTAGTTGCCTTTACATTGTACTTGGGCCATTATTTTATTTAAAAGGGTTAATGTGATTCTTGAGCGTATTGGGGAGGAAAAAAAAGTGGGGGAAAGGAATGTGAAGCAAAAATAAGTAATGTTATAAACACAGCAGTGTTGAGACTGATACTGGAATTGAATTTTGGTTTCCCTGCTTCAAGAAGAATGCCAGTGTATTTGGAGAGAATTCAAAGGACAGCTGTAGAAATGATCCAGGGACTGGAAAATAAGCCTCATGATGTGAGGTTTAAAGGAGCTCAACTTACCCAGCTTATTGAAAAGACAATTGAGAGAGGACTTGATCTTTCTCTAAAAGGACTTGTGAGATTTGCTGACAAAGGCATAGCAATATCAACTGAGGTTAGACAAATTCAATTTTGAAGTACAGTTTCATAGCAATGATAATAATTAAACATTGGAATTGTTTAAAGGGAAGGGGAAAGTAACAAATGTTCATTTTTGTCTTTTAAAATAGGCCCAATTTCCTTCTTTCTGGAGAAAATATATTGTGATTTTTTTTTTTTTTTAATGATGATAATACTCCTTTCCTGACACTGGAGTTTGTTTAAAGGTTTCATGCCATGATCAGTTGGTGCAAGTTCAGATACATGAAATTGCAGTCACAGCCAAGATCGTGAAATTAAGATGAATTTAGAGGAGAAATAGTTAAGCTGGTGCTAAAAGACTGCCTTGCATAACACACATAAGATGTGAAGGGAACTCTGAAATTTAATGCTTTGTGGCTTGCATCATTGGAACTCAGTTCTTTCCCATACTGCGTTGCTTCAGATGTTTTAAGATATGGTTAAGGCTTTCTGAAAGCCCCTACAGAGAAGCCCTGATGTAACTGTGTACAGTCACAGTATTCAGATGAGCGTTCCCGAATTCCAGATGACCACAGCAGAAGTCTGTAAATCTTTTTCATCCTTTTTTAGAAACAGTATGAAAAAAAATGGCACAATGGCAATATGATTACAATTCTTCTGAGAGGCAGAGTAAGCACAAGCTCTCCTGGTAGGGTTCGTTCTTAAGTGAATGTAGGATATTCTCTATCTCTCAAGTTAACTGGATTTAGTCAGAAAGTTTATTCACATTTGAAACAATTCTAAATAATTGTCAGAAGTAGAGTTCTAATGGTGGTTTTTTGCTGGTTTTCACACCATCCCTATGAGAGTACTTCAGCAATTTCACTTGTCCTTCACTTTGTAAATTCACCTGGGGAACTGAGTGACTCAGTTTGGTAATGGCTCTAGATCGTGCTTCTACTTTTTATTTGCATTTGTCCATTCCACCACTCCCTTGGTGGCTGCCAAGTTTCTATATTTCCATATTCCCTGTTCCAGATGCCTTTGCAGACATGCAGAGCTCTTAAATTCCCTTCTGGTAGCTCTCAGAATCTGCTGCTTTGTGCAGGTGGAGCTGTCCCGGCCGGTCCTGCCTGTGTGAATGCTCGTCCTTGCCTATGCAGAGGAAGATGTGGAGCTACCCGGGCTGCTCTCTCTCCTGCGAGGCTGCATTCCTGCCTCTCCTCTCCTCCTCCTCCAGGTCCGGCCAGGGAGGAGCCCCACTGCCGTCACCTCTGCAGCTGTGCAGTAAGAAAATGCTTCTGTGTCCTGTGGAAGAAGAGGAAGCTCAAAACTCTGTAGCTTTTTGAAAGTTAAATCTTATCAAGTTGTCACATAAATTGTGCTGGTTCTGAGGTGGGAAAATAGTTGTCTGGCAGCTGCAAGTTTCCTTGCTCAGGGCTAAAGGGATAGCAAAACTGCAGAAACATGTTGGGGCACTACACAGCAAAGCAAAGGCCTCCAGCTTCGAGATCGAGTGCAGCAACCCCTGCTACTCACCTTGTCCAGACAGCCCTATCTGCCTTAACCTGCAGGAGCGACTCGCAGGAAGTGCTGCACTCAAAAGAGGTTGTGAAGGCTTAGTTTAGAAGTAAAGAAATCTCCCCCTTCCTTGCCTTCTCTCTTGCCTGTGTCATTGTCCCCCTCTCCCCAGCACTGAGAGGCTGGTGGAGATGACCTGCAGGAGGAGGGCTGTGAGTCTGTTCAGCAACTCTTGCATTTCAACCTCTTAAGTTTCATAATGTGGTTGTACATACATATGCTTAGTTGCACTTATGATAATCACGAAAAATGTCCTGAATGTATTCCTCTGCTCATAATTCAACATTCAAAAAAGCCACTGATGGAGGTAGCAGATAGCATTACACAGATGTGTTACAGAACTACTCGCTCAGCATCACTTTCCTGTGAGCTCTACGTGAGCACCCTTGGCCAACTGTTTGATGTCAGTACTCCTGTGTTACCACCCACAAGCAGTTAAGGTGGTTGGTGGTGTGTTGTGCACTCAGAGAAGCTCTTCTCAAAGGAAGAATTACTAATTTATCTTCAAGTCATCAGAAAAAAATCAGGTTTAAGTGACTTTTGTCTTTATTCAGTCACTGGTTGCAGATTTTTGACTGCTAATTTCTGCTCGTCTGCATTTACTCTGAAAATGTGTTCCACTGGATTATCTGCTTTTAATCTTGTTAATAAAAAAATGGGCTATTCAAAAAAGTGACCGTGGCTCTCAGCACTGTCTGTCCCACTGAGCTTTGCATTTCTTGCCAGCAGTTAGGAATTAGGTATTTGGGAGCTTCCTGAATAAGCGTTACTTTCCTCTCTGTGGTTGTAAGAGCAAGTCTTTGATTATCTTGTTTTATCAAAAACTTATCCAAAGATCTTAGCAAAATTTATATTCCTTAAAGCTTGGTGGGCCGATATATTATTGGCTGGTGGCTTATTTTATAAATCTGAATAGTGGGTGAACAGCTACCGTACACAGAAGATCCAACATGCAGAGCTGGGACATGCCATGGTGACGTAGTAGTACTTGCATTTTGGGATCAGTACAAATCTTACTAGTGCCAAAATACAATATAATGTGAGATGCAAGTAAGCCAGAAAAGTAAAGAACATTTCTTGGACATAATTCAGCATCATCAAGCAGTCGGAATGCCCGGAAGGGGAACTAAGGCTTTTTGGCTGATACGCTGCCTTTGGGCCTTCATGGTTGCTCTCCACCACTGTCCTACTGACTCAGTCTAACAGGTTTTATGCTGGGAAAAACACATCTGCAGGAAATGTGTGAATTTTTTATGGGTCCCAGAACCATCTTAGATGACCAAGTGTGCCACTGGGTACAGGTGCCTGGGCAAATGCAACAGTTGGTAACGTTTCCAAGATGTTTCCTACAGAAGGGCTGTGGTGGGGCAGTGCAGCAGGCTGAGCTTTGAAACCTGTCACAATGCTGGAAGATTGCTGAAATCCTGTAAAATTCACTGAATTTTAATGCTTAATAGTGATTATGTAGCTGAAGTAGTAATGGATCCGACTCCTGCTGTGTGCGGCACAGGTTGCAGGTGTTTTTGTAGCCCCGTTTCCCAGTTGAGGCACATGGGACAAACCGGTGTTTGTTGGAACGTGGCACAAGAGCATTACATAAGCCTGGAATAACTTCCTTACAACACAAAGAAAAATGTATTTGCATGATCTCGAACCCAGGTGCAAGGCTGCAAAACTTGCCAGTCACAAACCACAGAGGCCAGGCTGGAGCCGGGAGGGCACTCGGTGATGGTCTGGGCAGGGGGGGAAGGGTCAAAACGAGTCCTGTAATGGAAAGCAAGGCTGAACCTTCGCGTGGGAGCTGCGGCTCCATAATTGCCACACTGTGTGATGTTGCCATGGCTGCCCGGGCAGTCCCTGCGTGGTTTCCTGGTGTGTGAGAGCGGGGCCGAGGCTGCCCTACGTGTTTGGGGAGCTCAGGCGTGCGCTGGCAAGCCGCGGTGACGGGAGGATCCCTGTGTGGGAGACTGGAGGCTTTGAGCTCAGTCTCTCCCCCATCTCTTCCCTCCCAACAGATCGGAGGACAAGCTGTGATTTTTTTGCAGAACTTTAAAACCCGCTTTTAGTTCTTTCTCTCTATTGTGAGGTCCCTCGTTCTGCCCTGAGCCAGGGTCATGCTGGGACTGAGGTGTCAGGGTGAAATGAAGGGTCCTGAGGGGCACGAAGGAAGGCCTGGGGGGGCTTGCTGGGCTGGGGGGACTCTGGCATGTTTTGATCCGAGAGCCTTTGGCTGCGTTGCCATCTGCATAGCCTGTGAATAGTTTTCTCTGGCACAGACCTTGTTCTTCAGTGTTGCATCATCTCTGGGAGAAAGGCCAGGTCCGGAGCCCCAGCACAAAGGCTTTCTGAAGCCGATGAAGCTTGTTCTGTGTGTGGAGCGTCTCTCTCCTTCCTGTCGTCCTTTCCATGAGATTCCTGAAGCAGCCTCCGTCCGAGAGCCCCTTCGTCAACAGCTGCTTTATCTCCCCCGCTTCCTGCACACCTGGCTGATGCAATGTCTGCCTTGGAAGCGGCTGCTGGAGTCTCCTCTGGAGCTGGGTTGTTTGCCCCGGCAGGGAGTGGCCAGGCAGGCAGCCTCTGTCACGTGGGGGGCCTTAAATAGATGTATAAAGGACGTACAGCGAGACCTGCGAGGCAGGGATTATGGAGAAATCTTTTTTCCGATACTAGGGCTGGAGGTTGCAGTCCTACTCCTGGCAACCTGTTAGTGGTTAGCTTTCCACTGGTTGTAAGTTTGGGACGCTGCTCTGTGCCAGTAAATTCTGCTGATTCCCCTTCTATATTCAGCGACTTCCCATGACTCTGGACTGTCTGGATTCTCATGGGAACTGTAATTGTCTGGCTTTGGATTTGATCCTAGTTATTGCCCTTTATTGCCGTGTTTCCCTCTGACCTCGCATGTGGTATAGGCTTTTCTCTGAAATACCTTCAAAACACAATTTCAAGGTCTAAAGGTTTTTTTCTTTTTGAGGGGGGTTGTCTGACAACCTTTTTAATTTAGGCTTTGTCTACTTAGGAAAGTTTAATAGTTACACAGGTAAAATCATTCATGTGAATACTATTACATCCACAAGCAACAAAATTTAGAACAAGGAAGCACTTTGGTCTGCTAAGATTAAATGAATGTTATTTACATTATTTAAATTAATCTTGAGTCTTATTTTATCCGTAGCCATTTTCTAGTGTAGGCAGGCTTCTTAAATTGAGTCTGAAAACACAGGATATATATGGACAAGGTGTGGTAGACTGAGCAGTGGTGATTTCAGTATTGCTGTTCCTCATTTTCTGCCCTATTGCAGAAATGTATTGCCCCTAAAACAGTGTCTAAAAGGGAATATATGTATTTTACCTGTTTCTGCTTTTAGTCCAGTCTTCTTGGCATCAACTGCAGTTGATGAGACATGGCAACGTTTCCTTCCTGCCACCTGTTTTGGCAAAGGCTTAGAGGAGACAGTCACAGCAGTAACATCAGCTGCCACAGCTGGATTCACTGGAGGTTAGTTGTCAAGCTCTTAATCTCAGAGTATCTGTTCTGAACCTTTTTGTTTGCATTTTCTTATTTTTGTGACATACAGACATTTGACTGTTCTCATTCACCTCATGGGAAAAAAGAGCAACAACCTCACAGTATAGGACCAGCATAGCAATTAGAATGTTCCTGTCACTGCAGAATAGTTTTACCCCATGACTGTCACAAAATCAAAAGTTTGTGGAACTGAAAGAGGGATGTTTTTCCTGTTTCATTTATTTTAGTAATTTTTGTACCTTCAACTCTGTGGCACTTTATTATATTTTTTTTTTTCCTCTTGTATTGCTATATATCTTTCAGAAAATAGGAAAAACAGTATTTGCAAAAAGAAGTGTTTTCAGGGAATTGCCTTCGTTTAGTTTTTGAAAATATAATTTTAAATACTTCAGACTTGGAAGGATTTGTCACCTTCACCAACAACTTTTAATGCTGTGAAATAGAGGCTGTGTAAAATAATGTTTTTAAAGCCTAGAAAGGATTCTTTTTGAGTCTATGGTACCATTATTATTTAAATTTTATTTTGATGGTTAACTTTTTGTTAAGGAGAGTTTCATAGTATTGTGAGGTTTTCTTGAAGACTTCCTCTGTTTATGACCCTTAGGTTTGTGAGGACTTTCATATTTTGGTTGGGATGGTCCTTTTGCCTTTACATTGAGGCTGCCATTCCTTTAAAACATCATCTCTGTCACCTTCCTGCTCAGCAGACTGTGTGCACAGACCACACAAATGCTGCCAGGTCCCTTCTCGTCAGTGTGGGGTGCAGACAGAGTTTCCTGGTGTGTGCTTGCCACCTCTCCATAAACTTACCGTGGAATAATTTGGTCTGCCATGGATCACTGCTACTCTGTAATTTGCTTCCACTTTCTAATATGGCATGTTTATGGAATTATTCTTATGTATGAACTCTTCAACCAATTTAAAATCAATAGGAATTAAACTTTCCCGTAAGGTTCTGTGATGCAAATTGGATGTCTTAAGAAAGTCCAAACAAACCCTTTTCTGACATCTCCAGCTCTGAGTGTTTTGGACTGTCAAGAATGCAGTTGAATTGTCCAGGAGAAGGTATTTCTGGAGGCAAAGTCTTATCTGCCCTCTCTTTTTCTCTTATGAGATTTCTATTTCTTATCATAATACCTGAAATCCTTAGTGGTTCTGAAAGAAAAACACAAGATTTTCTTTTTTTTTGGTCTGCAAAACAAAGAGGTTTTGCATAATGTCTTGACTGCTGAAGCAGCAGCAAAGTTTTGAGGTTATTCCTTTTGCTTTTCCAAGTAATTTCTGCAGTCTTGGGTCAGTTGCTGAGAGTACTTGACTATGCATTTTGTAATTTCTCTGCTTGATGGTTTAATTTCTCTCAGTTGCTCTCTGTCATTGTTTGTAGTCCCTTAGGGTGTAGTTCACAGAGGAGTTTAACTAAAATTGATGTTTTCTTCATCAGATAAAATGACAGAATCCTGTGGATGGACATGATGAAAATTGTCTTAAAATGGCTGAAACCTAGTTTACTTTTTTTTTTTAAATTAAATTTACTTAGTTTCCAGCTGTTTCCAAATTTTATCAAAATCGGTTTAACTTGCTTGTACCTCAGTTTTAAACATGGCTTCCATAGCCTTCACTGGACAGCTTTATCACGCTGATTTTAGCTAAGTAGGTGTATTCATAGACATGTGTTGAGGTAGTGTCTAGTGCTTCCATGGAGCACTTTAGTGGGAATTGTTAATATGATTTCATATCTTGTATGGATCAGCTTGACTGATGCATAGGCCCGTGGATACCAAAAGGTGTTTGAAATCACCCATGTCCTAAAAGCAGCAGTCCCGCCTTTCCCCAGTTCTCGACTCCAGATCTTGTGCAGAGTGGTGAGCAGGATCAGGTCTCGCTGTGTTGTTGCTTTTTGACATTTTACAATTTTGAAATGTTGTCATTCTTCTTCTAGGAGCATGTTGGTTCTTTGTCAAGGTTCTCTAGATTCCAGAGAGCAAAATGAACTCTGAACCAAATGTATACATACATTCATTTCTTTTTCCATATGGTTACATACATATAAACCAGGGGACAGTCTCGAGAAAGCTCTAAGACAGATAAATCTCCAACCATCGCACCTTATTTGTCGGTAATTTGGTTATCATGGCATGCATAGCTAGCAATGAATACCTGTGTTGCCTAATAATTTGATCCTTTCTGTTGTAGGCTGGGACTGAGTTCTCCCAGACCCCCTGGGATAGATGGATGGATGGATTGCTGTCTTCCTTTGTCAGCCCACTAAGAGATGATATATGGATCTAATGATAATAGTGAATACTCATGTCAATATTTCATTTTTTAAAACTGGCAGAGTTGTTTTCTTGCTGCTTAGTGAACCCAGCTTGTTTTCAGAGCAGAGCCACGCATTTGTATTGGTAGATTGAGGCACAATTCAAGTACTTTTAGCAATCTGTATGTTTCAGAGTAAGTTGGAGCTAAATGATTTAAGGATTTCTCTGCTTCTGTGTAGGTGTCCTTATAGAACAACATGACTGTAATCAGGGGAATTTGATGCATTTTTTTGAGCTAGCTGGTTTACACACAAAAAACCTTGATGTGATTCTGTTTGCCCTAAAGGTGTCTGCCCTTCTGTGAGGATCTGCCCTTGATGTGAGGTTTGTGGGTGTGCTGGAATGAACAGGCAGTGCTTGACTGGACTCAGGTGGACTGTTTTTGTATTTGAGTGGCACTGGCTGATGAGAGAGGAGTTTTTAGCATGGTAATGGAAGCACTTATGTTTACATTAGATGTCCCGTAGATTTTGGTCATTCTGAAATTTCACGTGGAAAAGATGAATGAAGATCTAAAATACTACACTTCTTACACTGTTCCACTTGCCGAGTGGTTTGCTGCTGGTGCAGATGACAGTGTAAGTATGAACTGGTCAAAACTCGCTGCCTCTGTCCCACGTGAGGCTGGATGCCAAGGAAGGCTGCATGGCAGAGCTGCTATTACCAGTTTTCCACCAGCTTGGACTGGCCTGTGGCAGTATGAGATGCAGGAGAAAAACATGCTTTGAATTTGATGTGACTGGTAATGGTGTGAGAGCTTAAAGATGTGCAACTCATTATACAAGGAGCTTATCCTATATAGGTGACTTATAGGTCCATTGCTGAGCATAGAGAAGGTGATGATGGTTATTGTTTGGACACTACCAATCCTGAGTTGTCAAAAGTCTTGAATCTGTGTCCAGTTTTGGGGCATCAATAACTGGAGCTGTGGGGAGAGGTAAAGGAAGCAGTTTTCTGTCCTTTGATATCTGCGAACAAGAGATGTGTGAGAAGTGGTCACTGTCAGTGCACACAGGGGATTTCACTATTCTCCCTGCCCTGGCTCACATGTTGAAGTTGTGTATAATCAGAGAAGGCTTTTCTCAGTTTGTCCAGGATGTGTTTGTACCGGCGTTACATTCTTACCATGAGACACGGGATGCAGGATAACAAAATACCTTAGGCCTTCTGTGGACAGACTCACAGAGGTGCACTGACCCTGCAGAGGAACAGGATGAATCTCTGTGCTCCCCCTGTTTGGTAACTGCTTTGCCCTTGGGTCTGTGGCTGTGGGAGGGTGCAGGGGGTTTGTTCTGTCCCCCTGAGGTTGTACAGCATCACCTGAGCAGCACCAAATGGTGATGGAGTCTGAATTTAGGTAACACATGCAGTCTGTGGGGCTGTGCCCAGGGGTTTTTGTCTGGGGGTGAATCTTTTGTGGTGCTCACAAATCCTTTGTAGACTCTGTCACGAAGTCTTGGACACCTGTGCCAGGGGGTGACTATGTGACTGGGAGTGAAAACAGTAACAACCACATCATGAAGGAGGAAGCTCTAGTGAGCTCTTTGACTCAGCATGCTTGATTGTCCCTGTTAGTACAGACTTTTATAATAATGAAGAGAGTTTCCAGCTGTAAATTTTCTGCATCTGCTTTATTTGTACATGGATGGCAATGGTAGTGGAAGTGAGCCAATGCAGTGCTGCAGCTGTTGTGTCCTAAACAGAGTTCTGAAAATTAAAATGGCTTAAACCTAGTTTTAAAGTATCTTTAAATGCTGCATTTTCAAAACCAGCTAAGTATTATTTACCTGTTAGGCCATCAAAATTCCTGTTTCCGTTTTATATCAAAAAGAATTGTGTCAGAAGGGAGACAGGTTTGTGCAGTGGTCTGAAGATCATCAGATTTAAATTAAAGACTTTGAATTTTAGTAAAACTTATTCTAGTGGCACCAGAGAGAAGTGGGTATGATATTTTTTCTTCTCCTGCATGGCCGTATTTTTGTGGGGAGAGGTAGGAAGGTCCTTGGGGACTGCATATACAGAAAATTAGCCAGTTTGATGGGTGAACATTTTTGATCTCAACTCCAGCATTTTATGGTATTGGGTGTTACCAGGCCAAATTTCATGAAGACCAGACTGTAATGTAGCCTGAAGGTGATGTGGTCTTGGACAGCATTTGAGGTTGGTCTCAGCAATTCATTTTGAATGTCACATTGTCGGAGTTGAAAGTACACATAAAATAGCAGCAACAAACAGTAAAATCCGAGCAGGGGTGATGGTTGAGCAAGTATTGCTGGGTCAACACAAATGTGACTGAACTGGAATTTGCCTTGTCTAACCTTTCAGTTTGGTATTTCATATTTCTCCAGTAATCTCCTTCCCAAAAATGGGAGTTATCAGACCATTTCAGTGCAACAGCCTTTGTACACTGTTGATGGAAAGAGGGTTTCCTATGAGAAGTTCCTGAAATCTTGTCCCAGTTACTCCAGGACTGACCAGGTATCCAGAAGCTGCACCTGAAATCTTCCAGTTCTGCTGAGTCACGAGCAGGCGGGAGGCTGGAATTTGTCCTGATGAAATGTCGGGCTGCTGCCAGCTGGGTATAGTCATGGCAAAGGCAAAAGATCGATATGGGAAAAAACATCTAAACAAGTATTTAAAAATATTACTGGGGGGGGAGAGCTTTCTATGTCTCTTAAAGGGAAGGGTGCTTCAGACATTGAGAAGCTTGTCCTATTTCTTTTAACCTTGTGCCAGAGTTTTATGTGACTAGACTGAAGCAGGGATTGATGTCTGTAGCTTTTAGCTGTATTTTAGCAGCAATTTGTCTCATTTCGTGTCAGTGTAGAAATCACAACTGTATCACAAGCATGAGAAAGGGTAAATAAGACACTTCCGAAAGGTCCTTTTATTTTTCTTTTAATATTTTTCCAGAAAACACACTCAAGAACGCTAGGCTGTCTTGTGTTGCAACTGCCTGTGAGCTTAGTCTTCCCTCTTTTTCATCTCCCACCTCCCTGTGAGACCATTGCTTTGGGGCATAACAGGGAATTGCCACAGACCACTTAGAAATCTTTACCTTCTACTTCTGTAATTTGCTGTATGCCTGTCATACTGTCAGAAAGATTTCTCGTAGGGATGTATACTGAAGAAGGA
Organism: Lepidothrix coronata; assembly: GCF_001604755.1. Taxonomy (NCBI): domain Eukaryota; kingdom Metazoa; phylum Chordata; class Aves; order Passeriformes; family Pipridae; genus Lepidothrix; species Lepidothrix coronata. The sequence goes on from NW_016690264.1 coordinate 2,639,995, forward strand.
AAGTATCTCCTTGTGCCAAGAGAAGTGGCCTGTCTTTTAAGACAGGAAAAGGCAATATAGCGTGTGGCATTTAAACTTTTTGACTCTAGTTCTTCCTTCATTTGCCCTTATAGTGAGTGTGTGTTTTGGTGTTTCTGGGGGGTTTTGTGTTTTAAACAATGGCTGGACTGTGGTGTCCAAAGGCAGTTCCCTGTGAGAAACTCACTACCCACAGGAAAACTTGGCTGGCGGCCTCTCTGTAGCCCAAGAGGGTTTGCTGGCAGAGCCCCCGAGATGCCGGGGAGCATGTGACAGCAGGAGCCGGGAAAGGCTGCGGAAAGTATTCCAAGCTGCCCTTAAAGTTTAACGTGCAGAGAGGGCGGTTAAGTCGTCACCGTTTCTCTTTGGTTTTGGAGTTACCTTTGCTGCCTGTGGAAACGCAGCCTTTCTCTGTATCGTGGGGGAGTTTCTTTCGAGCCGTGTAGAATAATAGCTCCTTTATGCTCGTGTGTGCTATTGAGGTTATTTACATAACGAGGAGCTGATCCCGTTTCACCTCCGGCCGCCATCCGACCCTTGGAGGGTGGCGTTCAGCGGCGATCTCGGTCGGTGCCGTAGCCGAGCGCCGCGCCCGGCGGGGACGGCGCAGCCCGGGCTCCCCCGGGGCCCCGCCGTGACTCACCCCCGCTCCCGCTCCCAGCCAATGGTCCCGCCGTGTTCCCGGCCGGAGCGGCCCATGCGCGGCCGCCCAGACGTCTGACGTGGCTCTGCCGCGGGGAGGTGTCAGCCCGGGCTGAGCAAGGTCGGGCCCCGCGGTGTCGGGGCTCCCTGCGCCGAGCCGTGGGTGCAGAGCCCAGGATAAGGGCCTCGCTGGGCGAGGGGAGCGTCGGTGGCGTGGGAGTAGCCACGCTGCAGGTCACACTCACCCGTGCCGCGGGCCCGGTGAATGCACATGCAAACTGATCTGCGGTGAGACGGGTCAGCTCAGCCCACCCCGGCTCTGCCTCCTTGTCCTCCCAGACGGCGCTTTGCCTGCAGCTTGTTTAAGGAAGGAGTTAGGAAATGCTGATGGAGGGCTGTGGGTGATAGGTGACAGCTGCTGCTTATATGCAGAAGGAGCTAATAGATTGCTTATCTGATAATTAGTCCTAAGTTTACTTGGGGGAGGGGGGAACTATCATTATCAGCTTTAAAGCAGAGCAGCTCATTGTATGTCAGTCCAACACTGTAAAAAAACTCCCCCAAAACCCCACCAAACTACTACCATCTACCTTTTCCCTGGCCCCACATATGAAAATGAAGTAAAACTGATGTGTCACATCACTGATGGAAACATATTTCTGCTTTTCTTTTGCTGTGAAAGCCTTCTTTAGGGGTACACAGGGACACCTCATGCTGTAACGGCGATGCAATGCTTTGTTTCTACCCTGGTAGGTTTCCCCATGTCCGTGACGTGTTGGCCGAGGCTCTGCGGCTCCTCTCCGCCCTCGGAGCGGCCAGTCGCTGCCCTCTGGACTCCGTGATCCCCGACGGGCGTCATGAGCATTGCAATCCCTCTAGGAGTCACCACACCAGATACGTCCTACTCCGACATGGCTGCAGGATCGGAGTGAGTGTTACCCCACAGAGAGGAGGAGAAAGGAGGAGGGGCGGGTGTCAGAGGGCTGATCTGGAGTGGGGCTGTAGGATCGGTGCTGGTGCTTTCTGCACCTGGGAGAAAGGGGCTGCTGGTCCACTGGCTGTATGAAGGAAGAATGCAGAGACAGACTCAGGGTGTTAACAAATGCAGTGTTACGGAAATTGTTAGGTTTGACAGAGGAGATGGGGAAAAGGAGAATTCCAACAGTATGAGGCACTCAACTATGGGTTTTATATCAGCTTGACTAGTAGGTCTGTACTGAAGTGCAGGCAATTGTGCGTTTGCTCTACCCATGCTTGGCGTTGGCAAGGTACAAGCCAGCTCCTTTTCCAAAAGCTGTAATGTGAGAGATCAGCATGCTGAACCTCCCTCTCAGTAGAACCTACTGGCTCAGACTTGTTACCAGTCTTATATGACTGATTTCCAGACACCTTTGGAGCTTGACCAGAGATGTGAGGCAGCATCAGCCTGCGTGGACACCTTCACTTTGTTTCTGCCCCTGAGCACGTTCCAAGAAGCACACTCAGTGAGCATCCCTCAGGGTCTCCACTACAGTATGCTGTGCAAGGCTCTCACTGCAACCATACCTCTGAGGCCTGTTGGAGGAGACTTACCATTTCTTTTAAAAGACTCGTCAAGAACATTTCAAATTCAGGAAATACAGCATGGTGATATCTTCTTAAAATCCTTGTTAGAATGATGTCAGCCCGGATGAGTACTGTGTTTTTGTCGGGGGTGAGAGGGAGGGCTCAAGTTATTCCTGTGTTTTTCTTCTCCCCCCTGCTTTCTTGCATCCTCCTTTGAAATAAGAGTTGTAGTATCCCTTTACAAAAATTTACAAATGGCATTTTGGAGACAGATTTCCCCCATGTATTATTAAAGCTACCTACTGTGCAAATACCTGCATGTCAGGTTGATCACTGTAGAACAGAAATTGCTCCAGACTATAAATTTTGAGCTGTAAGAGCAGTGGGCTAAGGTACGAATCACTGGTTTTCCCTTCCATCTTGCCCTGATTTGACTGTGCACAAAGTTTGACTACACAGTCGCACTCTCTGCAAGACTGCTAATGCCCTTTTTTGTCTGTCTTGGCACTGGCCCCATTCTAGGTATTCTCCTTGGTGAGGCCTCATTCCATCTTAAAGCCCACATTTTTATATGTTCTTTTTAAACAAGGAATCAGAAGTCACTTATCTGCAGTGGGTACGAGATCCTTCACTTTTCAAGATCTGACGTTCAGTATTGCTTGTCACCCTGCTTCTCCCACAGCAGCACTTTGAAGACTCAACATGCAGGAATTTTAAACTGTTTATGACAGGAGGAAGAGTGCTAAATAGTTTGGTCATGTACTTTGCTTTCAAAGCTGAGCATGGTAGAGAGAAGAGCCAGATATATCTGCGCATGTCCCTTGTAGCGTTTCAGTATCAAACAGACCGACTGTAAACCGTCTGCAAAGCATTTTCTTTTTCCCTTGTAAGAAATTTGTAGGTCCAATTTGAGGCTAAGCTAGAGTACTTTGAAAAAAGGCTTTTGAAGATTTCTGAATTGGTTTCTCTGTTTTCTAAAACTTGGGAATGCCAGCACTTTATTCTCCAGTCTTTGCATCGATGCACTGTTACTGCTGAAGTGTCCTTTGTGGGTCTGTTCAAAGCTAAGGCTATCCTTCACTTTGCCTTTGAAACTCTACTAGTTGGAAGAGTAAAGTCTGGGGTACCTGAGCTTCTTGTCTTTTACAAGGGATTGATTTCCAAGATGTGCATCATGAAGGCGATAGGATGGTAAAAGGAAAACTAGCTGCCCCTCCTTACAGGATGAGCTTTAGCGTCTTCCTCGGCCTCTGATAAAGAGAGGAGGTGAAAATGGTGAAGAGTCTTGGTGTTCATCTGAGGGTGATACGAACACTGCAGAGTAGTTTTGCTGTGTTAGTCTGACTGCATAGTGGAAGTTGTGGAAGCTCCTTGGCACGCTGCTGCTGAGGAAGCGTTGGGGCCCCGGTGTTGTTGCCCCTGGACACCGTTGCACCAACAATCCTGAAGTTTTATTGCTAATGCTTGCGGCAGCATTGCTGGTATTCCAGGCTGACTGTGGTTAGGAATGTGGGTGACTTGGACAGAGGACTTATCTGCTCCTTAGATTGTTTAGGCTCTTTTCCTTCTAATATTGTTTCTGAAAATACGATTAAACCTAAATGGATTTAACACTGCCAATCTGGAAGTCCTAGAGGACTGTTGCGAAGATCCAGCAAGGCTGGATTATGTGGCAAGCTTTACAAGGTGCCTTTTATTAAGAAGTATATCCTTTGAGAGGAATCACCACCTATATCTCCTGCTTTTCACAGTTTAGCTGGCTGTAGCCACGCTGATAAACAACTGAATTTATCATGTCATTCTCCTAAATCCTGAGCTACAGAAGTGTCATTTGCATAGGTGTAAGGCCTTCTTCTTTCTGCAGTTCTTTGTACAAGAACTTATTGCTCTTTTATGTTGCAAAGACAGGTCCACCGTACTCCAGAGTAAGCCAGAAGCTCAGAGGTTGGTGCCATTGGAGAACAGATGAGGTTCAGTGGCAGGGTGGGGCAAACTTCAGTGCAGCAGTGATTTCAAGAGCTAATAGGAAGTCCAAAGGGCACAGGGGTTAGTGTTCTTGGGTGGTGCCTAAACACTGCCCCACGCGTGATCGCCGGCCATTGTTTGAGTGCCGCCTGATCCACGCTGACCATGTAGAACCCACTGAGAATCCTGCAAAATCTCACCATAGCAGCAGAGTTCCAAGGTAAAGTTCTCCTTTTCTGTATTTTTCTTTCCTCCTTGCTCAGCTCCGTGCTATAATTTTGACAAAGATTTCATCTGCAGACATGATTCAGTAATACTCTGCAGTATTCTGATACGGACCCTTCTTCTGCTCTGTGCAGAGGTTATCTGATTTGTATCTTCTGCTTGTAACAGCGTGCTTTCTTGCAGGTGTTCTGTCTGTAGCCTCATTATCTAATATCCCCTGCATTGAATTGCAGCTATCCCTTCTCTGAGTAGGGTTTCTGCAGCTTTCTGCTGAGGATATACCTTTCATTTTTAGCTGTTTTTTTTCACCACCCTGTGGTGGAAGAGTGCATTGTACCTCAGCAGCACATTTCCTGTTCTGCTTGTTGGAGGTTGCTGTATAGAAAGCACAGGGTGAATCCGATCTGTCTGTAGCCACTGCCTATCCAGGGCATTGATTTGTTGCCTCTTTGTAACAGGAGTCTCCAACTCCTGGTAGTTGCTGTCAGGATAGATGCAGGTTTCATGCAGGCTTTATCACAGGACATTGGACTCAGCTAACAATTGGTATCTGAGGGAGAGAGAAACAAGTGCAGGTGCAGGAAAGCTGCTTAACTGCAGTTGAAATAAGCTGTTGCAGAGATAAAATGGCAGTACTGTTCAGTGGCTCTGAGATTAGGCTGGCTGAGTTCAGATGTGAATGTTGAACCAGACCCAATTTCCTCAACCATAAGGAAACTGAGCTTCTTACATGCTAATTATCTTTTTAACTTCCCAGATTGAGACCCAGTTTAATGAGTTATCTAGGGTGGCCCTTACTCAGTTCCTCCCCTCTGAAAGCAGGTTCATCCTGTACAACTTTTGCACACATGATGCTTGGTGAAGTGTGTAATAACACCTCGATTTCATGAAGTTTCTTCATTTTGAGCTCATGTGTTCAATAGAAAAGAGCAGTGAAATACTGTCACTAAAAAAAATTATATTGTATTGATGGGTTTTACTTCTGGCCCTTTCTGCAGCCCAGAGTCTGTGGAAGCTAGTCCAGCTGTCAGTGAGAAGAATGTGTACTCCAGCCACGGCTATGGGGCCACCCAGAAACACAGCTATCGCGGGCTGCCTTACGCAGTGAGTACTCTCTCTGCAGTGAATCAGCTCTTAACTGTCTACTTTTACTCTTTTTTCTTGTTCCATAGTTCTTTGCCTGTTAAGCCTTAGGAGTTTTGGCTTATTTATTAGGGAACAAACACCGAGTTACAGCTGAGTTCTGCCATACATTTTTCGTTTGTGTGTTTATTGTTTGTGAAGTCCTGCATACTCTACAGCAAGCTTTATTAGCATTCTAGGTGATAGATTTTTAACTGAATGAAGTATATGAATGAAGTGTGACTATATATGAATATATAACATTTTCCTGATGGTAATTTTATGCCCCATTTGGTTTATTGTGCACTATTTATACTTGTTTCAACTGCACAGATTTTCGTAGTGGTAACTTATAACAATGAGAATCAATGAACAGTCAGGAAGAATGGGAGTATAGCCTGAAGCTATGGGAAGAACAGGATGTCACAGAATCACTGAGGTTGGAAGGGACCTCTCAAGATCACATAATCCAGCCTCCCTGCTCAAGCTGACTCTGCTTGAGCAGGTTGCCCAGGACCGTGTCCGGTTGGGTTTGGAATATCTCAACAGGCAGAAACTCTACAACATCTCAAGGCATCTGGTTCCACTGTTTAAACACTGATGTAATCTCAGGTTATTAGCAGTACAACAGTTAATGTTGAAATAGCCTGGTTGTTTTCATAGGTTTTGAGTTTAATTCATTGGTGCTGAAGGAAACCATTCACATCTTTCAGAGCTATTGCTTTGCCTTCTTGGTAGATTGAGGAATTCAGGCTGCTGTTTTACACCAGTTAAATATTAACCTGGGAACTGTGGATTTGGGACTTCAGCTTCTAGGCATCATATCTTCACGTTAAAAGTAGTACTGCAAATACTCGTTTTCAGGATCATAATTACGGAGCCCCTCCTCCTCCAACGCCGCCAGCCTCTCCTCCTGTCCAGACCATTATACCTCGTGCAGAACTGAATGGCCTGCACTCGCCTGATGAGGAGAACTCCGGGGACAGTGAGAGCTCCTCAGAAGGAGAATCAATTCCCACTTGGTGCCACTGCAGTGTCTCCCAAGATGGTTTCCTCCTCAAGTGTGAAAAGTGCAGGTAAGCTTTGGTGCAGTGCAGGTCTGGGCTGCTCCTTGTGTTGACTTCTCATACCGAACCGTGTCACCTTTGGGCTGTGGGACAGACTTCCTTTTGCTAACTGGAGAGTTCTTTCCAGTGCTTTACCCACTATTGACCCTGCTCCTTTGCGTTGTCAGCCTGACAAGTGTTGGTGGCACCAGGAGTGGAGATGAGGATGTTAAATCGATGTTCTTATCATCCTGGGCCCCACTGAGGGCACGCATCTTGTGACATCCTGTTGAATTTCAAGTGACTTTACTCCTACAAACCAGCTTCAATTGTGCATTCTCCTTTGGCAGAGGAATGAGCAGGGGGAAGGTGATCAGACTCCGCCGCCGGAAGCAGGACAACGTGTCAGGTGAGTTGGAGGGTGTAATTCTGATGATGGTGACTTTTGTTTTCTATCTATGAGACCTTTGTCTTTTGGATGCTGTAATCATCTAACTGTGATCACTGCCCGCTAATGTTCTTTGCCTCCCAATCGCTGGGATTTTCTCCTCTCCTTACCCTTCACCTCAGTTAGCACTTGGGAGAATCAGATTATCTTGTGAACAGAAAAGGAAAATTTTCATCGGTGTCATTCTGTGACATATCAGAAGTTTGGGAGACCCGTTCCCAGTTTGGGTGGGAAAACTGAGGTGATACAGTTCTCTCAGGGAAGAGTTATGCAGGGTCAGCCAGTCGTCTTGATGGAAATGGGCATAAGGGTCAGCTGCGCTCTCGGGGATGAGAAGCCGCTGCTAACAAAGCACTTCTGTCTCTAGGCGGGGACAGCAGTGCAACCGAGAGCTGGGATGAAGAACTCTCTCCCTCCACGGTGCTGTACACGGCCACTCAGCACACTCCCACAAGCATCACACTGACCGTCAACCGCGTCCGCAGGACCAAACCCAAGAAGAGGAAGAGGAGTACGGAAAAAGCTCGCACTGCTCCAAAGGCCAAAAAGATCAAGGTATGTGGAGTGAGACAGAGTTGCTGCAGTTCCTACCAAATGCTGTGTGAAGTGTTGTTAGGAGCAGGCTGACAAGCTGGCAGTAGACAAGAAACTTTTGTCCTGTCAGGAATTGCTCTTTCTGGTGCAATAATGTGACGCCTTGTATTTGTGACCTGCTAGAGTATGTGGCTGTTGGTTTAAAAATTGCCTTACTGGAACTCCACCCTTATTTCCTAATGCTGTCCATTCATGCTCAGAGCTTGGACTCAATTACATATTTTCCCTTCTGTATTAGGATTTGGGAAAACAGCTTTTGGAGTCTGTTTATGGCAGAGGGTCAGTTTGTGAATGGAATGAAAAATGAAGAGAGCATGGTATTTCTTAGCAGGCTTTGTTGAGGAATTTGGGCTGCAGAGCTTCTTGGCACTGTTCTTCGGGGACAGAGATAGTGCTTGTGTGGAAAACTATGTAGGTAGTGATGAACATTTGTTGAGGGATGACTTTACTGTCTTGTTTGTGAGTGTTTGGGGACTGAAATAATTTTGAATTGCTTATATTGGAATGCAAGTGTGTGAGCAGCTGGTTCTTTCCCGTCATCTGCTAGCTTTACCATAATTTTCTACAGTTTAGGTTTCTCTTGAAGTTCTTCTGGTAGGCACTGATTAAATAAAAGGCTGGGGGCAGGAGCCCATGTGAGGTTTTGAGGTTTTTTTTTTTTGTTGTAAACCAGCTTGATTCTGTTTCTGGACCTTTCTCATATCAAAACAAGTGGGTTTAGTCCAGACAGTTTTGCTTTTGATCTTGACATTTTACTAAGTGTGAGGCAGGCTTTTTTACTTCAGAAATCCTGGCCATGAAACTTTTCAGCAGTTTCCACCGATTTGCATTGCAGAGTCTTTTCGTTCAAGTCTATTGCTTCTTGTGTAGGTTTTCCTGCAGTTCTTGCTGTCTTTTATTAAGGGCTGGAGTAAGATTTAGTGTTGCTCTGTTGGAGTAAGATGGAGTGTGGTTCTGGGATGCTAATTCTGAGGAAATATACAATACTGTGTTTTTTCTCTCTCTCCTTGTTTTGGGGGATAGGCCTTTCGAGAGGGCTCACGGAAGTCTCTGAGGATGAAGGTGAGTAAAACTGACAACCCTCTGTGATGGTGGTTGGGAAGGGTTTCCCTATATTTTGTGCCTCTCTTGGTTTGCTTGGGGAATTTCTGATTGTGGGACCAGCCTTGGAATAAACTCAAGCTTTACCATGCACCACAAGCAGGTCTATAAAAGGGTATCACAGCAGTTGCCCCTTGAACCTTTCTTTTGCTTCTGATAGCTTTCAGTAAGATAATGTCACCCAGTTCTGAAAGATGGTTGATTCATGGCATTGGGAGTGAGATGTTTGATGTAAGGGATGTAGAACTGGTTGTGGCTGCTCTTCTGTGAGGGCAGTTATTGTTTGATTGCATCAATGATATTTCAGGCTTGGACATCAAAGGAGTTCACAAGTTTAATGTTGGGAGTCCCTCACCTTGTTTCTCTCCACATTCTCTTACAAGGGGTGGATGGGACAATATCTTTATCTCTGACTTCCTGCAGTAGTGGCAGGTGTGGCTATCGAATAGGAAGGTTATTTGACAAAAAAAAGTAACTTGCACTTTGAGCTAAATGTGTTCCCAGAAACACAAGTGGTGCCTTGAAGTTTGCTCAGTTCCACCTGGCCCCAGTTCTGTAGCTGGTAGTGGCTTCTAGCAGTGGCTCAGAAGAAAGAGTACAGTCCTGTGGTGTCTGTATGCACCATCTCAATAGTATGCAAGTGCCTTGAGAGGGTAAAAATGCATGAGAACGCTTAATGTTTTTATATATGTGATGAAAATAATGATTGCTCTTCGGTTGTCCTTGTCACTAAGATCTTGCCTCAGTCCCTTATGAAACCACTTGAATTATTGACCTCTGGAATATTTGTTGAATTTCTTCAACTAATGTGGAGTAAAGAATGAAGCTTAAATTTTATCAGCTTCTGTTTTCCCCTCCCTTACAAGACAGTGTAAACGGATTACCTGATTTTGCCCTCTCTTCTTTACTCTGCTTAGGACTTGCAGTTTTAACCCTCTGGGTATTAGCCTGTGCTCTACATTCAGTTTCTTGAAACTGACCATTTAGCTCCAAGGTTCGGAACTATTTCTGGATCAGTCACTGTGAAGATTGAGATGCAGTCAGCATCATCTAGCATTATGTTGGACATGAGTGGGTTGACTGTAGGACAAGCCTACATGAGATTTATTTGCCTTTGTGTGTTCTGTTCCTTTGCTTTTTTAATCCACTTAATTATTTTTCTAAAGTGACTTAATTTTTTTTTCCTGGCCATGTACTAGCCTAATTTTATTTTATATAGCAGTGCAGAGTACTAGCTCTCAAGAGGGCTTAGTCCTGCACAGAATTCTCCACAAATTCCTAAGTGGAACTGTTGTACAGTGTTCTGGAGGGTGCAGGTGCTGAAAAGTGTGTCCTCATCACCAGCACTTAGCTTGGAACAGATTCACCATTTTTTTGTAGCATATTCATGTGCTTGGAGCACTGGGGATGGGTTTTCCTGCTGTGTACTAGCCATTCATTCTTTGCTGTTCGGTGCAGAATTCCCCTTCTGAAGCACATGCCTTGGATGAAAACACAGCTGAAGGGTGGGAGAATCGAATACGCCTCTGGACAGACCAGTACGAGGAAGCCTTCACGAACCAGTACAGTGCTGATGTGCAGAACTTGCTGGAGCGTCACCTCAACTCTAATAAAGAATATGTGGGCAAAACTGCTATGCTGGACACAATCAACAAAACAGAGCTGGCCTGCAATAACACTGTCATTGGGTCCCAGATGCAGGTAAGAACCAGCGTGACAGAAGGGTGGGGTAGGTCAGTGCTCTGGTTTGTAAGGCATGGGCATGGTGAGCAATGTCCCAGCTGGTCTGTCATTTCAGACCAGTAGGCATAGGTTTCATACACAATGATTCAGAAGAGATGCCAGTGCTAAGATTCAGAAGTACTTGCATTTGACCAATGTTGCTAAGTTGGGGATATTTTGTACAGTTTTCTGATACGGTTCACAGTTATTTTACCGTAAATACTTTTGGTCACTGAATGACTTGAGGCAGAACCAGATCTATCACTTACTGGAGATAGAAAATTTCCTGCTTTCCACCTGAGTTTTCCAGTCCCCTTTATTTATTTTATTTTTTGGCTCATATTGTGGGGAAGGCCATTTGAAAGAACCTTTCAACATTATTTCAGTATTTTGGATTATTATTTGGATTTTGATAACTGTCAAATACTGCACAACTACAACTGATTTTAGTGAGCTGTTTCTTCCTAGCTTTTCCATGTTGCCATCTTTATGGAGTTCATGTAAACAAAGAGAAACAGGAAAGTAATATGTTTGTGTGGTGTATGTCCTCCCCACTACTACTCTTATCTGTTGTTTCATCTGGTCTGTGCTTTATTGAACAGAGCACAGCATTCCCACCCAGTTCAGGCTTTGTGGGGCTTCCTTCCAGGAGAATGGAGATAGGTGCAGCTGAAAGGATGGGCTCCAAAACACGAGTGGGGCACCTCTTCTGTAGAAGGGGAGCAAAGTCAGAAACCTGAATATCAGGTATATGTTAGTGCTTGAATCATTCATTGTTTATATCAAGTGACTCACCACTCAGTGAAGTTCACATGCTCCCTCCCACCTTTTCCTCTGCTTTCAGGCAGGTGAAGCACTTCAGGCAGAGCACAGATATTGCCAGTAAGGGAGAGTGCAGAAAGAGGACTTTGGACTCAACTTTCTTCGACTCTTACCTCTAGTTCTGCAATGAGTAATACTTCTAAGGGGGTTGGGGAGAAACACTTCTTGTTGGCTGTTTGAGTAACCTTCCTAAAGGGAACAGTTCAGGAAATATAGAGAAGAAAAAGTTCTGCTTCTCTAGAAATCTCAGTATTTTTTGAGACTAAATGTAACCTCTTCTACGTCCCTCAAATGGGTTTTAGGGAAAGTCCCGAAATAAGTAATAAAACATGCTGTTTCTTCTTATCACCTTCATAGAGTACAGCAGGACAGAAGATTATAAAAGATATCATACATAAATGTGCTTGTTCTTGTCATGGTCTTGTGGCCTCTCCCTTCCCAGTACAGACCTAGGTTTTCCCACAGGGAAAAATGGCCAGCATTCCAAATGAGAAGACTCCAAATGTGATATATCCCAAAGAAAAAAAAGGGTAGAAAGTCACAAAACTTAATAGTGATCTGGAGTTACCCTAAACAAGCTGTTGGTAGGTCCCTGTAATTGTGTGTGCAGAGAAGGTGTAAAGGGACTTACTGGCTTTGTAGCTCTTCTTGGATACTGAGGAGAGACCCGGTGGCTGTCCTGGGCTGCTGCTTCTCAGCTCTTATGTCCTGTTTTCTCTGCTCAGCAGGTGACTGTGGAGTGTTGTGAGGAAGGGGCAGCCTGCACAGGTGTGGAGTGTGTGCTCATTTTTTCCTTTTTTTCGACAAACTGAGGAGGCTTTTTGTTTTGCATCCGTTGTCTTTTAACTAGATATTACTATTGAATGTAAAAATAGCTTTTCTGCGAGATAACAGGTAATAGGTACTTTGAGCTAGAAGAAAATCAGGAGGCTGTGCAGTTGGCAGCTGTGTGTAGATGGGTATCATCACTGCTCTCTTTGTCCAGGAAGACTGTGGAGAAAGGAATAAAAATAATGTTTTATATGCCCTGCATACTCTGACAGTTGAGAGAGGTGTTTGGCTTGGGTCAACAGTGATGCAAGTGTATACTTAAAAAAAAAAAAATCTGGACAAAGAGAAGAAGTGTGACCTAAAAGCTTCCTAAAGCCAGGAGGAGTAAGGAAGCATGGATTAAGAGTTATACATGCAGAATATGGGATTTTGGTCATTGGAATGTTTTGGATAAGACAAGAGGAAATGGCCTCAAGTTTCACCAGGGGAGGTTTACACTGGATATTAGGAAATATCTTTTCACTAGAAGGGTTATCAAACACTGGCACAAACTGCCCAGGGAAGTGGTGGAGTCACCATCCCTGGAGGTATTTAAAAGACGTTTGGTTGTGGCACTGAGGGATATAGGTTAGTGATGGACTGGACAGTACTGGGTTGTACTCAGTGATCTTAGAGGGCTTTTCTAACCTAAATGATTTGCTGATTATATGGTAAACCAATTCTCAACTGTCCTAATGATGCAAAGGGAGACTTTTGAAAATATAAAGCTGTTTAGCGTCATGAATAAAATCATCTTAGTCCTGGCTACTGCCAGTTGCTCGACAGACTGAAAGCTGTGAATCACTTTTCTGCCTGTTGTTGCCAAACCAAACCCAGGGTTAGTATTTGCCCTTTGTTGCCTCTGATAATTGCTGACTTGAGCTCAAACCCCTGATTGATTTCACATTCTGAAGTGAAGAGCGAAAGGGCCTTTATAAAATAAAGCCACTGAGTATTATGCAGATGTTGCTCTGCAAACATATCAGAACGGTTTTGGCTGATTAGCAGTCAGCAATCCCTAGCCTATGACATGAATAAAATCATTTGTTCTTTTCACACATGAAAGCATGGCAGCTAATCCTCTTCATATTTCTAAATTCAGAGAATGAAAACAAGCTGAGCTAGGGTCTTATCAGAAAAGCTGTGAGATCATTCCTGTTTTACCAAACCCAGATAAATAAGTTTTGCAGATGCAGAGCTTCTCTTTCCTTCATGGACTTTCTCCTCCTCTCACCACCCCACCTTAGCCCACCCACGTTCCTCAAGCTGTTTTCCAGCATGAGGAGAACAGTAATGCAGGCAGTCATGGGGCAGAGGTGAGAGTGGAGGACATGAAGGTGCATCTCTGAAAGATATGATCTTATTGGTACTCACAGTATTGATAGAGTAGTAAAACAGTTCAGGTTGGAAGGAACAACTGAAGATCATCTGGTCCAACCCTCCTGTGTAGGGCCAAGATGAGAAAATATAACAGCAAATGAGTGGTAATATAAAAACAAAATTATTCAACTGGAGACAAACTTGTCTCAACCCTAATTCATCTAATAACTTCAGATCTTCTTATCTCCTTAACTCCTTATCTTCTATCATGCAGTAAGAAATCAAGTCCCATTTATTTACTCTTTGTTACCACAGTTGGATAGTACAAAAAGTACCTAATGTTTTACCCATTTGAGCAGACTGCTCAGTAGCTGTTTCTAACAAGAGTTCTATCAGGAAAAGTTGGGAACTTGCCTGTAATAAAATCTTGTGTTTTACTTCTAATTTAGATGCATGACTGTCATTATTACTGAAGTAAGAACACTTATGCCTCAGTTCACTGTGGAAAAGTATCAAAAGTGGGTCGTTCCTAGCAGTGAATAGAATGCTTAGGAAGGAACAGGCACAGCACTTGTAGCAAAGCAGCCAATCACCTTCATGTAATTTTTACTTGCTGAGAACTTTGATCTGTTAAGTAAGAGAAGTACTTTGTTTTTATGAAGTCTTTCCTATGCCCTAGTGCTTATAATATCCCTTCCATTATTCCATAAAATGTGTCATGTTTGGATGTCTGTACTTAAAGAATGTTGTGGGTTTATACTGTCAAGACACATTGTTGTGAAAATCCATTGTAATAGATCTGTAGACTTTAACAGGAAGATGTTTCAACAAACTGTCACTGCTTTGTTAAAAATTTGTTTCATGTTAAAAAAAAAAAATTAAAATCAACAGCACTAGTTGAGCAGACAGATGTAGAGAAGTTTCTGGATGGAGATGGAAATTGCCAGCTTAATTCTTTGACCAGCTAGCTAGAATTTACATCCTCTGCAAAAGGAAAAGCTTGCATTCTTTTCTTCTAAATGTGTGACAACCCACAATTTAGGGAAGATTTGAATTATTCTGGCTGTGAAAGTGGCCGTAATTGCAGAGCATTTCCCTGTTAGCAGCAAGTGACAGGTCTGGTTATGCCTCCTGCTGCAAGACTGAAATACTCGGTCTGATAGATTTGTCAGACTTGGTGTTGAAGCAAAGGAATAAATACTGTTGGCTTTTGATAAATATTATCAAGGTCATTGGTCATTACTAAAATGTTACAGAATAAACAATATATTCACTGGCAAAGTTTCTCTGTGTTGCTATTAGAGTAATTTTTCTTTTCATGTGGGTAAAATATTCATGAGTTAGAGACATTTGGTTTGAATTCTCATATTTTGCTCTGGTTTTTGTTACAGCTGCAGCTGGGAAGGGTGACTCGGGTTCAGAAGCACCGGAAGATCCTGAGGGCAGCAAGAGACTTGGCACTAGATACCCTTATAATTGAGTATCGAGGGAAGGTTATGTTACGACAGCAATTCGAGGTCAATGGGCATTTCTTCAAAAAGTAAGAGTACTATGAAGTGATTAATGTGAGAGCATCGTGGCACGGAGAGACTGGTGTCTCTATGGGATAATGTTCACTTGCAGGGCCTTGTCAGCTGTGCCATCCATAGAAATGTGAAATCAAATATACCACCTCAGCTTGATGCTCAGCTTATGGACCAAACCCTCTGAAATAGATCTCTTAAATTGATGGAAGTGCATAAGCACCCAGAGCAATAGCGCTGATGCAAGTGCTGCTTCCAGTTAAGTGGGGGATACCTGTTATAAGTGCCATGGGAATTGGGTATTTTGGGATTGAGGTGTTCTGTTGTTTCTCCAGGCCATATCCCTTCGTGCTGTTCTACTCCAAGTTCAATGGCGTTGAAATGTGTGTTGATGCCCGCACCTTTGGCAATGATGCCAGGTTCATCAGGCGTTCCTGCACCCCAAATGCAGAGGTAAATTCTGTCTTCACTATCACTGTAACTGCAAATACATGTTTTACATAAGCTTAGCGCTTTCTCTAACTTTAAATGCAATATATGGGGTAAATTCTCTGTGTCTCTTGCTCGTTTGATGGTTTATACTTGGAATATGAGAAAGTTTGGGAACATGAGGGGGGAGTTTGGAAGAGAAATGTTTCTTTTATGTCTTTGCTTTGGGTTCAGAATGATACTTAGGGTAAGCAGGTGGGAGTAGGTGTAAGTGGAAAAGCACAGGATGAGACAAGCAGTGAAGCAGGCTTTTCCCAACGGAGAATTTGGAATAGTTATTCATGGAGCAGATAAGAGCTACTTTGCAGGAGGAGGCTTTCCTCTTGAAAGTAGGAAATGCAAGGTGTGGAGATGTTAGTTTCTCTTTACTTTGTTTAACAAGGTTCGACATGTGATTGCCGATGGGATGATCCACCTATGTATCTATGCTGTTGCCACCATTGCCAAGGACACAGAGGTTACCATCGCCTTTGACTATGAGTACAACATCTGGTGAGTCCTTCACCTCGCCCGGGAGCTCTCCACTGCCCTCCTGGACTGGACATCTTCCTCCAGCCCTTTCCTCGCATTCTACATTTTGCTCCGTTTTCTACTGAATTGCATTTCCCGGCTATTCTGTCCAGTTCTGCTGGCATATTCTACAATAGAGGCCATAAGGTAGCCTGCTGTCCTTGCTTTGGCACGTGGTGAGATGTTTAGTAGGAGATGCATTGAATGTCTCTGTACAAGGGTTGAGAAATGAAGAGTGACACGAATTATGTTTGTGTTTTGGAGCAGCAATTATAAAGTGGACTGTGCGTGTCACAAGGGGAACCGGAATTGCCCTGTGCAGAAACGTAGCCCAAATGCTGCAGAACACCTACCTCCACCTGTTTTAGGCACACTAATTGGGGCAGAAACACGCCGGCGAAAAGCCCGTCGAAAGGAGCTAGAGATGGAACAGCAGAGCATTGCTTCGGATGAGAACAGCAGTCAGCAAACAGAGGAAGTTCCGGAGGGACCTGCAGCAGTCAGTGACAGTGAGGTAAAACCTTTGGCCCCCTTGTTATGTATATTGTTACCATTCAGTGCTGTGGAATCTGATCCCATAGCGCTGGAATCTGAAGAACAGAAACTGCAGGAAGCCTTTTTTTAAATCTTTAGCACCTTAAATTACGCAGAAATGTTCATAACTTTAAAATGGCACTGGATGTTGTTGATATACTAAGGCTGGGCTTCTCTTTTAGGTGCCAGAGAAGGAGGAGAAACAAGAAGGGGAGAAAGAGGAGCCTGTAGATGAACAGGGAGCCTTGGTCCATGGCCGACGGGCAAGTATTTCTCTCTCTCTGGGTATCATTCCCCTTAGGACTTGCTTCATGCAGTGACCAACAGATCCAGTTCATTATTTCACTTGTTTCAGCATGAATCCTAACTGTTAGTGGTCTTCAGTAAGTCAATTAACAGCAGCAAAAAAAAAAGTGGTAAGAAACCACCCAGGTTGACTCTACATCATAGCATTTCTGTTAGGGTGCTGCAGATTAGGAGATATACAGCAGATTTGTTTCCTGATTGAAAGGTTTAACTGCTACTTTCAGGGCTGTTCTGTAGTCTAAAACATACCATTAGCAACACTATCAGCACCAGATTTAAAAAAGGTAATTGTACCTTCTGCCCTTCCTTATTGCCACTACAAGAATTTATGGCATGATATAGAATCATAGCATAATTTGAGTTAGGACTTACAAAGGTCATCTAGTCCTATCCCTCAGCAGTGGGCAGGGACATTTTCAACTAGGTCATGTCATGAACCAGAACCTGATTTTTGTTAAAACTTAACCCATTTTGCTCAGTTAGATTTGTTAACATGTATCTGTTCCCTGTATGGGTTTATAAACACATTGCCATGTGGCAAAAAGGTAGGAACAAGTGACAAATGTTAGTAAGAGGGGTAGACCACCAACAGTACTATTGACACTTACTAGGAAATATCTTTGTGCTCCCAAGTTGTTGTTGTCTTAAACAGTCATCTTGATCAAACTATTTTTTGGTGCTCTGGGCTCTTTAATAACACAGCCCTTTTTCAGCTTTCATCTGTACTGAGTAGAGTGGTGGGTTTTTTCCTTGTGCTTCTTATGGCTCCAGGGATTGCTGCCTGGATTAGAATGTTTTATGCTTGTGAATGGAGCCGTTCTGGTTGTACTTAATTCATTAATTTAAATAAATAAGCAAAAAATCCAAACACACAAATAAACCAACCCAAAAACCCAAGGAAGAAAAACTGAAAAATTGCTCCCATCCTTTTACCAGCCAACAAATATATTGGAACTAGCATTCCCTGTGTTTCTTTGCTCACCAATACCACCACCTGTCTTCATCTAATCAGAGATATGGGTCTTCTAAGTATAATTTTCCTGAGAATGCTTTAAATGTTAAAATAGTGCAGCAACTTGCAGAGCCTAGGGCCATCCAGAGATCCTTGGATTATCTCATGGATTTTTTTAGAACAGATGAGATAAAGCAGTCAATTTCCATTGAAATTTGAATGAGAGCAGTCATCCATCAGACTGGCCTTTAGCTTGGAGGAAAGATCTCATTTTAATGCAGGGAAGCTGATCTCTTTCTGGGACAGAATAGTTCAATAAGTCTAAGTGAAGTGTTAGTTTCCCATGAGCCTGTAAGCCCTGTTCCTGTAGGTTGCACCAGTTAATCTGCTTTAATGCGATTCAGTTTTCTATACTTGGCACCAGGTAAATACCCATATCTATAGTTTCCCCTGTCTCTCTTTGTGTGTGCGTGTATTGAATATTCTCGAACAGAAAGCTGTAAAAGGCCAGGCTGCTGTGACTGAGTACTGCTGTGTGCTTGAAGATACTTTCTCCTTCATGAAAAATCTCAGGAGACACTTGACCCCACTTCTTAAAATCCACTTGATTCATCCTGTTTCTTGCCAGTCACTGTAACGTTATTGTACTGGGCTTTTTACATGCATAATTACCAATTATTTCTGACACAGCTAGGTGATAAGATTTCCTGTCCTTTCTGTTTTCCTAACAAATGTGTCTGGTTTGCCTCTCTATTCTCTCATGTTCTGTTTTTCTTATCCACTATGTAAGCTGCTTAGACCAAAGCTTTTATTTTTGAGCTAGGTCATCTCCTGACATCAGGAAAGGAATGAATCTGGATCACTTTAGTCAGTTTGTGTGGTGTGTTATACTTGCTGCAAATTACTGAATCACTTACTTCTGTTGCCTCTGGCTTCTCTTTGCTTCTAACGTTTGGTCATTAGCAAGTATCTCTGTTTGTTTCCAAGTTGCGGTTTTTAATTCTTCAAAATTACGCGTTTCCTCGTGGCTGTTTTATAAATATAACTCAGTAGTATCTAAGTGCTCCTATTTAAGAACAAAGTCGAGTTCTTCTAGTTACTCTATGAACACATGATTATGTTGTTGTTATTCTGGGAAATTTGCCATGGTGAAAAATGCAAATAACTGAAAAGAACTGCTTCTCTCTGTCCCCTGTCTGGCTTTTGTCATTGCTGTTTGGCAGTTGTTCTCCATCCTCTGCTGCTTCCCATATCTGTTTGTGCCTTCTCTTCCTTTTGTGCATAATTCACCATGCTGACTTCAATTTACTTTTGTGTTCTAGTCACGGGAAGACAGGAAGGTAGAAGCCATCATGCACATGTTTGAGAACTTGGAAAAGAGAAAGAGGAGACGAGAGCAACCTTCAGACCGTAACAGCACTGACGCTGAAATCAGCGTCAATTCTGAAGTTCCTGAGCCAGAGGAAATAAAAACAGAGACTCCTGAAACTGAAGATGGAAGTTCAGCACCAAGTGCTCCTCCTGCAAACGTTCCTAACAGTAACAGCAGTACTGGAGTTAACACACGACGGTCTTCACAAGTAGCGGTAAGATGAAGATAGGACTGTTTGATACCTTCTACCAAGCTCAGAGCATATCTGGTCATAAGATGGTTCAGGTTGGGAGGAACTTTGTGGGCTCTCTAGTCTATTCTGAGTCAGGTAGGGTCAGCTCTGAGGTCAGACCTGGCTGGCCAAGGTTTTACCCAGTCTCGAAAACCTCCAGGGATGGAGATTCACAGGCCCTCTGGAAAACCTCTTCAAATTCGTAACTGTTCTTACAGTGAAAAAATTTTGCCATGTATCCAGTCTGAGCCTCTCATTTCAGTGTATGTACGTTGATGCACCACTGCATCTTCTTGGTGACTTCAGCCTTTGGTTGTAGAAAGACTGCTGTTAAATCCCCTTCTGTCCTCTCTGGGCTGAACAAGCCCGGCTCCTTCACTGGGTGGGCCCCTTCTGTGCTGGCGTGAGCTTAAGTTGGATGCATAACTGCAGTGATGGAGTTCTTTACCCAATCTACTTTGGATGCATGTGTTCCCATTTTATGGCAGGGCCCAGACACTTGCCTGGAATGCTCCATGTCAGCTCAGGTCAGGAGTAAGAGCAGTTACCTTGAGACAAGCGGCAAGTTTCATATTGCTGCTTTCTTCCTAAAGACCCGTGTTCTGGTTGATCCTTTTAAGAACGCAGAAGACAAAACGATAATTTGCCAGTGTTGAAGGGTCCCCAAGGCCATCTTATGAACCAGCACAGAGTCCAACAAGATTTTGAGAGTCAGGTAGTGTCAATCTCAATTCTTGATCCTGTATGCAGAGAAAAGGAATACCCTTAGAGGTGCTTGGACTAATGACAGTTTATATTGTAGGAAGCTGTCCCTGAGAAACCAGTGACTAAGCCAGCTCCAGCAAAACCCTCCAGGCCCCGACCAAAAAGTCGTTTCTCTCGATACCGGACCAGTTCAGCACAAAGACTGAGAAGGCAGAAACAAGCCAGTTCCCAGCAAGCTGAACTCGCGCAGGCTGTCCCAGAGGAAGGAAGCACTGCCAGCTTGGTAACCACAACAGATGTCAGCAATGTGGAAGGGCCAGGAGAAGGCAGACAGTTGACGGGATCTGACCCAGCTGCTGTCCTGGCTGCGGGATCTCAGTCTAATCGAGCTGCAGTAAAGTACCCCAAAACTAAAAAGGTAAATATGATCAAGTGCTCAAAGGTGGGATGGCAGGCTGGGGGGTATCCATTTAGGACAGAGCAAAGAGGTTGGCTTTCAACCTAGAATTGAAGACCAAGAGGGAGTGTGGCTGCAACTGTAGTGTACAAGCTAGGATAAACTCGTAAGGGCAAGGAGGAAAAATTGGAGAAGATAGCAGGCAGCTGCCACATGCTGGGCATAAATTAGGTGTTACAGGTTTGTGTTAGAAACTAGTTTTGAACAAGGTGATCAAGTTCTCCGAGAACCTTTTAATAAGATGAATGGAGCATAAAATCAAGCTACTTTTGTAACACTGGATTACTTGTTGTGCCTGCCACAAGTGAAAATTGGGTTTGACATAGGAAGTCCTGCCTGTCTTCTTCCTGTTGAGGAGGAAAGATGTTCTACCTGAGCATTGCTTACCCATACACCATTGTGGCACACTGCCCTTCTTCTTCACCTGTGCTGGTTGCATTGACATGTGTGTTTTCTCCTTCAGTATCTTGTTACTGAATGGCTGAACGACAAGGCAGAAAAGCAGGAGTGTCCTATTGAGTGTCCTCTGCGCATTACTACAGACCCAACAGTTTTGGCAACTACCCTAAATATGTTGCCAGGTCTCATCCACTCCCCGCTGATTTGTACCACACCTAAACACTACATTCGCTTTGGTTCACCTTTCAACCCAGAGAGACGTCGAAGGCCCTTTCTGTTGGATGGAATTTACAGCTCCTGTAAAAAGGTATGTTTGCTCATGTCTTACCTTCATGGGCTGTATACTCATCCAGCTCTTACTGGCCCCCTTGTAAAACAGTGGTGTCCTCTTGGAGTTTTTTTCCATGTATTCCTGCTGAGCTGGTGTGTTGATGCAGTGTCCAGACTATGACTGCTGACTTTCTCCTAGTCACTGTTCTGTTACAGTGAACATGTACTTTCAGATACATGTACCTTTAGAAACATGTACTTTCAGATACTCAGTGGCTGTTTATTATCCAACATATTCGATTCAAAGAGTGTTTCATTCAATTGTTGCCCTTAGAAAGTTTTATGTTACTACTTTCACAGTTACTCCATCAACAGATGGTTGGCATTGTGGGGATAGGACAGTGTTGCAGAGGACCTCAAGAAAACAGTGCCCCAGTCAAGATCCATTGTCTTTGGAAAAGCCTGTGTGGTTTAAAAGCTTTGAGTTTGCCTATTTGCAAGAGCAAGTCCACAGCTCTTTGATTTGGATCCTAGACAGCCTATCTGCAATAGGTTCTTGAGGCCATGCAGGAAGCCTGGACTGAGCACAGCTGTGGATTCCTCCAGAGATGGCCAGTAAATGCCAGTATTTACCCATCCACAGGGAAACAGTAGCCAGGTTAGTTTGCTTTATCAGATTTGTATCAGAATCCATCTTGCTGTTGGCTTTGCTCAGAGACTTTTTCAGTTCCTGGGACCCTGAGAACAATTATGTGGAAATCCTTTCTGATCAAACTGTCTTGGTAGCTTTCAGAGTCAGGTACCATGTCCTGGTTTCTTTGCCTTCCTTTGTTTGAAGGTGTTTTCCAGAGAAAATCTTTGGACTTTACTGTTTCCACCTTCAGCCAATTTGTTGTCATGCCCTAACAGGCACCTACAAAAAGAAGCTGAGGTCTCTCTTTGGTATTTACTTTTTTAGGTAAAGCTCTTCATGGTTCATATATAGATGTATGAACAAAACCTTGTCTGTTTCTGTGTGCCTGGGCAACCTCCTCAAGCATCTTTAAGTTGAGAACTGCAAGGTTTGAGCTGCTTTTTGAACTTGAACAGTGTCTTTGAGCCTCAGGGAAGAGAGAAGCATCCAGAGCAAAGCTGGCACAGTTATTTGGAGTTCTCTGCTCAGTGCAGTTGCTGTGCAACTACCAGCAAGCTCACAATTGAGTGAAAACTGTTGTGATGGAACAAGTCTTCTGATCTTTTGCTACATTTGACTATTTTCTAGTCAAATGATAATTTTCAGTGCTGGAGGGGGAATGGACTAATTTCACTACGGATGACTTTCATTTAGTCCACACCTTCCTCAAAGCTGAATGTCCAAACCTTGTGTTGCAGCTGGGACATTTTCAAAGCAGAAAGGTTTCTTTTAGCCTGTTAGTACATTTTGTGCATACCAGTATGATGGAGTTTTCTTTGACAGGTTGATTTAAACTCATGTTCAGTTCATGATTTAGCGTGTTAGAACAACCAATTAGTTTTCTAGCCTGTAATTTTAGAAGCGGTTGGTTTTGACTTTATATGGTACTTGGTTCTAGCCTGTGCTAAGGTGTGCACTGTTTTTGCTTGTCCATTTCCCAGTATAGTAGGAAAATTGTGAATGCTGTCATCCAGCATGTTCCTGTTTCTTAATCTGAAAACTTAAATACAATGTCTATTCCATTATCTAAATAATTAATAAAATACTGAAAGGTGCTTTTTCCAGAACAGATGTCACAGAAATAATTTGTTAGATTTCTGCTTTTTGAATGTAAATGTTTAACTGTTCTAGTGAGGGTTTTTGTCCACTTTGTTAGGAGATCCATAGCTTTTTCTTGGAAGATGCTTGTTAGCATTTGGTGGTTTTATGACTTAACAGTCTGGAGATGTAGAAATCTGCTTCTCGTGTTCAGGAATGTTTAGAAAACTCACAGAGAACACCTCGTTTTCAGCCAGCTGAGGTCTAGAAATGGTCCAGAACTTGATGACATTGGTCTCTCAAGACCTGATCTTTGTCTTGTCTACTTTTGACTACTCAGCCAGGGAGGTTGATTTATAAAGGCTGTTGAAATAGATCACATATTTTCTTGGATTGTCAGCAGGCCTCATCCTTAAACTACTGAGAACTGTGCCAAAAATTCAGCTGATGATCTCAGTTTGCATCCAAAGCATGGCAGTGTCTGAACCTCGCAAGGAAACTGAACTGTAACCTGCTCTCACGTTAATCACACACTGTACAGTGACTTGGCTGTCAGATCAGATGCCACGTTTGAGGTAGTGGTGCTCCAGACTGGCTGGCACTTCTCACTTTTCCTGGTGGCCGCAGTGGAATCCATTGAGTTACATTTGAACAGAGAAGAAGCGTCTGCTGTACAGTAGTGAAGGCCATCAAAGTAGATCCTGTCACCTGCTCTTCATCCTCGTATTGAAGTTTTCACTTTGAGGATTGTGGCCTCTGAGTTTCTGATGCACTTTCACGATAGCTTTGAGGAATAAGACATACACGTGTATCTCTAATGGGATACACATTGCTGGCATGCAGATGAACTGTGGATTACTGAAAGGTAAAATTACAATTTTAAACCTCTCTGGGAGAAGAAAAGTCTGGTAAAGTGAGTCCCCTGGGTAAACTGCACAAATGAAAATTGCTCTTTGCTTTTTTTCAGCAGTTTGCTCTCATTTTACTGAATCACCTGAGTGCTTTCCCGTATATTGCAGCAGTTATTTTTGTAGTAAAGATAGTTCCTGCCTGCCATAAAGAGTCAGTTTGTATCAAGATACAGAGGTAGCACCTGCTGCAGCAGCTGATTTGCTGAGGGTTCAATTCATGTTCCCTTGTATGAGGTCTGATACATTCTTTATTGTCCATGTTCAGAAGACCACTGTGACTTTTATCTTTTTTAATAGTAGCTGAAGAAAAGGGGTTTTTTTCTTGGTTTGCCCTCCTTGAAAACTGCTGCTTGTATTTTTATCAGATTTTTTTGCTCTGTGTCTCTGGCAGCAAGCACAGTCCTGAAAGAATTGTAATGTGATTAAATTCAGCCATTTCTCTGCTGGAATTGTTAAAGCAGAATCTATGTTAAGCTCTAATATGCCTTAGTGGAGCAGAAGTCTCCTGTGTTTGTTTTCCTGGGCAGGAAACAGCTTTTTTTGCAAAAACCAGGGGATGTAGATAGTCCATCACATTTGTGTCCCTTTTCTTTTAAATTATGATTGTTTTTATTAATTTTTAGGTGCCAGTGTTTTGCATTTTTATGTTTATAATTTGCCCTTTACTTATCTTTGTGTTACTGCTGAGGATTGCTGCTCCCAGAACACATCCCATCAAGAGCACAGTCAGCCCCATCACAGTAGGTGGTGGGCTCGGTGCTGACAGCTGTGTTCTAACAGCTCCTGCCTGAGCGCACGCGAGGGAGGTAATCCCGGTGTTCTGAGCAGCCTGCCCTGCTCCACAAGAGCGTAGGAGTCTGAGTGCATCCTGCAAGATGACATAGAAAGTACCCGAGGAGTTTCACGTTTATGTAGTCTCGTTCTGTTTCAGCGCTGGATCAAACAAGCCCTGGAAGAGGGGATGACTCAGACCTCACCAGCTCCTCAAGAGAACAGAGCCCAGTGTCTATACCAAAGTAACGAGAACAGCAGCTCCTCCAGCATCTGCAAAGATGACACAGGTAAGTGCTCAGCACCATCAGGGCAGTGCTGGCTCTGGAGTCAAACTGGGGGAGTTGCCGAGTAGCAAAGGCAGCTGTACAAGTGATATCTCAGTGTGCACTGCTGCCTGATGGCACAGCTCTGTGGTAGGTGAGAATGTTGCTTTGTTGTTCACTGAAATTTCTGCAGACCCATTCTAGCTTGAGCATGTGCAAAGTTTCTCAGTATTTTTTTGTAAAAAGATAATAATTTAATCTTGCATCTTCAACCTCAGTGCTGTGTGATCTTTTGTACAATAGAAGGAATGGGGGGGGGAAGTAAGTACAGTGTTATCTTTTTTCAGCAGGATGTTGTTAGATGGGCAATTAAATACCCGCTGACTGCAGGAAGATACAGGAAAGTCTTACAAGCACATATGTAATAGGCAAATGACTAAGTCTCAAAGGTGGAGAAGTTAAAAATCTATGAGTAAAGGAACAGAATGGTCAAATACTGTGTCTGAATCCTTTTACAGAGAAAGAGAGTGAAGATCTGCCCAGCTAGGGATCAGTTTTCCAAGGATGGCAGGAGGCTAGACAACAGAGACATTATACAGAATTGATTATTGAAAAGTTAGATAAACAGGAAATGAACAGAATGCCACAAGCAATAAATGTACATCCTGAGCAAGAACTGAAGAAGCAAACAACTGAACTGTAGAATTTACTGATTTTTTATTTTTTTTTTTTAACCTGAGCATCAGAAAAGATTTTAAAGAGGAGTAGCCCTGAGGGAAAGGCTTTAATCCTTTATGGAACTGAAATGTGTTTGGGCTGTATTGATGTAGCCTATAGGTTCAGGTAGCAATAATTGAGCTGTGTCTGGTTTGTTTGTAGCAGTGACAGTGACACGTCCTCTGACCCCTCTTCTTCATTCTTCTCTGCTCTTTTTTTATCCTTTCCTGTCTTCCTTTCCCCTAGCTCCTTCTTGTGCATACTTCTAGTTGAAATATTTCCTTTCCTTGTTCACTGCATGTTCCTGATTATGAGTTGTCCTGTTAGCAGTATCTAGACATTGCTAAAGAAGTAATTCAGAGGTACTTCATTAGTAGGAATCTTTTGTAATTGCATTGAAGACTCATGGGCTTCATTTGGCTGGGGAAGGAGACAACGTGATTTGCTCATGGGTAATGGTTAAGGTTAATGGTTCAGCCCTGTCCTCAGCTCAGTTTGCTTTTCAGACTTGCTGAGTCCCCTGAAGAAGTGGAAGTCTCGCTACTTGATGGAGCAGAATGTTAAGAAGCTGCTGCGGCCGCTGTCTCCCGTGACCCCTCCACCTCCCATTCCCTCAGTTCCTGGCTCAGCGAGCCCACAGCTGGCTACACCCTGCTCCTCACTGCCCGGAGAGGAGGAGAGTCGCAACGGCTATGGCGTGATGTTCTCACCAATCCCCTCTCTGGCTGCCAGTCGCTGCAATACTCCACTACAGTTCGAGGTAAATCTGCCCAGCACTGAGGGTGCTAAAAAGAGGAATGGGAATATTTGTAGCAAGGGCGAAACTTGGGACACCCTCCTTTTGGAGTGTGTGGCTATATTGCTGGCCAGCATCACAGTGTCAGCCTCAAGAGCACTGCTGCCTTTCTCCCCTACTCCACTTCTGACCAAATCTCCTGCTGTGTTAAATGTCAAACCTCACTTTGTAGCTGTGAGTAACATTAGTCTTACGTTGTTTTTTCTATTTCTGCAGAGTAGCTCCCAAATTTTGGAGGTTTTTCAGTGATCTTTAATCATCTTTCCCACTTCAGATCTCTGTGCCAATGTGGCTTCCAAACCCTGCCTCCTCCAAAGAGTGCAGTAGTGTTCCATTTCTCAAAGGCTGTCTGCCATTCTCACCTTCTCTTTCTCCAAACAGCTTTCAGTAACCCCAAGTGTGGTAGAAATACTTTACATCAGTTTCCACTGTATCCTTTGGTTTTTCTTTACCTTGATTGGGTAGAAAGAAAATACTGTAATACCTTTGATTTCTTAATACTTTACTTTTGCAAAAATCAGCACTAGTAGTGAACAGGCTCTGTAGGTGGTTTCCATTGCTCTAAACTCTGTGGGAGAATTACCAGCATTCATCCCACCAGGACCTTCCACTTTCTGTTGCTGCTCCGTGCCTGTGAGTAGGGATCATGCTGTTTGCAGGTTTAGTTTTGTTTTCTAGCATTGCATATTTTCATTAGAAACCTGTGGAACTCTTCAGGCCAGCTGCTCATACTCTGCCAGTTAGAACCATTATAAAAAAATGGTGCAGTGATGGACTGCTCCATACTAGGGACTATTTGGCAGGAATCCCTCATCCATTTTGCAACAGGTGGTATTTTTTGTGGTATTTTTAGCTTAGTGTGCTTTGATTATTTTCTTTGAGAGCCCTGTCTTGTAAGTTGTTTGAGGGGCAGCTCTGTAGAAGTTAGCAGGGAAGATTGTGGAGCACTGAGGAGAGAGATAAAAGACTGTTCCAGGCAGAGAGCTCAATAGGAAGTGATCCTTTCCCTGGCAGTGGTTAAGGAGGCAGCTCAGGGCAGTGTTGCCACAGTCTAATCATCCCTTTCCTGTCCCACCACATTGTTAGTTAACTAGCCTTGATTTCACTGGGTATCTATAACTTACTTGTCTTTCTCCTTTTTTCCTCTTGAAAAGAGTCTAACAACTCACTGGACCATAGGCTTCTCCATTCAGACTTTTGTATTTCCTCCAGTGCACCTCATTCATGATATCATTGTTTTAGTGTCATGTCTGTTTCATTTCGTTATCATCAGTTCTGACTGGAGGGAATGCATCTCCCCAAGTATAAAGCTTTATGCTTCAGTCCTGTGGCCCTGTGGGAAGAGAGTGACAGAAAGATTCTTCCATCAGTTCACAAGCTTCCTCAAGGAAGCTTGTCTTCTTAGAAATACTTTTTTGAAGGCTTTTAAGAAAGTTCCTCCTTGACTGATTTAATAGCTGCTCTCTGAAAAACTTGTATCATAAGCCTTCTGAAGCTGTGGTTGTCGGCTTTTTGAAGATTGAGTTTTTTCAGACTGTTTTGTGACCTTTTTAGACTGGAAACAATTTAGAGGATGCTTAGCCCTGCATATTCATAGGAGTGACTATAGAAGCATGAGGACATGCATCTGCTTTTTCTGTGGAGTTTGTCAGAATTTTTTTTTAGCTAACAAATTTGAGATTCCTCAGTTTTCTAAGGTTTTCTGCTTTGCACAAGACAGTGACTGCTCTCTGGGAAACCTTCTTTGATTCTATTTTAGGCCTTCTCATTAGCATGGAAAGGGAAGTGCTTGGGAAGGAGCCTTTAACTGCTGTCAAGGGCATACACTGCCTCACTGATAGGTGCTCAAATGATATGACATTTCATAAAGCTGGCTGTCCACACCTCTTCTCTTGACTTTATCTGGAAAGGTGACCCACAGTGGATTGAAGGAGACTGTTTTGGTTTTTAGTGTAATGTCTGTGAAAGGTCACCTTAGTGTTTGAGGGATCTTAGTTTACTTTTTGGGCTAAACCAGGCTTTCCATCTCTCCCATGTTCTCAGAATAAACACCATTAATTTCTTTCTCTATATTTCATGGTGCAAACTCTGTCTGACAGCATCAGAAATATAAAGAGTAAAATGCTGCTTTTCTTAATGTTCTTGTGCTGTTTTGGGTTCTAAGTTGCATCATGAGATGCAGTAACCCAGTCCTGTCTGTGCTTCTAGGAAGCTTTAGAACCCACTTAACCAACCACGTTGCCGTCCAGGCTGGGGCCAGTTCCTGGGATGGTTTTTGTTTAGAATAGCCATTGCTAACCTCTGTGCTTGTATTTTGTACATTGTATTTTGCTTCTTGACTTTTTAAGTAGATGAATAACTAGATGCTTTTCCCTCCTCTAGAACGTATCCTCCCCCGAGAGTTCCCCTGCGCATAGGCCCGAGTCCATGTCACCTGAGGTAGTTACCGCACCCGGGCCCCTGTGTGCTGGGAGGGGAGGGGTGAGGGGCATGGAGGCAGTGGGAATAAGTGTGGAGCGTTAGTCACAGCAAGGCTGAGGAGAGTTTTCAGGGTTGTCACGAGAGAGCAAACAAATTGAAGACTGGAATTTTTGATTCACTTGTTGACCCTGGTGGGAAGACTTGGTATGTCTCAGCTGTTGAGGTGAAGGCAAGAGATCTGGGCACTCTGCAAATGTCATCGTCAGTGTCAGACCCAGCCCAGCTGATAAGTGGTCTGTGATATTTACTCAGCAGTGCCAAAATGACTGCTGGGGAAGGGAAAGCACTCACCACTAGTTTTGACTTACGAGCACACAGTGGTGCACCTGACCTGCTCTCTTCAGCCTTGATGTATCTAAACCCGCTCACTTGCGGACTGAAAATGTTGAGGAGATGCCACAAAGTAGTATTTTGCTTACCTAGTGCCTTGTTGTAAAATATGAAGTGAACTGCCTTGCTCAGAGACTGTTTCATAGTAGAAAATCTGTGCTCATCTCCAATGTGGTGGATTACTTGGAGCTGTAATACAGCAGGGGAAGCGTTCTCAACGACAGCAGAAGAGGAGAGCTGGTGCCTGGTGCTGCTGCGTTTTTCCCTCTGCACTGTAGTCCTGCAAAAAGGATGAAATCTTGTCAGTTATACTCATTGTCTGAGATCCTGACATGTTAACGTGGTGAAGGAGATTATTATTCTGCTGCCCTGGAGGGTTTTTGGCACTTCAAGCAGATAAATGGATATACTGTTGTATCAGTGCCTAGTGCTCCAGAAACTGTGACAGCACAAAGATGATGCCATTGTGGTTTTGTTGGATATTGTAAAATGTAGAAATGCAGTAAAAATTAAATGAATGTACTATTGTTGGAGATTTCCAAAGCTCACAATAAGTGAAAACAAATGGCTTAGATGTCCTGGGTATTTTATTGTTAGGAAGTTAGTAGTGGCTGACTTGGGAGAGTCAAGAACTTGGCTAATATAACAGCAAAAGGACAGCAGAAGTTTTCTGTTCTCTCTCCATAATTAATATAGCTACTGCTATGTGTTAACATCAGCTCGGGGACGTATGAGGCAATTGAAAATGCTGTTTTGAATTCACTGACTGCCTGGGGATAGTGCCAAGCCTTATCCTCTTGTTGCAGAAAGACTGCTGAAGGGGAAAGGGCATCCCATTCTGGACAGCTGAACTGATCATTGTTTAGTCTGTCATTCCCCTGTGGAATGAGCAAAACAGTGCAGGAGAGACCCTATGGGGTAATCAGAAAGGAACTGGGAAGCAGGAAGCTAGCATTGTACAGAACACTTTCTGACTTAAATTTCTCTCCCCACCCTTGCCTGACACTTTTCCTGACTTCCCGCCCCCCTGCCTATATCCTTCTCGGACTTTCCAGGTCTGCCTCCGATCCGACCTGGATTCAAAGGGAGGGTACTTGGATTCCAGTGCAAACCAAGAACGGCCATCGCTGCTCAGCTTTGGATCCTCTGATGTGGCTCCACAGCCCTCCATAAACTCTACTTCAGAGATGAACTTCCCAGGGAAAAGTGGGGAAGCACAGATGCTGCTACGAAGCTCTGATCAGGCTTTTCGGACAGAGTTTAATTTAATGTATGCCTTCTCCCCATTGAACGCTATGCCACGTGTAGATGGGTTGTTGCGGGGGTCTCCTCCTTTGGGAGAGAGGAAGCCCATGAATTCGGAAGCGGGATGCTGCAGGTCTCCTGCTGAAGGGTATTTCAGCAGACACGAGTCGGGGCTGCTCAAAGAGGCAGCGCACGGATCCATGTCTCCCTGCGGCGAGAGGGCTTGTGAGGGCGTCAGAGCTGCTCCCCAGAATCCACCGCAAAGGAAGAAGGCAAGTATTCCTGAAAAAGAAATTCTTAGGTTGCAGGAACCTCTGTGGAAACTGTAAACACCACAGGAAAGACTTACAGGCAAAAGGAAGAGAGTCTGGGCGAGTAATCCGGGCATCCAGTGCCTGAGTGAAAACAGTTGTTAAAAGAGAGTTGTTACCCTTTAGGCAAGATTTTGATGTGAGAGGTGGAAGAAAAAGACCACAGTGAAAATACCTCTTCTGGGAGCACAGAAAGTAGAGCAGGATGCTGGCAGCTTTCATCAGCAGTTGTTAAAATGAGACAAGACCCAGAGTAATAATACAGTGCAGCTGTACAGCTGGTGGAGGTGTTATTTATCAGGATGAAAAGGGTCCTTAGTAGGTAAGAGGATCTAATGTTTCAAAAGAAAACATAGTCTGTTTATTAGAACATATTAGAACATTTCCATAACATTGCAAAGAAAGTAGATGAAGGTCATTACTTGAAAGTTAGCTCTTTGAAACTAAAACCACAGGAATATGGTTTAAAGAAAGTAAATACCTATTGGTTTCTAATAGCAGGCCAGTGACCCTCATGGGACTAAAACTGAGTGAAAATGGTGAGTCAAGGTGGTGCTGTGATAAAATAGGGTACTTGTGGGACAAATACTGGTGCTTTTTCCTGTGCTTGGATTTCTTTTTTATGGCAAGTGTGGTAACTCAGATCACTTGTATAACGGTCCAACTGGATGGAATATCTTACTTCCATTCCATTTCTGGGGGCTCTTGATTTTTATTTTCCTTTGGTTTTCTTTTAAAGTTACACTTATCTTAAAACCTTCATATGTTGAGTTACTTTTGGAAATAGCCTGTTCAGTATTTTAGCATCATAAAGCCTTCTGTATGGGCATTGAGTCATAGTTGATAAATTCTTCATCAGAGCTGCCTTCTGTGAGTCCTTTATGGCTCTGTGCCTTATAATAACTCTGAGGGAACACACACTGAAAGATAAAGGCTCAGCTGGAAATATTTTGGTTCTGCTGTCCCTGTGTTGCGGGACTGGGTTATCTTTGGTTGGTGTCTTTGACAAATGTGAGACTGCTTTGCAGAAAATACATTCCACCTTTGCTGAAAGCAGTTTGTTTAGGTGGCAGTGCTGGAAATTTGCGATGCCTCCATAGCAGGAACCTGCTCTAAGCAAGTTGAAGTTCTGTGCTAGGCGTCACCGAGTTTTTGTCATTAATGTGGCTGAACTAATACACACGAATGGGACACTGAAGATGCCAGTTCTGTGAAGAAGGCTCTTATTACCAGGGATGTACAGATATTGAAAAAAATTTACATAATATCACAAACTGAAGAATGTGAAGGATTTTGAGAGAAGGGAAGATATAGAGGCTGGATGCTTGAATATGCATGCATGTCCTGAAGTAATGTGAAAATCCAGGTTGTTAGAGAAGCAAACTAGCTGTATCCTTCTGCTGAAATAATGGTCGTAAAAAGTAAAACGGCATGGCTGTCCAAATTTGTACCACTTAGCTCTACAGATTCAGGAAGAGTTGATAATCCCACTTTCCCTCATCAAGTCTTATCTGCAAACCCAGGGAAATAGATTTTTTTAAGTGGTGTGTGGGCATGTTCCTCCTCCTTGTCCTAGTCCACTGCATTCCCTGAGTCATGTCTGTGCTGTGCTGTCTCTCCCAGGTATCCCTACTGGAATACCGCAAGCGGAAACAGGAGGCCAAGGAGGGCGGCGATTCGGTGCGAGGGGCAGGGACCCCCACCCGGCAGGGCAGCAGCTCCTCTGGGACTGACACAGACGGCCCGTCGGGCTCCGCAGCGCGAACCCCGTCCTCCCCACAAAGTGGCTTCTCCCCTTCTCATCCCTCCCTGCCTCACGTAGAGGACGTCAGCCCACCGGACTCCAGGGGCTGTGGTTCTTCATCATCACTCAGCAAATCCCAGGAGAGCATCAGCAGTAGGTGGTGAGTGTCATCCTTCCACGCCAGCCTGAGATTGTTCCACAGGGAAGGACTGAACTCTCTAGGAGGTATTTCCATAACAATATGCGCAGTGGGATGGATTCGGTTGGGTCTCTTGGCATTGTTCTCTTTCTTAATTGCTAAACAACCGTGAAGGATACCAGCAGCCTTCCCCGCCTGCCCTTTAGATATCAAAAATCTGTCTTGAAACATATGAAGTTAAGCAGTTGTTGCTATTCCACCAGTTCCCGTTTGAGGTCTTGGGTTGGAAGGTCTTGCCCATGCAATGAAAATGTAATCCAGGTCTTTTCTTGATGAACCTCCATACTTTTTGGACATGAGTGATACTAAGTCCACTCCTACTCTGAAGGGAAACTCGCAGCCCTCTCCAACTTTGCATTTAAGAAGCAGAGAAAGAGCAACAACTTCAGCTTTCCTAATGCCCTGTAAATACAGCTTGAAGAACAGTTACCTGACTGTGGTTGGTGGCTTGCCAAAGGCACAGAAAAACCACCCTTATCGTGTTACTGTGAGCAGGTTCGATAAGGAGGAAGGCTCATCTTCAAAAACACTTGAACCTGATAGTAATGTCTGGTCCAAACCATTAAGTACTGCAGCACTGAAATGCCGAGTGTGGCTTTGTAGTGCCTGTGCAGTGATGGCTGGGAGTGCCTGTGCAGTGTGTTGTGACTGGAGCTGTGTAGGACACTGGCTCTGCTGTTCTGCATTCAGGTTCTGTTCGTGCACACCACAGGCAGAAAGGCACACACACCTTTCCTGGTGCTGATCCTCCACGTGTGTGGCTGTGTCACTGCTCAGATAATGGCAGGGGGATGGCAAGGGAAGAGATGCAAAGCAATGCTGAAGGCAGTGAGAAGTATGAAGTTTATGTTGAAAGTGCCTGGGTACTTGGATGAGTTTGCAGGAGTAATAAGATCTGTTTCCTTCCTTTTTCCATCAGTTTTCAAGCAGAGATTAATAGAAACAATTGTCTTGTATCTCTCTGACAGTTCTCTGTCTACCAGATGACCTTCTGCCAGATCCTGGGACTGACCACAGCAGAGGCAGTCTGCTAATGATTAGTTTACCATCATTATTCTGTTATCAAATAGTCTATACAAGTGATAATATCCCGTGTTTTTCCCCTCCCCTCCTGTGCTGCTTCCTTCTGCTTGTAAAAGAGCAGAAAAAGAAACCAAAACAGCTGAATGAGCTAAAACTAGTTCAGGGTGAGGTTGTCAGTGTGGCATCCTTGCTCTAGTAGCATGTTTTATGTGCTGTGAGCTTCATCTGCTGCTCCTCAGCAGGTGCTGCTCTGGCTTCAGTTTCTCATGTGGATTCAGGAGCAAGTATTGTGTGGGAATAAAGATCCTATTGTTATGGGACACTGGATATAAAGTTGAAACCATGCTGATAACGTTTTGAAATGGGATTAAGTAGATTTGCTGCCCTTTAAATTCTTGGGTTTCTGTGTTTTAATGGGCCAGGCTGACAAATGTACAGTCACTTTCTACTTTTAAGAAATATATTAGAACCTGCATGTTTCTGAGCTAAAGTTGTGACCCAATTTCATCTTTAACTCTCAATGGTTACATGTCAGATACATTTCCAGATAGTCACAATAATATTAGGAACAGAAGAAAATGGTGGGAACTAAAATTCCATGCCTTAATTTTTAGAGTTTTCCAGATTTTTGCTGAATTCTGCACTAATTGCTGATAGCTTTCATTAAAAGAAATAGGAAGTTTGTCTCCTTCCCTTGCCAAGATAGACGTCACAAAGTAAACAGATGTGCTGCTGCCCAGTAAACCCAGCCTGGCAGCAAACTGTCTCCAGCAAAACAATAACAGCAAAGGAAGGTGTTAATTCACCCCCTCACCCCATTCACCTCCATGAGGTGTGAACTCTGGCCCCTTCTCCTTAAGTGAGGGTGAACTTCAGTGTTTGGGCTATCTATTTAAAAAACAAACAAAAATAATAAAAAAAACCATGATATAAAGCACAGTTTTCAGTAAATATTAAAAAAAATAAGTACAGAAATCAGTTAATATGCTGTTAGACTCCATGCTTACATGGTATGCAGTGCATTTAATGTAATCTGAATATTTAAATTCAGGCATTTTTAAGGCACACCTTCTTCAGTGCCCAGGGTAAAGGTGCTGTAAATCCCTGGTCAAGGTGATGTTGTCTTATATGTTGAACCACATATTTCTATAGAGATGTGGATGGTCCTGTGCATGGTAGATGGAATGTTGACCCAGAGGTCTGGGATTTGTCTGTAGCTCTGTTTTTCTTCATCAGATTGGCTTTAGGAAAGCCATTTCACCTCTGTTTCACCCTCAGACAAGACACTTACATAAGGGAACGATATCTAGCACTAATCTTGAGTGGAGAGTTTTCACACTACAAAATAAACGGGACAGAGTGTCATTAGTAGGCAAAACGGCCAAGCAAGTTTTGCTCCAGGAACATTGCATTATCCAACTGTGTTGTCTTGGCACTGTATTATCATAAAGGTATTGAGTTTCCTTCTTTTTAGTTTGAATAAAAGTAATTATGGAAAAAACTGTATTTAATCTACCAGGATTTTCAAAATGCTGTTGGATTTCAAACCATTTTTTTTCTGTAATCAGGTGATTTACTGAACTGGATGTTTATACCATGTTTTTGATAAAGGACTTGGTTTTCTGAGAGCAGTGATGTCATGATAGCCAGGGACTGGCAGTCTGAAATCCCACCAGAGGTTTTTTACATGGCAAAAGCAGTTCAGAAGTTTATTCCTCATCTGTCTAAAGACCTGATAGTCTCTGATCCTTCCTTCCTGCAGTAGGGGTTTCTATTTGCACTGACATGGTACCGGTGAACTTAAGCAGAGACTTTAAAGACAAACCCATGTTGTGGTTACACCAAGGAACCCACAGCCCCTGTGCTTTGGTCATGTTGTTCCTGGCTGTGTAATAGCAGTCCTCAGCTGTTCCTGGGTTTTTGTTGCAGGATGGTCCCGACGTCGGTGGAGAGGCTCCGAGAGGGCCGGGGGATACTTGAGAAGGTGCTGAGGAGTGGTGCAAAGGTGTCCCAGAGACACGAATCCTCACCTACCTGCGACAGTGCTGTTGAGAAGGATGCAGGTAGGACAGTGAAACTTTTGGATGTTTGGTTGGTGGGAAATGATGGCCAACTTGTCAGTTGTACCTTCATCTTTAACATTATCGAAGTCGCTTTCTGCAAACCATACTTTATTGTTATTCACATATTGCTTGAGCCTGTATCCCTCTTCTGTTAGACCTGGAAGACCACTAGGTTTCTCCAGGATTGGATTCTAGACTGCCTGCATCTTGGTTCTGACGGGGACAGCTTCTTTGTCCTTGGACAGATGTGCTAAGAAGGTGCTATCATTTAATTCTCATTGGCTGAACATTCACACAAATGTAATATCTCATTTCTGATCATTTTAGGGCAAGTATGTATTTACTTCATTCCAAATCAGACTTTTTTCCCCCCGGTTGCAGTAAGGTGTATTTGAGACCAGCCTCTGAAAACTGGTGTCTCATCGAGGGTTTTCCTGGTTTTGTACACCTAGGCACATCTTTTCAATTCTTTTCCTTCATCCAGTCTTGAGAGGAAATCCTCTTCCCTATCAAAAATGTCACAGTTTCATGGAACCCTACTGGGAGTCCTTCCCTGTCTTTCCCGTACCATTGGAAGTGGCTTTCTTGGTGTTTATTTGGGTAGGCAAAATCCTGGCTCCTGCAACAGGCCTTTGCCCACTCTAACCTGTACATCTCTGGCTCTTCAGTCTCACCCTAAAGTTAGGCTGGAATTAAACTTTCATCTGCCATGGTACATTCTTCTTTCTTGTTACGTAAACCCCATCCCACTCTGAGCTGTGAAAACCTAATGCTGCAGCTGACAAAAGTCGTCTTGTCTCCTTCATCCCACCGCAGCAAAATACGTTTTTTCTTCTTTTGCTTACTGTGGCAATTTCTTCAGCAGCTTGTTTCGATTCTAGTTTATATTCTTGTTTAGATTTTGTGAGCCACCTTCCCTCCCCCAGTTGCTGCTCTGCTTCTTTGTGAAACAAACGGGTGGCTGAGTCCGTGCCGTTCCTGGTAGCACCTGGAATGGTGAAGATGCACATTTTCACTTGATGCTGTAACAGATAATATTGAGGGGAACTGAAAAATCCCAAACTTGGAGGTTTGCTGATGAGGCATGTAGGAATGAAATGGAATTTGTGTGCATTCCACGCTTCTGAGAACTGCAGCTGCTCCCAGCTAAAGCTGTCACTTCATATATGTTTTAGGTTGACACAGGCCAGTACTGCCAAGAAAAGCAGTTCTTCATGTCATTCCTAGTGCAGGTATTGGGAAATGGGGAAGGGAAATGTTGGCTTTAGCTTTTAAGTTTACATAAAGCAAATTCAGGAAGGTCATAGTTTATTTACCCTTTGTAATTTAGTCTTTCAACTTGTCTTTAACTTGTCGAGGATTTTTCTAAGAACAGGCACTGGCAGCTCTGCCAGCATGCCCGGCTGTTTAAAAAACAGTCTTTAGATTTCTTCTGTGAATCACAGCGATCTCCTGGATTGAACAGTTAGTCTCTTCAGTGCGTGACTGCTTAACAAAACATGCCCCGAACTTCCAAATTTTGCCTTTCTGCAGTACTGGGAATGTCACCTGCAGCAAGTCCAACAGCCACTTGCTGCATCGATGCCATTTCAGAAATGGAAGGTGGCACAGGACATGTGCTGGAAGCTTCACACCCCAGTTTCTGTGCAGGTCTGTGCCCTGAGGAAAAAGGCTCCTGAGCCTCAAGAGCAGACGAGCTCTGTCCAGATCCTTGTTAGCTAAGCCAGCACTGTAGTGCAGCACAGAGAGGACAATGGCAGCAGAGCCAGAGACACTGCTGGCACTGGTGCTCGTGCCAGTGCAGCTGGGGCCAAAGCCAGACCTGTCTGGCAGAAGTACAGAGCGGACTGAGGCAGCGTGTCCTGTTTCATGACTGAGACACATCTGTCATATAAATTTGATACTAATACCAACAGTGTTTCACCAAGGCATTTCAAATCTGGCTGCTGAGAATCCCTGAGATGCTGCAGATAAACAACTCTGTCATTAGTCTGCAACAGAACTCTGATGGGAAGTCTCCTAGTCCCAGCAGCTTCCTCCTGAAGAAAGCAGGATCACCAGCCACGGTTACAAGGGTAGCAGCTGAAACATACACATGGCTCAGGGGCTGGGTCACTGCAGTAAGTACTTCTTGCCTACCCTTTGAGGAAAACCGGCTACAGGATCCTGCTGACAGCCCTCCAAGAAGGGACAGTTTTGTCTCCTGAGCTGTAACTGTATCCATTGTGGATTCCTGTAACCAAGGCTGAGTGGGAAATTGCCAAGATCTTAGAAACCATCTTCTGCCTCTGGTATCCTGCTGAGGAGCCAGGGGAGCCCAGGCTGTGTCCACGCTGAGTCTCCAGGTGTGGCCATTCAGACAGGCTGGTCCAAGGCAGGTGGGCTTTGTGCTGAACCAGAGTGCACTGGGGTGAGGGGAGTAGCCCTTCTTCACACGTGTGGCTGTTTGTATATGTTAAGGTCTCCCAGTTGTCTTCTGCTGGGACTCTTCAGCTTCTGGAATGCTGATGGCTGGGGAGGCTGCTCTGGTCTCAGCTGCTGCTGGATGCAGAACACGAGGGCTGGGCTGTGTCGGTGGTGCCATTTGAGAGGGAGCTGCTGTCCGGCCTCAGTCCAGAGGGTGAGGTTTAACATGCTGCCTGTACATTGCAGACACAGCAGAAGGAGACACTCCAGAAGCCCACAAAGGACCAGCAGTTTACAGTCCTTCTCGGTACAGCTACCAGGTAAATGCTTTCATGTATTATCTGCACATTCTGAAATAAAACCTTTAAAGAGATAAGGGGGAAACTGCCCTTGGCTGCCAATTGTTCCCAGTCCTGCTGCACTAAGTACCTTCATCATGAGAAAGAGGTAGGAAACGTGAAAGTCAATCTGACATGCCTTTTCTTTTTTTTTCCCCATGCCTTGTTCAGCTGCTGCAGTCTGACAGTCCCCAGGCAGAATCACAGACCCTGCTCCAGCAGAGCTCCTCCCCGTACAGAGGGCACCTCGCGCCGTCTCCTGGATACAGCTACCGAGCAGCAGCACAGAGGACGGGACACAGCCTCTCCCATGGTTCCTCAGAAACATCCCTCTCCTCCACCTCGTACTCCAGCCCTGCCCACTCGGTCTCCACAGACTGCTCTGCCCTGTTTGCAGGGACCTCGGGGTATTTCAGCAGCCAGCAGCACTCTGGCAGCGTCAGCAGCAGCCTCCTGAGGAAGAGCTGCCCCGCGGCTGCCAGCCCGGCACAGCAGACAGCTGTGGACTCTCTCTCCTCCGAGTCGGGCTCCCAGCCCTGCACGGGTGTGTCGGGCTCCTCCTCCGCTCCCCAAAGTGCTCGCTCACTACAGTCAGACTTGCGGACTATCAGTCTACCCAACTCTGGGCAGTCTGTGCTCTACCAGGGCTCCCGGGGCGCAGTGATTTCCAGTGCACAACACTATCCACACCGCGGGGGAGGCAGTGTCCACCAGTACAGACTGCAGCAGCTTCAAGGTTCTGGAGTAAAGACTCAAACAGGACTTTCCTAGGGCTGCCTGGACTCCAGGAGGACAAAACTGCCCATAGCTCCTTCCAGTCACCTCTGGAAGTGGCTCCTGGGCCGGTGTTGGGAGTTTGCACCTGATGCTGGGGTGCCAGGGGTCAGAGGCTGAGGTCTGAAATGCACGGGTGAGATTTGTGAGCAGTATTGGCCTCTGGCCTGGTAGGAGAACGCAGATTTCTCTGAGGCAGAGACTGTAGCAAAGCAGTTCCCTGATGCGTGGGTACATTGCAAAAACAAAAACAAAAAAAAAGGAAAAAAAAAAAGCAAATGGTTCAAGTGCAATGACTGTGGCACAGCCTCTGTCTCTGGTCCGTGCCCGTGGCCATAGTCACTCATGCAGCACGGACACCGTTCTGAATTTGAAAGCAGTTTAAAGGAAACGTTGGGGGAAGTTAACTCCAATCTCTTTATAGGTCAGGTTCTCAGTGCGTTCTGGGGAGGGCTTTAATCCGTTACGATCATTCCAGTCACAAGCAGATGAGCGCACACGGCTGCCTTTGGGCCTGGGTCACCACTGCCACTGTCAGAGCTTTTTCCAGGACAGCAGAGTCTCCGCAAATGTGAACTAGCACAGGAGGGAGGGGGTTGGAGAGTGCCTGTCGCTGCAGAGGGTCTGGGGTGCGCTGTCATGTGCTGCTTCCTTGCAGGGCTATCATGAACGTGTGTTCTGAGGTCGCTTAAGGAGTCTGTGAACAGGAGCACGGCCGAGGCTGTGCTGTCACACGCTGCCGTGCCAGGGGTCTCCGGCTGCCGGTGTGGAGACACGTGGGGGGTGACCGAGGGCCTGATCAGGCAAGTGATGCTGCAGTGCACAGGGGGCTGCAGGCAGAGGAGCGGGGGCTGCCGAGGGGCGGTGCTGGGGCGTTGGGTGCAGACCCCGGTCTGTGCCGAGCCAGAGGCTCTTGGGGCAGTGCCATGTGGGGTCCTTCCCAGCCGCTGTCAGCCGCCGAGCGTGGCAGGAGAGCCAGCCCAGACACAGTGCGCTGTCTGTTCAATTCCATACGGTTGCCAGCTTCTTTCTCACTTGTTTACTGTAATATCGGGCGTGTTTTTATTTATCTAATTTTATATTCAGTTATAACCATAGTAGGTTAGCTAATATATGACAGGTGTCATCCCTGGTGCTGCAGTGGAACTTCTCCTTTCTCTTGGATAACATAATGCTGTGAGTCTGTCTCCCCTGTCCTTTCAGATGCACAGTCTTCTTCCTCTTTTTTTAGGACTGTTACAGGTTTCTCTAATTCACAATTGAAATCAGGTGTTTGTTCAGCCTAGGGGAGACTTTTAAAATATTGAAACAAAGAGTAACTTTCTCACACTGTCTGGCTGTGAGCGTGTTGGGATGGAACTTGTCACCCCGCAGTTGGGTGTCTGTATACTGTATAAAATAGGTGTAAACTTCACTTGGCTTAGCCCTGGGGGTGCAGCCTCCCCTTTCGTGCTCTGAGCAGCACGGGGCAGGCAGGCTCTGCCCTGCCAGGCGGCGAGAGGGGGCCGGGGGGCCCTGCCCAGAGGCTCCAGCACCTTTGAGCGCAGCAGGGGGGCAGGAGGGAGGGACCCTGGAAAGCTCTAGGAAAGGTGGGGGCTGTAGCTTCTTACTCTAGTGGAGTTTTTACACCATGCTGTAACATTTGAACTTTCACAAGAGATGTAATAATTTTGATAATAAAAATACTTAACTTGAAACCCGGTATTTCTTTCTGTTTCCTTACCACCTTGAGCCTTGGTGCCCAGGATGTGGGGTGAGGGAGTGGGGGCATATTGGTCTCCCTCTCCTGTCCCTGCAGGGTAAGCAGATCTTCACAGGAGCAGCCCTGCAGACCTCCCTTCTGCCAGCATTTTGGGTGAAGCCAGGGGCTGCTTCAGGAGCTGCTGTTCCTGAGGAAAGGAAATTCCCTGAGCTTCTGGCTGGGGTTGTGAGATTGTGGCTGTGCTGCTGTTCTTGCTCATCTTGGGAGGAGATGGTGGGGAGGATGTCCCCTGCACCACTGCAACCTGCTTCAAAACCTGGTTTCTGGTGTGTTGGTAGCCAGGGTTTTCATGTTGCTTGCCTTTTCCTTAGGAAGCCTGAGATGGGCTGAGCCTGGAGGGGGGCCCACCAGGTGTTGCCTGCAAGTGCTGGTCTGAGATGCCCATGGCCGGTGTTTGACTGCCCTCATAATGAGAACGTTCCCCCTGACACCTTGTGAGACAGTGTCTGTTGTGGCTCATCCTGTCCCTGTGCATTCCTCAGAAGAGTCTGACTCCATCTCCTGTACTGCCTCCCCAAAAGCAACTGTGGGCAGCACCAACCCCCCCACTTCTCTCCCAGCAGCTGACCCAGCCCGCCCCTCAGCCATCTGCCAGTGCAGGGCTCACCCGGGCTCCAAGCACGTCCTGTACCAGCGAGACCAGAGCTGGCCAAAGCTCTCCAGATGTCCAAGAGTTCCCCATGCTGCCCTCACACAGCCTGGAATACATCCCTGCTCCTCTACCAGAGCACGCCGCTGGAATGACCAGCCATGTAAGTTGTTTTTTTTCCATCAAGACACATTAGATGAATTTCAGGAGGCTGCTATCAGCCTGTGTCTGCCTGTGAGCTGACAGACCACTCGTGGCAGAAGGGACAGGCACAAAAGCTCCTAAGGATGGATGGGATCCCTGCCCCACCTCCTGCCTTGCCATAGAGTGGGACCCTTTCCCTGGGGACTTGCTTTGGCCATGCGGGTGGAGGCTCAACCCCACTGGGCACAGGGAGGGCTCTCCACCCTCCCTTCCCCACCCTCCCTTCCCCACCACCGCTCAGACACTCATGTGGGGTCCTTTGACCTCCTTGCAGACCACCTCCTCTGTGTTGGCAGTGCTGGCAGGAGCCCATCCCAACCCTCCCCATACCACAGGGCTCCGAGCTTGTCTGGTTTGAATTATATTTTTCAATAAGGTTTTGTGAAACACTGTATCAAACTTTGTACTAAAATACAGATATATTACAGCTACTGTATTCCTTTCTCCACTGATTTTTCTTGGTTTGTTTTTCCAATTCAGCTGGCAACAGCACTCACAAGCTGGCAAGGCCCAGGTGCTGCCAGGCGCAGGGGGTTCCTGCTGACCTCGTTCCAGGGGGGCAGCTGCCGGAGGGAGGTGGGCACCGCCAGGCTCATGGCACCCACGCCGTCCCAGGTGATTTTGGCTCCCAGATCCAGATGGTGTTTCGGCACAGCTCCATCCCTCACTGCCACCCTGCAGGGCCTCAGGGCACCACTTACCTGCTCCCACCAGCCCCTGGTGCCCGCTGAGGCGATGGTTCCTGCAGAGCACTTGATGCCGTCCCTCAGCAGCCTGCATGCTCTGTGGCCCCATCCCGAGACCCACTCTGCTCCCTGCTCCCCGGCCTTGCCCAGTGCCTGGGTCCAGCCCTGCCAGGGCCCCCTGGGGGCCCTCCCTTGCCCGGGGCCCTGCGAGGAGCCCCAGCTGCTCGCACTGAGACGCGGCCAGTGCTGAGGACTTTATTGCATTGCGAGGGCTGCGGTGAGCCAAGCCCCCGTGGCCAGGGGAAGCCCACACACACCGATCTGGCCAGCAGAGCCACAACCGGGCTGCGGCCGCCCGCGCCGGGGTGTCGGTGCCGGCTCTGGGGTGCTGTGTGGGGGCCATCGGAGCCGGGCAGCTGCCCCCGGCTCCCCGCGGGACAGCGAGGTGCAGCCAGGAGGCCGGGTGGGCACAGGAGGGCTTGGGTACCCCCGGCCACGCCGTCACCAGTGGAGATAAAGCACCGTATGGGGAGGGAAGGCGTTTGGCAACAGCCCGCGGCCGGCTCGGGGA
Organism: Lepidothrix coronata; assembly: GCF_001604755.1. Classification (NCBI taxonomy): domain Eukaryota; kingdom Metazoa; phylum Chordata; class Aves; order Passeriformes; family Pipridae; genus Lepidothrix; species Lepidothrix coronata. Next base: position 2,683,022 of record NW_016690264.1, read on the forward strand.
GGGGTCTGGCGGGAGGCACCCGCCCAGGGGGTTTTGCATGTTCAGCTGCTCCCACTTACCAGGGCTTACATTCAGCGGCGGAGCGTGTCGGGTGTCCCATGGCCGGCAGCAGCGAGGCCCCGGCCACACGCCAGGAAGCACCGCGTCCTGGGGCCGGGCTCCCGGGGTGGGGGGCGAGGGGATTCGAGTCACTTTACCCTGTTTAGAGAATATGAATTTACATGTAAAAGTAGGGGTTGGGCCCTATCCCGGCCACCGGGTCCCCTGGCCGTGGAGACAGGATCACGGAGCTGTACAAAATGGGAGTGGGGAGGGGTCCGGGACCCGGAGCAGCCGGCACGGGGCGTCACTGGGTGCGCGTTCGGGTGGGAGGCAGCAGGTCAGGAGTCCTGGGGATGTAGAAATCTGTTAAAAACTCCGAGACTGTTTTTTCCTTGAAACAAAACCGCAGTTGGATGCTGTTCTTGAACGAAGCGCGTTTCAGGCATCCTTCCCCGGCGGCGGCCCGCGGGCAGCGCGGGGTGCGGAGCTGGCGGGGTGCGTGGGATGGCGGTGCCGGCGTGGACATGGAGGTGGCCGTGGATGCGGCGGGCGGGCGGCGCATCCCTGGCGCGGGCGGCGGGGCCCGGGGGGCGGCGCGGGACGCTGTGTGGCCGCTGGCAGCAGACGAAGGGCAAGAGAGGGAGGGAGCGCCCAGGCTGCCGGCCATGGGAAGAGGGTCCTGCTGCGGACGGTCGGCCTTATATCCTCTGTGGGAAGAGCACAGCGGGTCGAGGACGGTGTTGGGCAGGTCTTACTGCACCATCGTGCCATCAGCACATGCCTGTCCCCATCCCTGCCGCGCCCCACCCTGTCCCTGCTTCCTCCCTTCCCCATTGTCCCCAGCCTCGCTGCCCTCACAGACAGGGTTTCCCCATCCCAAGCCACACAGCACACCCAGACACGCCACACACAGGGCCAGAGGACAGGACAGTGACACTCAAGACTTACCGCAGTGCCAACAAAATCTGTGGAAACAGAAGAGACGGACGTCAGGCAGGACAGAGGCTCGGCACCCCGCTCCGCTCCCACCCTGCCCAGCCTGCTCCGCTTTGTAGGTGGCAGTTAAGCCCATGGGACTCTCTTCAGGATGCTGGAGGGGCCAAGACCCCCAGGCTGTTCCCACCCACGATCCCCCCAGGGCCCCGAGCCCCTCGGCAGCGTGGCTCTCACCTTTGCTCTCTGTCTTGAGCTCCTCGTGCAGCAGGTCGTTCTGCCGGTTGCCAAGAACAAAGGCCAGGAAGGAAAGGATGAGAGCGTTGAGGATGCCGATGATGGCCAGGATGTAAGCCCAGCGCACGGAGCAGTCGCCCAGGGAGTATTTCCCTGTCTTCTCCCCGCACATGTCCCGTATGGTCTCTGCGTCCCAGCCATCAGGAAAGATCATACAGCCCAGCACCAGGCAGAGCGCTGCAAGGGGGAGAGGAGAGGAGGCATCAGAGGGGACACGGGGTGGCAGTGCCAGGCACTGAGCCCCCCAGTCGGTCCATGAGTGCAGCCCACGCCTGTCAGGGAGCCCACCTTGGCCCCATGACAGCCAGGTGACGTGGCAGGAGACAGCCACCACTGCCCCAGCAGCCCCAGGGACTGGATTTGCACTGGATTTGGCTGCCCCATATCTTGCCCACACAAAAATGGGAACTTTAGGGTCTTGGTTTCTTCCAGCATCAGTCACAGGATCAGTGGTTCCCCATGGGCTTTCCTCATCACTGCAGACTCCCTGCATGTGGGCAGGAGCTACCAGGCAGGAGCTGCAGGCAGGGATGCTGCGTGCTGAGAGGATCGTCATCCCCAGGAGCCCCTACACCCAACCACCACACATCCTGCAAGCACCGCTCCCAGAGGGGTCACCTTCCCAGTGTGCCTCCATCCTGCACGCTCCATGCTGAGCAAGGAGACATCAGGGAACACACGGAGGGAAATGCCAACACAAAGCCTGTGACTGTCAAGGTAAGAAGGTGACGTTTTTTCTAACTACAGCAAGTATAAAAGCTCCTTGTCCGTATCAGCCGGGAAGGCTAAAAATAGTAATGATGTTGGCTGGGGTGCCCTGCAGGTATTTTTGCCCTGAGTTAGGGAAGAACCAAGAAGCTTCTGCCAGCACCAGTGAGGAATTATCTCCCCATCCCTTACTGCTGGAGGGACAGCAAACACCCTGCAGGCATGAGTGCTGTAGCAGTGGCCCCAGGGAAGGGCAGCTAGTGGTCTGGCACAAGCTGTCCGGGTGCTGGCACGTGCTTTGAACTGCTCTCAGGAGGGAAGGAAAATCCCAGGAGGGAGAGAAGCACATGCGGGGCATCACACTAGGAGCAGGTATTGCCCTCGCATCCTGATAAGCTGCACCCAGAAAAGAGCAGGGACACTGAGGTGAGTAGTCTGTGCTCTGGTACATAATGTCACGTGCCAGCTGCTGCCTGGTCTCTGCCTCCTCCATCCACATCACAAACCTGCTCTGTAGAAGTGTCTTTGTAGGCAGTGGTGAGCCCTGCATGCTGATTTAGGGCCGTGCACAGCCCTGGTTCCACCCTGGCACTGCATGGCTGCACAGGAGCTGACAAGCTGGCACCTCCAGTACATCGTCACCAGGGACTCCCAGCCAAGCACAGCGTGTCTGGGGGAGCTCCCTGCCTGCTGGGACTGGGCCAGCCCAAAACCATCCCTCTGCAAGGAAGTACAATCAGCACCAACGCCGTGCTCTGCATGGTAAATGGTGAGGTGTAGCCTGGCCTGATGCTGACCTGGGCACCTTGGGGCAGGATGGCATTAATTCAGCCAAGGGCCTGAAATAAAGGGGAGCAGGTGCAGCAAACCTGTGCCAGGGACTGTTCCCTGTGAAAGCAAGATGCTAAGAGGATTTTAGGATCCACTGAGCTCCCAGTGCAGCGCAGTATGAAACAAGCTAAGGTGCTCTGTGGCCATCCCTGGCAAGGGGGTGGGTTTGTCCCTGCAGCTCAGAGCAGCTCAGTGCTCTCTTCTTCCCATCTGTCCTACATGTTCCCAGCAGCAAGCCGAGTCCTCTGCTCTGTCACAAGCAATTCCCTTTTCTGCATGTCCCCAGCCCGCCCGATGTCCTGGAAACACCTTCCCGTGCCTGCAGCAAGGAGTGACATTGAAGAGTGGAGCAAGAACAAGGAGGGGATCCCCACATAGTCCACAGGCCTCAGCACTGCCCTCTGCAACAGCTCTGAGGGGTGCAAGATTGGGGCTCTGCCTGCACCTGCCTCCCAATGCCCCAAGATCCCTTGCAGACCTGCAGGAAAACCTTGATTTTTGTTTAAAACAACCTATTTCTACACCTTGCAACCACAAGAAAAACACCAAGTGATGACTCCTACTAGAGCCACTATTAAAGAGGAAAAAATAACCCAACTCCCATCCATTTTGCTTTTAATTCCTGTTCTTCTGAGGGTGTGGTGCGAGTCCTCACTGCCAGTGGCACCAAGGATGACTGGCTACTCTGTCACACCCCACAGCTGCCATCCTTCTCCCAGGCCCTGGGCTCCAACTCCCTCTTCTAGAGTTTTCCCAGTTGGAAAGGCATTTCAGTGATCACTGGGGGAGGGTGTATGCGGAGGGAGGATGATCCTGCTGGGGATGGGGTTCTGGCCCCGGAAAAACTAGCATTTCTTGGCTTGGTTTTACAGCTGGTTCATGGCTTCCCACTCCTCAGTGCTCCCTTGTCAAGGTCCTCTAGAAATGAAACGGGCATCTCAAGGGCTTTTGATATCCTTGCAAAAGAAATTAATCAAAGGGAATGTAACATTATGACTCAGGCTGCAACACAAGAGGAAGCTCCTCCCGGCAGGATAACATCTCCTGGTACAAGGTGCATTTAGCTAATTTGTCTGAGTAGCCCCATGTTTGCTGAGTACCACGGCTATCCCAGTACTGCACCTGCCCTGAGCAGCTGTGCCTGCAGCATTAAAATCTGATTTTTTAATCACTTTTTCTGTCCAGTTTAGTCTGCAGGTGTGGGTGAAGACTGGCTTTTACTGCTTTTGCCTCCCATGGGTGGAAGAAGCTCAGGACATGCCCTGCAGCTGAGAGATGTGGCCTCCCCCTGAACATGGGCACACAGAGCATCACACCGCCCCAGGACACGCAAACTGGAAAATGTGGGGTAACGGGGGGGAACCAGCAACCACTGGGGCCCAAAGGGGCTTGTTAAACCTGGTGTGGGGACAGTGAGCCCCAAGCCTCTGGGGAACAGGGGCTGGGCTGTGATACTGGGGTCTGGAGTGGCTGCTTCTCACTAGAAAACCTCCTGAGAGCTGATCACTGAAGGGAAAGGGGACAAACACAGCTGCCCTTCCTTCCCACAAAAACTGAAATCCCTCAAAAATAAATGAACACTAAGGGCAGCGTGCTCAGGACGAGTAGCACCGGCCATTTACACAGACACGAGCTCCCTTACGGCATTTTGCTCCACAGGCTGTTTCCGTGCCAAAAAATCAGCAGGATTCAGAATAGAGTTATGAGTTTGTATGAATCAGAACTGACAGTTACTTTATCTGGAACAACAGTTAAGGGATGTAAGCTCCAGGACACGAGCGGCTCCAAAACGCGCGGCTCAGCCCCTCCCTGCGAGTACACAGGCACATTAACAGCCGCTACGGGAGGGACGCGCTGCCGTGCAAACCCCGGGGCTGCTGCCGCGGAGCACACGGCGCCGGCTGGATGCAAGGAATAGACTGAATCCCTGCTCCTGTCCCCGCTGCAAGGCAGGATTGGCAGTGGAAGGAGGGGGGAGTCTTCAGGAAAGCTTTTCTGGGGGCCAGAAGACGGTAATTGATCAAAGGCTAAGTTTTTTCGCGGTGATGTAATTTTTGCTGCAAGGTCGGCAGGTGGAAGTGGTTCACCTGAAAGATCATATTTTTGGCAATATTTCTCCCTTGAACAGAGAAAGGGCTTGAGGATACAGGACAGAATCACAGAATCACGGGATAGTTAAGGTTAGAAGTGACCTGTGGAGATCATCCAGTCCAACCCCCCTGCTGAGGCAGGGTCACCTAGAGCAAGTTATATAGGAATGCATCCAGGTGAGTTTTGAATGTCTCCAGAGAGGGAGACTCCATGACCTCCCTGGGCAGTTTCATTCCCAGTAGCTGTCCCAGTTACACTCCAAGCTGGTTTGGAGCAGTGGAATCTGCCTCAAATTTTTTCATTATGAAAATCAATTAATGACTTTTATATCCATGAAAACAATTGCTTTGAAACCTCAAACTCTGAGAGGAGTTGGCTCTCCAGCAAGTCCCAGTCAGGAAGATGAGCCTGAGATGTGGCTCAGCAGAGCCACCACATCGTTGCCAGCACCACGGAGCTGTGGTGCTGGGGCCAGACCCTGCTCTCCCTTGGGGCTGAGGCGACATACCCACACCACACGGCCCTGCCACACACAGCCCAGCATCTGCCAATGGGCTTCCTCAGCACTCCTCTTCCTGGACGTGCCAGAACGATGCCCTGCAAGGGGTCCCCACTCAGAAGGTGGCAAACACGGCTCAGATGCAGAAGATGAAGTCACTGCTCAGGGCTCTGCCTCTGCTCCCAGCCCTCGGAAGGGCCCATCCGAGAGGTGAGTGTAGCTCTGAAGGGAGTCTCCCAAAGGAGAAAAGGGCTCAGATGGATATGTATTAACAGATTGTCCATCAGGTAAGGTGCCTGGACATGGCATAGTCAACTCCAAAGTGCTATGGATAAGGACAAACCCCAGCCCTACTGTCAAAGGCATGGCCCTGGACATCATGCATCCCTAGGGGAGCTGGAAGGTCTCACCACACTGACTGCTGGACCTGAAGCACAGGGAAACACCTTAAAATGTGGCCAGTCCATCCCTACATGCAAGAGGGATGGTGTGCTCAGCTGCCTGCCTCTTTTGACCCTCAGTAGATTGTAAGTACAAAACTGAAGACCCCCTGGAAACAGAACCCTGGACCCACTCGGAGTGACTGTCCTGATGAGAAGCATGTGGATGCAGTCACACAGAGGTGGTTGGGCTCTCTTACTCCGGATTATTTGTGGGCACCAAGACAAAGCTTGGAGTTAACTCACAGGGTGATTGTGCCTTATGCTACAGCAGAGGATCAGGGAATCAGAGGAAATGCTCAGACTCCTGGGAAGCCTCCCCAGTACGTGGTGAGGGTGTATTCCTATGCTCCAGTCTTCTGCAGATGGATCCTAAGGGGGATTACCGTCACAGCCCACTTCTCTTCAAGTAAGCATCATCCCATGGGACTTTCTGAAGGAGCTCCTCCACTGATTTTGAGTACTGAGGTGGCATCAGGTGCTGTCAGTCACACAGTTGCTGACGTGCTCATGTTAAGGGCCCATCTCTGGTTTTGTAACAGAAGGATTTAGCAAAATCTCGTTTTGCGTTACTGGGATTTCGAACAGGGCAGATGGCCACGTTCTATTTGCGATAAAGCAGAGTCTTTCCTCTTAATTAGATCCAGTTTCCTCCTAGGGGGGCAGTGGCTTTTGAACTGGAGCTTTCTGTCAAGCTCTAATTAAACTCTGCCTTGATTGCTGTCCACTAATTAGACATTGATGATTTAAACTTTTTTTTTTTGAAAGAGATCCTGAATTCCTCATGCCCCTCCCCCACATTCCTGCACTCGATTTTTCTCTTCTGCCGAGCCCATCCATGCCCACACTCAGCAGCCCTGTACTCTGCACTGGACGTTCCAGAGGGACAGGGTGGGGACACCTCTGCCCCATCTCTCTGCTAGTCCCCTTGTTACCTGGTTTTCACCAGTGAGACCAAGAGACTTTGAGTCTCACTGTTGCTGTAGTAGTGCAAGTCCTCCTTCAGCTAAAGCCTCATCGAGGCAGGAGGAATGTCCTTCCCTTCTCTGCCCCTCCAAGCCCTCTCCTCTGGCACAACCCTCCAACCTCCCAGGCAGATGAATCTCCGAAGTCTGCCACCATGCTGTGCCAGAGCCTGCATCGGGCCACCTACTGCCCTACTCATGAGATCTGGCCCCTGTGTGTGCTCCATGGGTCACAGCAACTCCTCCTCCATGCACAAGGTAACACATCCACCTGCAGCTGTCTCTGACATGCCCGCGGAAGTTCAGCCCTGCCCAATGCTCCAGGATGAGACTCCTTGCTGGGACACACCACTCCACCACCTCTGTGTCCTAGCCCTCCCTGACAGGGACACCAGCCTGTCCTGCAGGACAGTAGCTCTCTTGTGCTGTCCAGTCTCCAGGCAGAGTGCAGGGACAACCTCTGTTAATGCTGCCTTGGACTTTCCCCAGCACAGAGAGGCCACGGAGCCATGCTGCTGTGGGAGAGCTCTGAGCCAGCCTGGCCCAGCTGGAGCCAGAGGAGCTGATCCATGGCCCCAGCAAGACACACGCTTGGGGTTCACAAGTGCCACTATGAGCAACGCATGTGTAACAACAAGGTGCAAAGTGTGAGCAGGGACAAGCCCCATACAGGACAAGGGGTATCCAGAGCTGACAGCACAGGGTGCTGTTGTGGCCACCCAAACTTGAGCCAAGGCAGGACAGGAGGCAATGGGGAGGAAGCTCAGAGCTGCCTTGAGTGCAGTGCCCTCCACCACACAGCTCCCTGTGCAGCAGCAGCACTCGGGTTGCTCCAAACCACTTGATTAAGCTGCTGACAATCATCGGTAGGATTTGGGCTCTGAGCTTGCTTTAAACTGATAAATCTTCAGGACAGGGAAAATTAAAGATGAGGGAATTTCCTGATAAGCCAAGGCAGCTCCTGGTCTGGCTGTGGTCCTGATCTGGGTGACGAGAGGTCAGGCTTTCCAGCCCCAGCCAGCTGCAAGGGAGAGAGCTGGGCTGGCTGCAAGGCCCTAGCACAGAGGGGCTATATCCTTCCACATCAATGACTGGGGCCCTGCTCACAGAGGGGACAGATTGGGTCCTTTCATTAGGAATAAGGGCTGCTCTGGGTCCTTCCAGTGGAAGCTCTGGGTCTATTCACACTTTGTATGTAGTGGAGAGTAACAGTGTCTGTCTATAGTTCATAAAACTGGACAGAGAAGGAAGTGAGGGATCCCCCTACCAGGGAAAGCTCAGCATCAGTTCTCAGGGTCTTTCTCCAAAAAGGACAGACTCTCTGTTAGGACAGCTCAGAGGTCTGTGCACAAGAGATACTCAGGATCCTTTATTAGTATAGGCATTAGGTCCTCTTCTGGAGAAAGGGTTATTGTATGGTGCCACTTTGAGGAGTGAGTCTATGAGGGTCTTGGGGCACATCTGCAATGGGGTTTAATTTGTGGAGGGAGCTAAGGAGAATCTATAGACAGGGACACTTTGGGGGGCAATGACTGGGCTTGAGCCTGTGGTCATGCCTGAGCAGACCTCAAGGTAAATGTATAATGTTCCCCCACGGGAAGCACTGGAGAGAGCTCAAAAGGCTTGTCCTCACAGCTCTTTCATGATGTGGGAGGGAGGGGGCCTGGGCACAACATGTCTTTAAGGGGGAGCTGAAGGGTCTGTCTGTGCACAGGTGCTTTTACAGGGCTGGGAGATCCATGCATGGGTTCCTACCAGTGATGAGGTTCCTTCAGACACTGGGGATTCCCCTAAAGTGAGTATCCCTTGGGGACATCCCTTACTCAGGGATGTCCCTGGGGCTGGTTTGACAGAAAGGCTAGTCCCTGATGGGGACTGTCCCGGGGTGTCTGCATCCCCAGGGGCCTGATCCCAGGTCCAATGTGTCCTAGGCCATCTTGCAGTTGGTCCTTGATTCTGTCAGTCCCTGTTGTAGGGTATCCCAACACTGGTTCCTGACTGGGGTGTCCCAAGGCTGGTCCCTGGCCCAGGATGTCCCGAGGTACTCCAAGGCCAGTGCCTGGCTCAGCTTTCCTGAGGTACTCCAGGCTGCCCAGGTGGCTGGGGCCAGTGCCTGTTCTGGGATCCCCTAAGGGGGGGTCCCTGATCCAGCTTTCCTGCTGTGTCCCAGTGAGTCCTGCGGTTCCCTGGAGTCAGACCTTCCTGAGGAACCACAGGTTCCAGAGCCCAGAACAGGTGCAAATTCCTGGTGCTCTGTTAGTGCCAATGCCTGGCCTGGGTGTCCCAGGAAGTCCTGGAGTGTCCTGAAGACACTTCTTGGATGGTATGCCCCATGGCCCGACAGTGCTTGTACCCTGCCCAGCTTCCTTGAGCAACCCGTGTTCCCTGAAGCCAACCTCTGCCTGGGGAGCCCCGGGCATCAGTGCCAGCACCTGTTCCTGGTGCTCTGTCAGTGCCAGTGCCTGCCCTGGGTGTCTCAGGAAGTCCTGGGATGTCCTGGGCCTGGCTCCTGGCTGGGATACTGTATGGTTACTCGTACCCAGTATTTGTACCAGAACCCAGCTTTCTTGGGCAGCCCTAGTGTTGCTTGTGGCCAGGGGATACTAGGGAGCCCTGGGTGGCAGTGTCCTGAACTGGTGCCCATTCCTGGTAGTCTGTCAGCACTTGCACCCGGCCTGGGTGTCCCAAGAAGCCATGAGGCTGGATCCTGGAACCACGGCCCCGCAGTGCTTGGACCCAGCCCAGCTTCCTTGAGCAACCTCGGTGCTCCCTGCAGCCAGGGACCCCACTACCAGTGCCAGGTCCTCCCGGAGTGCCCCACACCCGGCGTTGCCCACATTCCCCCCGCCCATCGCCCGCCGCCAGGCCCGGGGCAGGCCAGTGCTCCCGGTGCCGGTGCTCCCGGTGCCGGAGTGTACCTGCCAGCAGCTGCATCCAGGCGCAGATCTTGTAGACGGTGGCGGTGTTGCAGAAGAAGAATAGGGCGAAGCAGGTGATGCAGCCCAGCGTCAGCACCATGGAGAGCAGCACGAAGAACGCGGCCGCCTGGAAGGCGCCCGAGGGGATGGTGCTGAAGTCGGTGAAGGAGCCACGGCATGACAGCTCCCGGCCCGCCAGCCCGCTGCCCACGCAATAGTGGAACAGCCCGAAGTACCCGGGCTTGGGCGTGTTGACGCTGTCGCCCACCCAGTAGGGCTGGATGAAGACCACCACGTTGATGATGGCGAAGCAGATGGTGAAGATGGCCCAGAGCACGCCGATGGCGCGCGAGTTCCGCACGTAGTTGTCATGGTACAGCTTGGAGGCTTCCTGCGAGGGCAGCATCCTGCCGGCCGCCGCTGCCGGAGGGCGGGAGGGGCCGGGACGGCGGGGGGCCCGCCCGGGGTCGGCGGGGCGGGGGGGGCCGCGGCCTAAGAGCGCCCGCGGGCTGCCGGGCCCTGCGACACCCGCGCCGCCATCTTGGCTGCCGCCTCTGCGCCCCGCGCGCTCCCGCCGCGCGCGCGCGGCCGCGCGCCCCCCGCCACTGCGGAGCCGAGCCCGAGCCCAGCCGAGCCCGGCCGTGCTGAGCCGAGCCCAGCCCAGTCCAGCCCAGCCCGAGCCGAGCCCGCCGCGCGCGCCCCCCAGGGATCGGGCTGCTCCGGCCGCCTTCGGCTGCGCCCGCCTCGGGCTCGGCCGGACTCGGGTCGCCTCGCGACGGGCACTGTTCGGCACGGCTCAGCTCGGCACGGCTCGGGTCGGGTCGCCGAGCCGGGACGGAGCCGGCGCCGGGCCCGCCCCGCTCCCCCGGGGCCGCTCCCCGGTCCGCCCCTGCCCGGGGCAGCACCTGAGCACGGCCCGGTCAGTGCCGGCGGGTCCCCGGGGGGTGCGTTTGGCCGGAGCGCGCCCGCAGGGAGGGTGTCCATCCTCCCGTACCCCCTCCGACCCCCCGAGTGCCCGGCGTAGCCCGCGGGGCGGGGAGCAGAGCTTCCCCACCCGCTTGGTGGGGACGGAGCAAGTTGAGTTGCCGCCGCTGTGGCACTGGGACAGCGAGACCCGACCCAGAACCTCTCGTGTGACAGCGCAGGGCCAGTTACATGACTGTGCCAGATCAGGTGTGATGACAGTGCCGGGGTACAGAAGGTGCGCTGGGTCAGGTGTGGTGACAGGGACGGGTACCCGGCTGTGTGTCAGGTGTGCCAGGTCAGGTGTGGTGACAGGGCCAGGGTACACGGCTGTGCCAGGTCAGGTGTGGTGACAGGGCCAGGGTACACGGCTGTGCCAGGTCAGGTGTGGTGACAGGGCCAGGGTACACGGCTGTGCCAGGTCAGGTGTGGTGACAGGGCCAGGGTACACGGCTGTGCCAGGTCAGGTGTGCCGGGCTGTCACCCCGAGGCACTTGTATGCCGGCAGGTGCCCTCCAAAGTCCTGCCCCCGTCCCGGCAGCCTCCCACTGGTCCCAAACCCAGCAGAAACCAGACCACCTCGGCCCAGTTTCTTTCTCAGGGTGCCGAGATGCACCGCCTTAGCTGCACTTAAACTCGGCTGTCATAAAATGCTCCAGGGGCCTCATTCTCTTTCAAGTCTTGTCAAGATTCGCAGCTGGTTTGCAAGTCAGACAAACGCGGATGAAAACCACTTTGTGTTCCCCTGCAAGAAGCAGGGTTCCGCGGTACCACTCATCCCGCAGCTCCGACCGGCACCGGCTCGGTGTGCGCGGCCACACCTCAGGAGGGGGTTCTTTATGAACCGCAGCGCCCTGCGCACGCCTAGACAGCCTTTGCCCCGTCTTTCTACGCGCGGATGCGGAGCCCAGTCCGCTTCCCCCCCGAGCGGTCCCGCTGCCCCGGGGCGGAGCGCGGCCCGGCGCTCACCGATGACGGCGGAGCGGGCGGAAGGGGCGGTGGCGGCGGGCGGAAAGCGGCGGGCGGGGCGATGGGCCCGAGGCGGCGGCGGTGAGCGGCGCGGCCATGGCGGCGGCGGCCCGCGGCTGCCCCCCGGCGGGCTCCGGGGACCGCGCCCTGGCCGAGCTGCTGCTCGAGTTCTCCCGGGCACAGTACCGCGCCAAGGACGGCGGCGGCGCCGCCGCCGCCAAGGTGAGGGCACCGGGGCTCGGGGGGAGCGGGGTTCGGGGGTCCCGGCGCGGCGGGCACTGAGCGGTGGCTCTGCGCAGGTGGAGCGGATCGAGCGGCGGTGCCTGGAGCTCTTCGGCCGCGATTATCGCTACAGCGTGATCCCCAACCTGCACGGCGAGGTCTGCGCCCACTACCCGCGCTACATCGTCCTCCTGGAGCGCGACGCCGGCCGCGACCCGTAAGGCCCCCGGTCCCCGTGTCCCGCCCCGCACAGCTCACACCCGCCGGAGCGGTGGTGGTTGTTGTTGTTGTCGTTGTCCCGGGGAGCCCTCGCGCCCGCCGCTGCTGTCCGGGGGAAGCCCTGCACTGCGCTAATTATAGCCGGCGGTGTCACCGCTCCGAGGGCTCCCCTCGCTGCCTCCCGGGGCTGCCGCGCTCCCGTGGGGCTCCTCCCAGCGCCCCGGGGCTCCTGGGCTGCCGTGGTGAAAACCGAGCCTGTAAGGAGGGGTGTAAAGGAAGCGCCGGTGCTCCAGGGCAGCGCCAGCAACGCTGCATGTGGCCCTGGAGTAAAGGCGAGCACAGCGCTGGGTCCTGGTGGTTGCTCTGCTGCAGCTCGTCCGAAGGCTCGAGGCTGAGAGTGAGACTGTGCGATGCTCGCCCTCTCTTGATGAGGTGCCCGTGGTCTCACTGCAAGGCCTCTGATGTGGGGAATTTTAGTCTGCAAAGCATCTCGGGGCACGGGGTCTGATAAGGACTAGGCAGACGAGGCATTTTGGACAGATATTTCTGTCATTCTAGGCTGTTTCACCTCTCCCCACCGCAAAGGGCGGGTCAGTGGGCACTGAGGTCTAGTGAGCTAATGGGAAATGCTTCCTGGGAGTTTGATGCATGTCTAAGCCAACGTATTTCTGGACTTTGACCCACAGGCCCAGGATCACGTTGGTCTCACGTTGCTCCCTGCATATCCAACCACAGCATCTCAGTTTTATTTTTAATTCCAACAAGACATAACGCAGTTTTGCAGTCTTAACTGCATGCCCATGATAAGCATAACATGTTCAAAAGAATGATCACCAAGTCCCCCTCACATGTCCAGCTGCTTTGCCTGAGGAAGGCAAACAGCAAAACAGCACCTGCTGTGCTGGCACATGGGCTGGGTGCTGTAGGAGGGGATCTTTGGAAACCAGTCACAACTGACTGTCAGATGGGAGAATTTCTGCTTGATGGTTGGATTAGATTAGAAGAGATTAAACCCCTTGCTGCAAAAAACAGGAAACTGAAGTCTGAAGCAGTAAATGTAACTAGGGAAGAGAAACCGAATGCTTCTGCTTTCCTGCTCTTGCAAGAGGAAAGGGTGCTTAATTTTTCTGACAAGTATTCGAAACAAGAGTATTCACACTTGATGCCCCATTTTCTTCTGTGACTTGTGCAAGCCAGCAGTGGCAATTAACTTTTTTGAAACTCATTCTCCAAGTCTTGATTTGCTGTCCCAGAGAGTCATGGAAACAGACTACATTTTATCATCCCTCTCCTGATTTCTGGGCAATACTCTCTGTAAAAGCTGCTAAGTGATCTTTAGACAAATTCAGGTTTTAGTTTCATCATTGTATGGCTGTGGAATAATTATTACATAGAGACTGTTGCACTTCTTGTGTTACAAAACACAAGAACCTCTTCCGGTGAGCAGGACACTCCCTCTAGGACTGTGTGTCTTTGGCTGCCTTTCGTAGAACCACAGAATGGTTTGAGTTAGAAGAGACCTTAAAGATCCCTGGTTCTATCCCCCATGCCAGGGGCAGCAACACCTTCCACTGGACCAGGTTGCTCAGGGTGCCATCCAGCCCGGCCTTGGACAGTTCTGCTTTCATTTTTGTAATGTTCTTAATCAGCTGCTAAGATCTTCTTGAGGCTTCACACCTCTGAGAATCCTAAGGTGTTTCGGAAACAGTTTTCACTTGTGCAAACACTGCTGCCCTGTTGGTTCTGCTGGAACACCTGCTTCTGGAGCATGTGGGGAACCAGCAAAAAATGGATACTTTTAACCCAGATCAGTTTCCTGATCCTGTTCGTTTTGTGGCTGGGCAGCCCGGGGAAGAAAGGATGTTGCTTGGTCAAAGTTTGCTAATACTACTCTGAAATCCAGGGAGGTGCAGGAGGAATTCCATGTGTGTTTTTAGTCTCCATGTCCCTTGATCAGGTGCTGATTGTGAGGAGTCACAAAAAGTAGCAGAGTGTGTCTGATATCAGGAGTCCTTCCCTGTGCTTGGAAATCTCTGATATCACCTCACCACACTGCTGAGTACACGGGGACGATCGCTACCCTGATCCTGCTGGCCACACTATTGCTGGTAAAAGCCAGGATGCCCTTGGCCACCTGGGCACACGCTGGCTCATGTTCAGCTTGCTCTCAACCAGCACCCGCAGGTCCTTTTCCGCTGAGCAGCTTTCCAGACCCAACATAACTTGGCAGTTACTGTGATTGTGCTTAATGAAAATGTCCAAATCTCAGTCACAGGCCACATCTTTGGTTTTACAAGATGATCCTGTTATGTGTCTGCACTCCAAATGAATATGATCACAGTCGTGTGTAATGTAGCAACATAAGAGGAACACTTTGTTCCAGTGCTGTTATGGTCACACAAAGAGGAGCATCTCTGCTTCAGGCCTATCTAAAATAGTTGCCAAAACAGTTGCTGCTCTTACAGGACATGTTTCCCTTGCATTTAAAAAGATTATTTTGGGTTTGGGGTCTGATTTTGGGTGGAGGGAGGTCAAGAAGTAAGCTTTGCCCAGCAGTATCTTCTGGAAAACAAATTTCTGAAGAACAACATCCCCTCCACCCCTCTACCACAAACACCAAAAGGTAAAAAAAAAAAAAAAAAAACAAAAAACTCACACGTTATTCCTTCTACCTTATTCTCTGCCTTGTGCCAAACAGCCTTAATGATGCTCTTTCATGTTGCTGAAGAGTGCTCTTTTTGAACCTTTTTCAGTAGATTTTACTCCTACTTACATTGCATTTAATCACTAGTCCCTGTAAAAGCATTACACCTGTTCTTCAGAGCAGGTCAGCCCTCCCCTTACTACAATAGTCTCGGTACAACTGTGTTTGTTTACCATGTTTACCTCTAGCTCATGTTTATCTCTCGCTTTACTGATGATGGTTATTGAGATGAGAAGATCTGAGAGCCCTGTTTGTAGCACATCCATAACAGGTAGCAGAGCAGGTCTCTCCAGAGCGTGTGCAGGCGTGGTGTGCCTGGGAGAGGGGCTCATCCTTCTGTGTCCCCAGTGGGGTGTTTTGGCTTCCTGCTTGCCCCATGCCCTGGGTTCTTGCCAAGCTGCTCAGAATCATTCCCCAGTGCTGTGATGCCTCTCCAGGGAAGTGCAGTGAGTGTGCTGAGAGGTGAAACCTGTTGTCTTGTCTCAGCCCCTGGGGATGCACTTCTCTTACAATTTCTGATCTTTCAGGCACTGCATTTTTGCAGAATCCCTTCTTCTGGACTTAAAAGCAGTGCCATGGAGCTATTCTGGTTACACTGTATTAAAGTTCTTGTTTCCATCTGTATTCTCTTTTGCAAAGGAAACATAAAGGCAACTGGAGCAGAGTGCAGGATATGTCTCTTGATTGCGTGCATTCATTTAAAAACAACCCCACAACCAAATCTGTGCGTCACAATCTCCAAGTTTCAAAATAGTTTGGTGGTGGGAATTATACACAAAGGCATCTCTTCTCACACTGCTCACGTTTTCCTGTCTTTGCAATTAGTACCCTCACATTCACAGCGTTTAAAGAAGATTAGCGTGGGTTCTTGTTCTTTAAATTCTGGTATATGTCAAAGCTCTTTGGAGCTGGACCGTAAAATAGTTGTGTGTGCAGGGAAATGTGAATAAACTTAAGCCTCCATTAATTCTGAGAATTTTTTTCCTTCTTTCCTTTTCTTTTTTTCCTTTTTTTTTTTTTTTAAATGTAGGACTTGAAGGTCTTTTTTGCTGTTTCTCTCCTTCCACTGCCACCACCCTGTATAATCTTTTCCACAAGCAGATCAATTTCCTTGTTAATAATAGGTTAATTTTTTTAATCCTTCCCAGAATGGCAGCTGCTGGTATGTTGCTCCACACTCTCACTGATTCTGAAGTTTAGCAACTTTCTTTTAACTTCTGGCACAAAGGTATTAATTTGTTCTTAGGCCAGCATTATTCTTTGCCTTTGAGTTCTCCTCCTCCCTTGTTCTCTCCTTCCCCCTGAAGAGCTGTGTCCTCGCTTCATCTGCTCTGCCAGTCACTCCCTGGTGGTTTCTCTTGCAGCATGGACTGTCCCTTGGCCATCCTACTCATCTTGCTGTGCCTTTTCATGCAGGGGTGGGTCACCAGGATCAGATGCCTTAGGTGAAAGCTTGTGCTCTGCACAGTAATGCTGGTACTTCTCCATCCCTCTGGGGAATTTCCTATGATCTTATTTTTCCCTTTTTTCAGACTTACCATGTTGATAATGTGTGAGGATCCAGAGACAACCAGTTCATCTAGGCTGTTCTACTGTGCTCCACTACTGGGAAAGGGCTACTGGAGATTCTTGTTAAACATCTCTAAGTGCATGGCCATGCAGTTCTGTATGTCCAGACTTCACCTGGTTTCTATTATGTCAGCCTGGATGCTTCTCCAATTCATTATGGCAACTTTAGTCCTCCCTGCATTGATTTGCTGTTTTTGGCAAATCAAGGCCTGTGTAGTTCAGAATTAAGTTTGGATTTCTATCAAATGTAGACACTACAGGAAAAATTGCAGCAATTTTAATTTGTTTCCAGATTGTCTCCCAACATGGAACACGCTTCTATTTTGACTTAAAGCAGAAAACCAAACAAAATGTAGTTATACAGATGCAGCTGACATTAATCTAAGGACCCTGCTCAACCCACTAGCTGAATTACAGACCGTTGTTTAATTAACTGGCAACACAAGTACTTGAGTGACCAGAACTAAGGTTCATGGAGCGTTCAAGATTTGATTCTGTATTTTATTTATTTTTCCTTGAAAAATTGCTATCAATCTGATAGCGAATTCACTGGGATGGTAGTGCTGAGCTACTTTGATGGGAAGGTGATGGGGAGGAAAGCAGAACATGTATTTTTGTAGGCACTGTCTCACTCCGGCAGTCCTTCACTAGTAATCCACATGTTAGTCTGCATCAGACCCTTCTGATGGTGCTGATATTGCCAGCCCCTGATGTTGCTGTCATGTACTGTGCACTGGTCTTTCAAAATAAAGAAAAGGTGACAGAGAAGTGTCTCTACGTGTTGTACAGCAGAAGAAGCAGTTCTCAAAGAGGTGTCCTCTTGCTTGTGAACTTCAGAGCTGGCTTCTAGGGGAAGGGGGTGGGGACTGCAGCCCAGGGTGTCTGTGGCAGCTTTGCTGAAGGGTGTGTGAGGAGATGCTCTGTGTACTGACCCGAATCTCTGCCCACTAGGTTTGAGAGCACTGTGCAGGTTGGCAAACTGCAGGACCTCATCAACCGGAGTAAGATGGCACGGTGTAGAGGACGCTTTGTTTGCCCTGTCATTCTGTACAAGGGAAAGGTAAAGCTTTGTGGGTTACCTGTCTTTACGTAAAAAATGACCTTTCTTCCCAACATAAGAACTGTGTGGCCATGTCTTCAGTCAGTTGCCACCTTTCCAAAGGCTGTAAAAATCTGTGCTTAGGTACCAGCAGGCAGCCTGTAGTAGTAGGTAGCATTTGCTGTCTAGGCTACATAAGTCATCTGTGGGGACTTTGGGCTATTTTTCCCCACCAAGCCTTGCACCAAAGAGCTAAGATTTTTTTCTCCATATATGTGTCCCTTCTGAAGGACTAAAGATATTTGATGTTTGGGAGGGGAAGGATAATTATTTCCCTTTCAGCCCCTTAGACTTCCCAGCAGTGAGCTTCCTTTGAATAACTTTTCTCTCTAGAAAGAAGCTTCCCTTGTCTGTTCCCTGGAGAAGCAAGATTGCAATGGTCTTATGAATGTGTGGGCTTCCCTGCAAGGGGATCTGTAAGAAAGTGAAATTAGATTCATTTTTATGTGAATTACTTAAACTATGTGGAAGCCCTGTAGGAATAGTCTCATTTAGAATTTAAGTAGCTTAATTCAGTTTTCCTAGTTCAATTTAGAAACACTGTATGAGTAGTGAAATCATACCTGTGACAATGTTAATCTAGCTTGACTGATGCCACTGTGGGCTGCATCTGCTGACCTTTTTCTGCAGGAGTGAACTGCCCAGAGTTTCGTAATCTCATCCAGAGGAATGTGGAAATAAGGCTCAAGCAGGGTATTAAGAGAGCATGGATGTTGCTAACTTGACAGGAACTGATTGTATTAGTGAACTGGAGATCTGGAGATGAAAATGTGATTTAAAAACTAGCTACAGATAAAGGCACTTGGGAGTTTGATGTGTTCAGAGAACTCTATCTGGACCAGGGTGGAGGGGAGACTGCAGAGAGGCGATAGCTGTAAGTGCCAACCTTTCTGTGGAACGTGTCAGCAGATAGACCAGAGACCTGATAAGGGAAAGACTCCTGGAGCCTGTGTGGTTAATAACAAAATCTTCCTCCAGCATATTTGCAGATCAGCAACTCTGGCCGGCTGGGGAGAGCTCTATGGGCGCACTGGCTACAACTATATCTTCTCAGGTGAGTGAGGGGCCATTTGTCACTGTCTGCCTGGTGAGACTGGTCAGTGCTGGCACAGTGACCTACACAAAGCAAGCTCTTCCCAAGAGTTGATGAAGAGCTCTAGCATGGACCTGCTTGTATCAGGCTCTGCATAACAGAGCAAAGACTGAAACCTCATGCCCTATTTCCAAGCACGGTACTACAGGACAGAACACCACAGCTCATAAGAAACAATGACCAAAGAACTTGAGGCTGAAGAGTGAGTTACAGGAAGCATGTAGGCAAGTAAGGCATCCCAAAGGATTCAGGGCACTGATTCCCAAATATCGGGGATGGAAGTAATGGAAGAAAGAGGATTAGAATTTGCTGTTGCTTGACTAATCATTGGGATTCAAATCCTACTAATGGTGAGATATACTGAACTCCAGGGAAAACTCTTTAGGGGAGTAGTGTGTGTCTGTAGTGTGGAAGCTGAAGTTTGGCTTAACAAAGCACTGTAACATTTTTGGTGTGTTCTCTGGCTGTCAGTAATGGATTTGACCTGCCTAGGTGCTTTGCAATGACAAGGGAAGAGTGGGCTACATTAGAAAAAGGCTTTTCAGGAAGAGGAAATGTGGGGAACCATTGGGAGCACTTGGATGTGAAGAGAGGGCACCAAGCCACAACCTTTTCATGTGTGTACATATCTTGTCAGACTGGGGATTGAGTTGGTTTACACAAGCTTCAGTTCTTGTTGCCTTGCTTGCAGGAGGTTCTGATGATGCTTGGGCAGATGCAGAAGACATTTCTGAGGAAGATCCTGCGCTTAGGTTTGTATGCATCAGTGGGATGGGGAAAAGGGAATTTGGACATAAACTGACTGGCTCAGCCACTCAATTCTGCTCTCTTCTAGTCTGGGCTTTAGGCACGGGCTTGACACCATCACCAGTCGTGAATTCTAACGTCTGGCTGAACCCAGTGTAACTGAAGCCTGCTAATCTATTGCCAGAGGGAAGGGCTGGAGACAGGAATATGTAGAGCTATTTAAAAAGGTGTTTGAACTGCACAGACATGTTTACTTTATCGAAAAGTACATTTCCAGGCTGGATAAATTGTTCTGTATCTTATGTGCTTTCTGAAGAACAGAGTGAGATGGGGGAAGGGACCATAAGCACAAAGTTCACAGTGTCAGTTCTTTGCAGAGTCTGACTCAGACCTGTGGAGACAAGGCTCGTGCTATGCAGCTTGTGGCTAGAAGTGGTTCTGGGAAGAACTGTGGCAGTATTGTGCAAAGAATCAGACTCAATGTGGTCGGTCTTCCATGCTCACCTTGCTTTGCCTCATTCTGTCTTGCAGAAATGCAGATTCCCAACTGTTTGACAAGGTCAGAGGGCACGACATCAAGCTGCTTCGATACCTGTCTGTCCGATACATCTGTGACCTGATGGTGGAAAACAAGAAGGTGAAGTTTGGCTTGAAGTGAGTCTGGGTTCATTTGTTTTTGTGCGGGGTTTGGTTTGCAGGTAGTATAGCCCTTAGGTGTGAATTGCTGTCAGGCATGCACTCAGCATCCTGGAAGCACTCCCTGAAAGAGTCCTACAGCAGGATTGATTAGTTGATGGTTTAAAGAGAACTCCAAGCTTTTACGCCAGAGAAAGCCGTGTCAATGGGCAAGATAGCTGCCTTCCTCTGTCTTCTGCAGTCTGAGTGGTTTTTTTGTGTAGGACTTACAGTGATGAGACAGTCACCCCTTCATAAGGAGGAGAGCAAAGGAACCCTCTGCTTGTGTATAGGAACAGAGGTAGATGTTTCTCCTACTTCTCTCAGAGAAAAGCTTTAGTGATTTTGGGCTATACCTATTTATTTGGATGTGTTGAGTAAGTTCTACCCCTGCTCACTACTGAGTCAAGTCATCGTGCAGGGAGATGTGACACGTAGCTTTTTGGGTGCTGGTGTTTGTGTGAAAAATACTCCGCAAATATCTGCTGTTCTCCTCTTGTCCTGTGCAGTGTGACGTCTTCTGAGAAGGTGGACAAAGCTCAACGTTACGCTGATTTCACGCTTCTCTCCATCCCATACCCAGGTACAGGAATGATGTCCAGAGGGAATCCCAAGGGACAGGTGACAATCCGTTTCTGAGGACTGGGAAATAACTCTGTGTGTGTGTGTGGTGAAGTGACTTTGGCTTGCTGAATGTTTCCTATGCTCCCTCTGGAGAGAAGCTCTTTTAAACTGAGAACAGAGCAATGATTCTGGATGCTCTGGCAGTGTGAGTCAGCATTAGGCGCTCTTCGAGATGACAAAATAATTTTTCAGCAGTTCTTATTAATTCAGGCACGGAGAAAAAGTCCCAGAGGTGGAGCCGGTTAAGGTGGCCTTTGACATCTCTGCAACAACAAAATACTACTTGATGCAAAGTACATATCTTGTTCTGTGTTATGTAAAAACCCAATTCTTAAGGGTAATTTCTAGTCTAGTGTTCCAGAGCTCCACTGTAAGAAATCCTCAGTGCTAGGCAGAACAGTTCACCTGAGCCTGCAGCGTACAACAGATTCAGCCCAATCCAGCCTGTCTCCTTGGCTATATCTGTCCCTGTGCCTAGCAACCACTGCTGGGTCACTTGCACTCTTACAGATGAACTGAATATTGCTGCCTGCCTGCTGATCTCAGGCTGAGCAATAGGATAGGATGCGAGGCTGCTGTGCTTGAGGTCTGTCTGCAGACTCTTCTTTTTCCCTTGTGCATAAAGAAAGGGAAGGGAATAAAAAACAAAACCCAGCAAAACTGTTGTGGATGATCCTGTTCCCAAACTTTTCCTTGATTGCTTGTTGTTGCCCTTAAACATTTTTTTTAAAGTTTATTTCCTTTTATACAGAAATTAATGAGAAATTGATGTGCAGGTTGCCAAGATACACAGAAATAAGAGTATTCCTGGTTTCTGAAGTAAATAGCACAGATATATGTTGCTGCTGCACACCTCACCAGACTTGGAACGTGAGAGAGACAGTGTACACTGGTCTTTTGTAGGGCTGTAAAGAATGAGGAAGAAGTGACTATAGAGTTAAGCTGCAGAGTTGTTACTGTATGAGGATCTGCATATGGTAAGCAATATTCAGATGGTCCTTCCTCTTCTGCCATCTGGGACAGCTGGTTTTTTGTAGCAGCTCTTCACTGCCACACTAGAAGTAAACCTTATAAAACTGGAAATCCTCCCTGCAGATGTTGCCTGATTTCAGCAGTGCTGTTCCATGGGGGAATGCTGTCATACACATCTAAGGATCAGCAACCCCTCTAGTGACTGGCCAAATACATTCTTGCTTATGTTTCCAGGGTTGCACTGGAAGAATTTCTGTTTTGTAATTTGTTTCTGAAGATATTCTGAGATCCTGTTGTGTTAGGTGGGTGAGGCAGTGTCCAGATAGAGAGTCGTAGAATCGTATTGGTTGGAAAAGACCTTTAAGATCATTGAATCCAATTGTTAACACAACACTGCCCAGACCACCACTAAACCATGTCCCTGAGTGCCACATCTACACAGCTTTTAAATACCTCCAGGGATGGTGAATCCACTCCTTGCTGGGGGTGCATTCGATCCCCTCATCCAGATCATAGATAAGGATATTGAACAGGACTGGCCCCAGTGCTGAGCCTTGGGGAACGCCACTGGTGACCAACCACCAACTGCATTTAACTCCATTCACCACCACTCTTTGGGCTTGGCCATCCAGACAGTTTTTCACTGAGCAAAGAGTAAGAACTGTCTGGAGTGAAAGACTTGGGTTAAAATGGCACATCTGCAGAAGCTTTTGGTGTTTATAGATGCCAACACTTACTACCATAATCCCCCATTTTTTGCTTTAAGCCATTGTTTAATTGGAGTTAAATCTGAACTGACAGATTGTATCCTGACTGCGTTTCTGAGGATTAGTCCTGTCCTTGCACAAAGAGGGGTTTTTTTTGCCATTGGAGTTACTTGAGACTTGCAGGGTGGGAATCTCTGTGTTCTGTGCCTGGCACAGGGGTGTCTTGGTGCTGTAGCACTGCTGGGGCACACACAGCGTGCTGGGAGAGGTGTTTTGTGTAGCCTGCGGGCAGCCGCAGTGCTAATGGTGCTGCTCAGCTGTGACTAAGTGACTGCAGTTTGCAGCAGAGACTTCAAATGGTTGGTTGAGAGGAGCAGAGCCAAAGGACACATTTCAGGAGGGAAGGGCTTAGGGGAGGGCTTGGAAGTGGTTATGTACCTTCTTCCTTCAGATGGGGCAAATCGTGTGTTTGAAAGAGGAGACTCAAATGCGAGAGAAATCACAGCCACCTCTGACAAAGCCCTTTCTTGTTGCCTGCAGCAGTGCCCTGTGAAAGTTGGCTTTCCCCAGGGCTCTGCCAACACCTTCTTTTGCTGGTTCCTTCTCACTCAGCATGTCAAGCTGATGCCTTAGATTGGTGCAAAAGTCCATGGCCCTGCAAACCATAACTCCCTTTGTGAAACCACTTGTTTGGGAAAGAACAAAATCAGTCCCTCAGATTCCACGTTTGCTGTGTTTGGAGTTTGCCCTTTGCTGTGTGTCTTCGCTGCTGAGTGCCCTGGGCTGTTGTTGCTGGAGGGAGTGCTGCACACTGTACTGATGATTACTGCTCTTCTCTTCCCACAGGCAGCAGTTTTGATTGGTTTGGTGTTCTGGAGCCCGGGGCTGCCAGCACTTCCAGTCCCACAGGGCACTTCACTTGTTAGATACCGGTTATCTGAACAGTTGTTCATTATCTCTTTTTCTTGCAGGCTGTGAATTTTTTAAGGACTACAAAGACCGGGATTATACAGCTGAAGGTCTCATATTTAACTGGAAACAGGTACGTGGATGTTACAAAATGGAGAGCTGTGAGCTTTACTGGGCTTAAGTCTTGCCTCACAGTTTTTGAGCAATTGTCTATGTCATGTACCTATTTCTGATCACAAGGAGGAAACCACTAGGACAAACAAAACAGATAGTGAAATTATCTAAATGAAGATATGCTAGATTATTAATTTGAAAATTCATATGTAAAATAAATGAATCATTATCCTGAAGTCTATGGTGCTTGACCTCTGATGGAAGGTATGGGTTGCTTCTGGTTTTAAATTTTGATATCTTATTGATAGCTTCTGTTCTCAGTTCCGTCTTCATATTCTGTCTCCTACTGAAGAAGATGGTTGAGTGGAGCAGCCCTACAGAAATTCAAAAACTAATATACCTGACTTTCACCATTGGGAGCTCATAAAAGCTCCTCTTGTCCATTAGTCCTTCCAAGAGTCTTATGAGTTAATTCTTACCTCTTCAAGTTTTTGCATCCAAAGATGCTTTGCTGAGGTGTTTTCTTCTAATGCCAACCATTTGGCATTTGTTGTCTTGTTTTTTTTTCTGGAACTCAGTCCCTTCAAGTCATGACTTTTCTCTGACCAGCTGTGTTTGGGTTTTTTGCAGGACTATGTAGATGCTCCATTAAGTATCCCAGTCTCTCTGACCCAGTCTTTGAATATTGATTGGAGTGAGTACCAGGTGAGCAAAGTGGATGCCTCTGTGGGAGGTCAGAGTTGTATTCAGGAAGGATCAGTAAAGATCTGAAGTCTAGCTTGCTCCTATTGCTGTAATCTGTCTCACTTCATACCATCCCAGTGGGGGCGAGGCTGTTCAGAATGGCAGTGGAAATCCTCTACCCAAAAGCTCTGTAAAGTCAAATCTCTTTCTGTAGCTTTCGAAACTTTGCAATCCATTAGGGAGATAGGTTGCTAACAAAGGTAAAGGACATGACTGGAACTTGTTCTCAATCTCAGCTCTACACTGGGCATACCTCCTTGTCTGTGGGGAGTCTTGAGAGAGGTCAGCCTTCCTGTATGTGAGCAGAGCTGAGTGACTGGACACCTTCCTCACAGGTGTGCAAGGTACCTGTCCTATGGGAGACGAGTAGAAAATCTTAACTGACTGTGGCAGGTCTCCACTCCTGATTGCTGTGACAGCATGGCAAATGGTAATTGAACTCTTATGTTTGCCCGGGCTTTGAGGTTTACCTTTGTTCACACCAGGGAGTATCACCTTATACTACTGATTAGTGCACTCCATTTCACACATCAGTGGACCTACCAGGTTTTGTGATGACTGACTGTGCTGGAAAGTGTCACATTGCTGTGCTCTGTGGCTGGAAACACCACAGAACCAGCAGAGCTCCCCTTGCAGGGCCAGTGTTTGTTGTCAGTGATGTAAATACTGTTTAAGTGCCAGCATAAGTAGAATCACAGAAAAATGCCTGGCAGTGTTGAAGCAGAACTAATAGAACTACAGCTTGTGTATGGCTAGAAATTGTTCACTAGAATACTGAGCAGCCAGTATTTTAAAAAGGATATTAAAAATTGAAGAGGGTGTCATAAATAGACACAGAAATGATTTGAGGACTGGAGAAGGTGCTTCACTCAAAGCTGAAGTTCTCAGTCTGTTTAGCTAATCACTAAGGTGATGGAGGGTTGACTTGATTAATGTGTAAGTACATTTGCAGGGAGAAAATACTGATTCTAAAGCACTCTTCAGTCTGGGGAAGAAGAGCTGCACAAGAAGCAATATCTGCAATCTGAAATCAGACCTTCAGATAAGGAAAAGCAGTCTTGCATGTTATTTTTGAAGATGATCTGTTGGAACATGCTGCCAAAGGAGGAATGAGCTGTCACCCCTAGCTGAGGTGCTTCTCTGGGCAAAGATGTTGCCAAGTGCAAGCTTCAGGCTGTACTTGGGGCAACTGAACAAAACTTTCTAGTTTGTGGTATAGAGAGATCAGACTGGATAATTAAATGATTCCTTCTGACATAAGCACAAGATAGGATTGAATTGGGCAGATAAAAGGCTTCTGTGTTTTTCTGCCCCAGGCTGAATGTGTTCCCCATTTCCCTACTCTTTTGTGGCTGTGCAGATTTCATGGCAGAGCAGTATGTTCTTTGTCTGACACTGCTCTTCAGTGTGCTTACATGCACATGTGCACACATGCAAGCACACAGCAAGTGTTCCATTGCTGGTGGTCAGATGTCACTTGTACCACTAACATTTTTACCATGAAATGCATTCCTTTCCTTGCCCTTTCCTTGCCAGTGCTATCCTATTTTCCTTAAGCTAGTTCTGACTGATCAAACCACTGAATTTCCCTGCATCTTCTCATGACACAGTGGTCCAGTGACAAGCTTGGGCTTGTTCTGATGTTTTTCACCTGTGTGTCCTGTAGTGCTGGAGGTCTCTGAGTTCAGAGCCCTTCTGTGGTGTTGTTGGTACTTGGGGATTACTGCAGAAATCCAGTGCCTGTCTGGAGCAGTGGGAGAAGGTCAGCCTGCTGGGGACATTTTTGAGGGCCAAAGAGTTTTGAGCAAAGTGCTTGGGTTGTGGGAACAGGCTGCAGACCTTGGCCTGCACACCCCATCATGCTGCTTGCATCCCATACACAGCTGTAACGTGGCTGAGCCACTTGGTGAAGTGCTCGTGTGCATGGGCTGCAGAACTGGGTCAGTGCTCCACAGGTGTTTGCTGCCTCTCTGAGCATGGTCTGCTTGGAGCTCTGGGGCTGCAGGCAAGCAGGTCCCGTGCCAGCCGGGCAGACAGTAGAGATGGCCTTTCATTGTTTTATTTGCCTAGTTGGTATCTTGTCCCTGAGTGCCTTTTGCAGAGGATGGGGGGGAAGGTCTGTCACTCTGAGGAATGGCCATGTGGTTATTTCTGCTTCACTGCTGTTCTGGATAGAGCAGCTCTGAACTGCAGAGCAGCCTTTTGCTGTGGGCAGACCCTTGCCCTCAACATTTCTCTTTCTGCAGAGCTGGGACCTCGTACAACAGACACAGAACTACCTGAAGCTGCTGATCTCCATCATCAATAGTGATGGTAAGGCAAGCTCCTTGCTCCCAGCAGTGTAGCTGGGACAATCACTGTCCCTGGAAGAACAGCTCATGGTGTTAGTGCCACTGTGGATCAGCACCAAATACAGAAGAGTAATTTTATAGAGCTTCACTTCTGTCCCATCAAAACAGGCTGATGGTCCAGCTCCCCTCTTAGAGAGGGACTTGCTGATTCCTTGAAAACTCTCTCATCCCAGGCATGAAGGGATATCTGAAAACTTAACCTGATGTTTTACTACTTTAAACCCGAAGAGAAGAAACATTTGTTTCCTCTCCTTGTTGACTCTTGCTCTTGTTTTGCTAGACACCTGTGTTTTGTCCTCCCAGCACAGGGTCTCATTTGTTGCCTGTTTAAGTGCCCCTTCCACTCTCTTTCATCGTGGCCACCCCAACTTTTTGAAAAGTGTCTCTTGCCCCATGTGGCATCCCATTCCCATTCCCTCCAGTGACTTTCTACTTAGCACTGTTGGATAGATGGAGCCATGGCTGGGGCTCCCAGCATGGCCAACTACAGGCTCTCCTGCAGTAGTTGTGTTGGGACACACTGGATTTTCTGGAGGGCATAGGAGTTGTGTCTTGTGAAACTGAAAAAATGTTCAGTTGGGGCAGATTTCTTGCTGATGTGGGCTGCAACTGGGTAGATGTATGTTCTGGGTGGTAAAGTGATGTTCATTGGTAATTCAGTCGAGTTCATTACTTGAGGAGAAGGCGTGCTTGTAGCATTGGTCTTACTTTTCTGGTCTTTTTGTACTAGGGAAAGTTTGTCATAGATAGAAACCGACCTGAATTACATTAATGACTTCGTGTCTTGAGCAGCTGTCAGGACCAGGACAGCACATCAGCTGGTGCTGCTGATAACCCAGGACACTCCAAGCAATTTGTTGGCCCGTATTCAAGACAGAATGTTCTGGCTTGGTGGCCGAGCTCTACTCTTGAGCCTGGGCTGTGGGGACAGAGGGGAACTTGTCTCTACAGATTTGCCATAAAAAAGTCATTGCTCTCGTTGCAACATCCTTTTTTGTCTTTTTGTTTTCTCCCCCTGTGTGGAACAGATGACAGTGGGCTCCTGGTGCACTGTATATCTGGCTGGGATCGAACTCCTCTCTTCATCTCCTTACTGCGCCTCTCTTTATGGGCTGTGAGTACCTGGCTGAGCTCCTTTGTTTCTGGGGGTGATTGCTTGGAGGATGAGTGACTTCATCAGGAAGCAGTGGTGGAACAGTTAATGTTCCTAATGTTCCTTCAGACATGCTTTCACAGGCAGGTGGAGGAAGCTGGGCGTCTTGGATCACCGTGACAGTTTTCATCAGATCCTGAATTCCCAAGGCCCAGTCCCCAGGGCTGCTGCCTGAAGGCTGTTCTTGTTTGCTTTGCAGGATGGGTTGATCCACACGTCCCTGGAGCCATCTGAGATTCTCTACCTGACAGTGGCCTATGACTGGTTTCTCTTTGGGTAGGCACAATCAGTTTTACTCACATGTGCATCCCTGCACAGCAGGGAGAGGGGAGAGGCCTTCAGGGGTCCTCTTTGGTGTTTGTTCGCAAACAAAGGTGGATATTTGGGCAGCTCCCAATGAGCTGGGACAAGAAGGGCTAATGCCCTTTTTTTTACCTGAGATCTCAGCCATCTGGCCATCCTTGACGGGTTGTGCTCTTCTGCTGATTCTGGTGTGTGACTGAGCTTCCCTTGCTCTTGCTCTCTTTCCAGGCACATGTTAGTTGATCGACTCAGTAAAGGAGAAGAGGTGAGTGTCAGGTCTGGGGCAGTGACTGAGCACTGCGTTGTGTTCTCAGGAAACTTGTTTACGGTAGCAGCATTCACTCCCAGCCTCTAGTAATATCTGTGGTTGGGCTCTAAAGAGATTGTTCAGGTGCTGAAAATACGAGGTAGGACCCTTGCCCCGTCACTTTCTGATGCATAAGGTATGGGGCTCCTTTTCTCTCAGGCTACACTTTTGTTGGGGGTGTCAGTCCTGCCAGTTTCCCTGCTGTGCCATTACTGTTCAGGCCCCAGGTGAAAGGGTGCTAGGACTTGCTGTTCACCTCAGCAATGAGAAGGATGCTTAAGGTGTGTGACTCCTGGGAGCTTGGAAATAAAGCTGGATAGTCTCGTGTGCTGGTCCTGAATGCCAGCCCTCCTGCCTGGGTGCTGCCAGCTGCATGTGGCTTGCATGTCATCATGCACTCATGGAGCAGCTTGTGCTGGTTCCAGTGTAGGTATTTGGTGAGGCGTGTCTGTGGGTACACAGATGGGTCTGGGAGGCAGTTGAGATTAGTTGAACTAATTTTCTTCAAATCTTTTACTGTCTAACAGCAAAAAAGATTGCTCTGACCGTAGTTGCAATATAGTGCAATATCATTTTTGGATAGAAATCAAGAGTTGGGGAGTGTCTAACCCTGCTGCTAATCCCCTGCTCCTCAAACTCTCACCTCACTAGGGAATCCCCTGCCTTCAAACAGCAGAGCCAAGACCCTGGCCTATTTTCCATCTTTCAGAGGCACAGAATCCCTATATTAGTATCATTCCTCCCATTCATTCCTTTCCTGGGGTTCTGCTGGCTTAAGACTGGCAGCTCTGCTCTGGTGCCTGCTTGGCCATGGGTGGAGTTGGTAGCTGCAGCAGGAGTGGGGGTGTCTGACTGCCTGTAGCACTCCCTGCTCCCCATTTCTCCCAGGAGAGGGGCACAGCTCTGCACCGCTCAGTGCAGGGGTGGCAGAGCCCCAGCAGGGTGAGTGATGCAGAGCAGACTGGAGCATGGCAGGGCACGAGCTTGGGGCCACAGACACTGCAGGTACCTCTTGCCTCCAGATGTGGTACAGCTGTGGTGCCAAGCAGCAGCATGCAGCTCCAACCCTGCAAGTCCTGCTGGGTTTGCCGCTTGCCTGGGTGTATAAGCAGCTGCTGGAGGCCATCTCTTTTCCATTCTGCAGTGATGGCATAAGTACCTCCCATGTGCTTGTGGCATGTGTGCAAGGCATTGATAAGGAGATGACTTGTACACCTTCCTTTCTGGGCCTCCCCATGTCAGGGAGCAGAGAGTCAGCTTAACATGGAAGAGAAGGCCCAGGATGGGATGGGGGCAGCCCTTGGCACATTGGAGGCTGGTAGCTGCAGATTTTTTTGCTATCTCCTTCCTGCCAGCACCTCCCCACCAAGATAAGAGGCTGCATGGAGCCTCAGGTTCATTTCTGAACCGCTCTTCTCTCTCCCTTTGCTCAGATTTTCTTTTTCTGCTTCAATTTTCTGAAGCACATCACCTCTGAGGAGTTCTCTGCTCTGAAGTCACAGAGGTAAGGAGCCTGTGCTTGCTGCTGCATGGGCTACAGAGCCAGGGAGCTTGTTAGTGCTGTTTCTTTGGGGAGATAGAAGCCCTGGTGTCCTGGCCCAGTTTTCTTTAATTTATTCTGCACTCTGAAGGCTGCAAAATGGGGCCGAGGCTTGTGAGGTGCCACGTTGTGCTCTGAAAAACTGTCCATGCTGAAATGTGCTCTCTGCTTAATGACTGTCCGTGGCTGCTTTAGCACAGATGAGCCCAGAGATGTGTGCTCTGGCTCGAGCAGGCTGTGCAGTGAGCTCCATCAGGCACTGCTGGGGGGAGAGGGATGGCTGGGTTTTGACAGACTGCTCAGCGTAAACCCCTTCTTATTTCACGAGGGGCACAAAGAAACAAAGCTCACCCTGGAAGCTCTGAATAAGCACATGTTACGTGCAGGGTTGCCTGTTGCCACCTTCTCAATGCGTAGGGTGTGTGAGTTGGGACTGTTGGGAGTCAAATACTGCACACTGGCCCATCCCCTCCCCTCTGCCCCTGCACAGCTCATTTCCCACTGCTCTGATCAGCTGTGCGTGACAGAGACCTGGCTTTGACCAGCCTTCATGCAGTCCTGAAGTGTACCTGAGGTAACTTTCTTTCCTTCCCCAGAAGGAAGAGTTTGCCACCTGGCTTCACCCTGGAAGAGATCTGCATGCTCAGTGAGTGCTGCTGCCAAGCATCAGTGCCCCTGGGGGTGGCAATGGTTCGTTGCTTGGGGGCTTGGGTTCCCAACACCCCAAATGGGTGTGCTTCCCTTGGGGCCCCATGAGAACACAGCCCCAAGGGCACATGTTATTGCCTAAAGGGAGAGAAAGTGAGTGAGACCAAGCAGGTCTTCAGGTAGCTCTGTTTTCTTTTTTTCTAGAGCAGAAAGACCGAGGCAGCACCACAAGCCTGAGCAGTGACTTCTCCCTGGGGATGGAAAGTTCCCCTGGAGCATCTGGGAGCTTCACCTATGAAGCAGTGGAGCTGATGCCAGCAGGAACACAGGCTCAAGCAGCATGGTGAGCATATAACCACTCAGTGGGCTGCCGAGCAAAAGGAGCAGGCTCTGGACACGGTACAAAAGATATTTCTGAAATGTCTTGCCCTCCAGGTCTGCTCTCTGTAGCATGGGTTTCTTAGAGTGGAGGGAGGAATTCTGGCTACCAGAGGCTTGCTGCAACTTGTACTACAGAGCTTCTGCAGGAAAAATTGGAGACCATATTAAAGGCTGTCAGGCAGGGTTGCTTCTCTGTTTGTCCATTGATGAGAGTAAATCAACTTTGTTTCATTTTCACCAATTTCACTGTTAAAACTTCATCCAGAAAGGACTTCATTACTTTTGAAAGATGGTTCCAAACTACCAGAAAAATTACATTTGGCAGCAGCCTCCCCAGGGAAAAGTAGAGACAGTTTAGCTGCCCTAAAACAAAGTTTAATCAGTTTACAAATGGGGAGTGTCTGCAGTTCGTGGTAGGTAGGCTGGGTGGCTGCTCTAAGCTTTAGCCCCTCTAACAGCATGAGGTATGTGAGCTGAAAGCAGGTTCCTGCCCACAGCACTGCTTAGAGGTACTTCTGTGGGAGAATATGAAATTCTCAGTGCTCCCTGTTGACAGAGGGTCACCTAGAACTTGCCTGGGGATGCTGGTGGCTGTCTGGAGTTGGGGAAGGTGTCTGGCAACTCTACTGCTCTGGGACGGGTGTTTTACTTTCTTCTGGAGTTTCTGGTGCTGTTTGGGGATTTCAGAACCTTGCTGTAGGGTTGCCCCTCTCAGTTTAATTTTTCTCTCCTCTCCCTTA
Organism: Lepidothrix coronata; assembly: GCF_001604755.1. Taxonomy (NCBI): domain Eukaryota; kingdom Metazoa; phylum Chordata; class Aves; order Passeriformes; family Pipridae; genus Lepidothrix; species Lepidothrix coronata. The sequence goes on from NW_016690264.1 coordinate 2,714,499, forward strand.
GCACATGTGAAGACTCTATTTTATATTGCAATTATTTTAAATTAAATCTGGGTTGTGCTGGAGGCAGTTGAAGTCCTCTGGGACTGAGCCTGCAGCCATGCTAGTGGCAGAAGCCTTTCTAAAGCACATTATGATTCTGTAATTTAAAGTGCTGAAGAGAGGAAGAATCTTCCTGAAGAATCACAAAATGGAGATGGGGAGTCCCAAACTGTTTGCCAAACGAGCACAGCATCCTCTAACACACAGGGCTTACCTATCCACAGCAAAGTGACTGCAGCAAGTAGAGGACAACTTTCCACTTGCAGTGCTGCAGGGTAGCGAAATGGAAGCATTTATGTTGCTCTGAGTGCTCTGGTCATACAGACTTGACTCTGCTGCACGGGACTTAAGCATGATTTGCACAATATATGAAGCGACCAGAGCATGCTGGAAGAGATCTGTTGCACTCATGTGGATCAGAGCTTGATTTCGTGATGTGTTTTCTAACTCTGGTTTGGATTCATTTCTGTGGGAGACATCAGGCTGTGTTGTGTCTGCTGCTCCATGGGGAATTTGGGCTGTGCTGTGGGGCAAGAGCTTGGGAAGGGGGAAGGTTGTGAGCCTTGCCATGAGTGCTCAGTGGGGGGACTGGTCACGGATGTCTTGCTGCAGGCTGTTGTGGCTGTGTAGCCTGGCGAATATGTAGGGCTGGAAGAGCTGGGCTGTGCAGAGCATGGGTAGGGAAAGGAGGGGATGTGCTCTGTTGAGTTGTCCTGAAAACAGGTGCCCTCGAGGTCTCTGTGCAGGGAGAGACATTTGATTTTTAGCTGTACAAACCTGTTTCATCAGGCTGTGCTTGGAGATGTTGGCAGCTATGATAACATGAGATGAATAAAGCCTGAGAGAGGCTGTGGTGTGATGTTTGAGGGTGGACACCCTTCAAGAAATGAAGGGAAGATATTGCACTTTCCACTGTACAATAAGCCTGTCTTTAGCTGCACTTGCTGACAGTGCTCAAGATCTCAGTCGAAGCTGTGAGATGCCCTTCCATTTTTCAGAAAGAATAACATCTTTTCTCCTTGAGTTCATTTGCTTTAGACTTTTCTTTTTTACTTGTGTACATAGGAAGGTCTTTGTCCAATTCAGTGTGTTCTTGAAAGGAGAAATATTCTTGGGACTCTTCCAGAAAGAAAACAAGCAGCTGATGTAAGAAAGAAAATCTTCTGAACACAGAGTAGCGCTGATGTGAATTAGTCACAAACGTGTGCCTGTTTGACATGTAGCTGGATTGTTCTGTGAGCTAAGGCCCAGTGCAGCAGTGAACAGTGAATCATGACCAAGTCTGAATGTGCTGGCTAGGAAAGCAGCCAGAGCAGTTCTGGGCTGTCAGCACAGGCAAGGAGAGGACTGAAGTGCACCTACACATGGAGTGACTGTCAGCTCTGTGCACGTGGCCAGAAGTGTGGTCAGTGATGCCTGAAGGGAATTTCTAAAAGGCAAAACAACCCTGGTGGTGTGTCCCTGTCGCCCTCAGTGCGCACGAACGCCCACCTGGGCTGATATGCTCTGTAGAGCTGGAGCAGATTGAAATGGTCTTTCCCCGCTGGGAGGCCCCTTGCTTGAGGCATTTTTACCGCTAGACTAAACAAAGAAATCGCTGTGTGTGTGTGGGCTGGTGCATTCTCCCATCTCTGATTTCCAGGTCACGTGGATGGTGATCTATAAAAGAATGGGCTAAGATGGGTTGAGCTCAGTGTACCCCCCTCACTGAGTGGGGTGACTCATGGTTCCTTGGGAGGGAGGAGGGCGGGTCCAGTGGGAAGGAGAACCAGTAGCTGCTGGAGTAAAATCCAGCCTGTGGTAGAAAGGCTTCCTAGCTGGAGTACATAGAAAAGCCAGCTTTCTCACCCATGTCCTCCATCCCACAGGAGGAAAAGCTGTGCATCGTCACCGCAGGCTGTGCTCTGGAGCAGGGCACAGCAGTCTGAAGACAGGTTGCCTTCCACAGGGGTGGTTGAAGTCAAGTCCTCCAGCTCCTCCTCATCAACCCATTCTGATAACTTCCTGAGGATTGGAAGCAGCCCACTAGAAGTGCCCCGATCCAGGTGAGATGGGACAGAACAGAGCATTTCTCAACAAAATGAGTGTCTCATAAAGGGAGTGCAGGGCTGCACTTGTGTGGCTCTGGGAACACAGGAGCACATGTGTTTGTATCTACAAACAAGCCTCAGGAGGCCTGTTCCTCTCTATCCTGACCTTGTCTGGTTTGCTGGCCATTAAGTACAGACACTCCTGCCTCAGCCCCTGGAGGAGTGAGGAGCTGTGCCGGTAACAGCCAGCTGTCTGTTCTGCCTGTCCTCAGCGCATGCCTCAATTCCATGAGCTCTGGCATCTCTGCATCCTGCATGCTTGGAGCTCACAGCACTTTCTCTAAAGCACTCACTGGGGTTTGAAATGGCTGTGGTGTTTGGGGAAGGAAGCTTTTCAAACCAAGCAGACCTCACTCTGCATCTCACCTTTCCCTCTTTCCACCTGCTAACCCTCCTGACACTGCAGGTTGAAAAAAACTGGGTGCTGGTGGCAAGCAGAGGTAGGAGTCTGCTGGGAGCAAGCTGCAAGTGCCGTGCTGGTGCAAAGGATTCCGCATGGAAGGCTGTGTGTTCCTGCTGGGCAGCTGGGGAATGGGGACCCTGGACCTGAGCCTAATCTCATGCCGTAACAAAGGATATTCTGGCACCCTTCCGGAGACTGATGCTGCGATAGGGCAGAGTCGAGCAGTGAGCTAGGCTAGGGAAGAAAGAGCAGAGCCTGTGGAGCAAACACCATGTGTTTAGGCCAACAGGGAATAAAGAGTCTCTTAGATAAGAGGTTGCTGTTAACAGCATCAAATGCCTGTGTAGTCTCTGCAGGTTTTCCGATGAGTCTTTTTCTGGTGATTCCGAAACAGCCACCAGCCAAATTTTAGGGCTTTCTCGTCATATGGAAAATAAAATGACAAACAAGCATTGAAAATTTATGAGACTTTCTTAACTAATTTCTTGATTTCAGAGGAAAACCAGTGTCTGGCAGTTTTCATAAATAATGCTAACTGTTCTCCCCGGGGAAAGACATGAATAAGGAGGGGTTTGAGTTGTTGCTGGGGTCCACCTCTACATTCTCTGTAAGATGATGTGAATCTCCCAGGAATGGAATAAAATACTGGAGACAAAACAGCTCATCTTGGGAGCTGCTTTGTTCACGATGGTAGTGCCGCAGTTCCTGTGTGTGGTCTCATGCCATTCCCAAGGCCTGACAGGCTGTTCAGGGCTGGTGGCAAGCTTGCAGCAGTGCTCTGGAAGAAGCAGTTTATGATGCTTCAGCCAAATTCTGCTCTGAAAGAGCAAAGAGGAGAAACAGAGGAGGCAGAAGAGCACCATGAGAGGGGTTAGGGTTGCCTTGTGAGACACTGACACAGGTGTCAGTGCACTTTTTGGGGCATGAGCATGGTTATGTTTTCTCCGGAGCCAGAGGCTCTCTTACTCCAGTTGGCTTGATCTCCCTGCTTGGACTATGTTAGTCTGAATTAGTCTGTTGAGCTCCATGCAGGTACTGGATATCACAATACCTTCAGTCACCATTCTCCACCCCTCCAAGAAAAGAGTGAGTCCCATTTTGGGTGGAGAAGGAGTGTATCTGTGATGGAAAGAAGAGGTAAATTCTGTCCCTTCACCTCCTGAAAAATGGTGGGACTAAGATGGAAAAGCAGGAGCACAGAGATTGATCAGGTTGCCAGAAATACCTTTATCCCTGCAGTGCTGCTCGCACTTAACACGCAAGGCTCTTGAGATGAAGAAACTACTGTATTTGACTTCCTGATCCTCTGTTTGTGTGGCCATAGCAACAAACCACTTTTCTCAACTGCTGCTGCAGTAGTTAGAATGGTTGCTTGTAAAACGCCAGCAGGCATCCTTCAGGTAGTTCGAGTCAACAGCCCAGTTCAGGTGCTGGCAAGCAAGGGAGCTCCAGAGGGAACAGGAAGGCAGGAGAGGTGAGCGGGGCCTGGGAGGGGAACTGGGCTGTCCTAAAAGAAGGGGTCACAAATGCCCAGTCAGGCAGTGGGAACCAAGCCCCACTCCTGATCAGGATGGCCTCACAGTTAACAGGCTGCTGCTGCTGTCACCTCACCAGCCCATCTTGTGGATTCTTCTCTGATCCAGAGGTCCTGGGTACCTTTAAATCCCAGGATGGTTCTTGTTAGGCAAAGCAATACAAAGGCAAATTCCTGACAATCTTTCTGGTTTTTTCCAATGCGATGGTAAGATCACATCTGCTGAGGACAAACGTGCAGGAAGATACTATGCAGACTATTTACAGAGTAGGACAAGGTGCTGCTAGTTCTACAGAGAGAGAGAGCTCTGAGTATGGCAGACAGCTTGCCTTGAATCAAACCCCTTGCATGCGAGGGGGTAACAGCTTGCAAACCATGTCCTCTGTTTGCATTTGACACAGTCTAAGTGTCCCATGACACTGCAGAAAAAATCTGTATCTGTGTCAGGGATTTAGCGTGTGTGTACATGGCACTAATGTGGATTAGCAGCTGGATAATCTTTGGTTGAATGTGCTTTTGCTAAGTCAATTAAACAAAACCCAAAGTCCTGTGATCTGGAGAGTCAAGATTTGCAGGAGTTAAATCGCAGAGGATCTGCTTTGACCAACAGCCACAGAGAACTCCCTTATTTTACTTAAGGGCTGCAGATGGCTCAGCTGTGGGTCTGGAAGTCCAGTGAGAACAGAGCCAGAGAGAGAAGCTGCTGCCCCTTGACTTCAGGTGTTTTATTAGTAGTGAGAAGACTGCGTGAGCACTGTGTGTCTTGTTCCTTACAGCCACCTTGCTCAGAAGGTTTATCTGTGATGTGACAGCTTGGGATAGTAACCACAGCAGGAGAGGAATTGTTTACAGGAATGTTTTCAGTAATTATTGCACGACTATGCCACAACATGGGCTTGCCGGCTGGCACATGACGTTCTGCAATCAGAAATGGTTGTGCTCGCAGAGGACGGGCTGCTCGGGCGATATCAGCCTGTAGATAACTGCCTGGGATTCAGCCAGGGCTCTCAGTACTTGGCAGAGAGCCACACTCCTTGCCAGCATTTCCCACGCAAAGGTGGGAAGGGCCGCCCTTTACTCCAGGTTGCCACAGTCTGCCCGCGCGTACAGAACCTACTTAACGCTTCGGTTTGAGGCACACAACATATGCTGGCAAATGAGCTGCTTCCCAAATAGTCCTAGGTGTGTAGAAGTACGTCAGGTGAGCGGGGGCAGCACGGGGCAGGATGGGAGCCTAGCTGTTGGCACTTGGCACCCATCTCAGTGACGTATTAAGAAAGAGAAGGATCCCTGAATGTTGCTCTGCCTCCAGAGTTGGCTCTCCTCTGGCAGGCGAGTGTCCACGTGCTCTGAAATGCTCTGCCTTGTGCAGCATGTTGCATGGGAAGCACTGACCTAATTAAAAGGAACCATTGCAGGCTAGGAGCTGCCAGTTTATGGCCTGCGAGAGGTCCTTCCTTGTGTGAAGGAACAGCTTGCAGCTCATCTCTGTTTTGCTAATTTAATTTTGTTAATCTTGCACTTTTGAGGGAGTTTCTTCCCACTCATGGACCTGAAGAGGTGGGTGTGTGAAGCTCACTTTGATTCTTTTTCTGTCTGCCATTAGATGTCTGTGGCAGAGACAGTGACTTGAAGACTTGCTGTATCTCATCTCCTCCTGACATCCATGTCAGCTTTGCTGTCATTGTCCTGCTGCTTCCCCAGACCCTCCATGCTGCCCTCACATCTAGCCAGCCTCTGCCATGGCTGTCAAATGTTGCAAACATGTTGTTCTTACAGACCTGGGGTCTGGTCCTGGTGTCCCAGCAGCTCCAGTTTGCTCCAAGGGCCTCTGCAGCGAGACTTTCCAAGGAGCCTTCAGGGTAGAAATAACAGGAAGACTTTCACCTCTAGCATTGACTGGGATGCAGTCACCCCAGAAATCTGGTCTTGGTCTCAGGCCAAGCTCAGCTTTTAAGAAGCCCTGCTGCCCTTGCAGTGCAAACACAAGATTTCCCATGCCCTGCCTTCTCAGCCTTGGCCTCTGCTGTCTCTCAAGGCTGTTCAAGATGCTTGTTGATTGTGACACTTCCTCAGGAGCCTCCCTGGAGAAGACTTTGGGAATAAAGGGGAAAGTCTGCCACGATACGTTAGCTCTGCTGGCTAGGCTCAGATGTCTATGCCGGGAGAGAGGTGACCTGGACTCATTGCAGAGTCAATCAGTTTATTCATTTAATTGACAAGTGTTTATTCTGCTGCCTGGAAGCAAGACAAGGAATTGACTGCCTTGAACTCCTAGACCCCAGTGTTGTTGGGTTAGATGTAACCTTACTAAGCTTGCACAGCTGCTTGACCGGGTTGGGGACCCTGGCAAGGGCTGGAGGGCCAGAGAGTCACTGAGAGTCAGTCTTGTGGGAGGTATGTGATGCTTTTATCAGCCTGTTCAAGACAGGATTCAAGAGATTACTTGATCCACCTCCAAGATGTGGTGTAAGATCAGTCTAATCTTAGCTGACAACCATGGAAGGTGACCAGCAGCTGGAAGCTGAGACCACACACCCAAACCAGGAAACAATTTTCTGTTCACCTTCTTTAGCACAGTTACCTGACTGGTGTGGTTGTTGATATTGGGCAGAGGGACACTTTTAATGTCCCTACTGCCCTCAATCATGACTTCCCATGTGGGCACAGTCTCCTGGGCAGGCTCTGGATACTTTTCTCCCTTTGCAAGAGCTGCAGAGCTCTGCTCAGTTCTTTTCACCTTCATCTGGAGCTCCTGCTGTAGCCCAGGCCCTCCTCTGCCATTCAGACTCGCTCCCTCCAGAACCTTTGTTTCTGCCTGGCTACAAACCTGTCCTCTGTTTAGCACTCATTACTTTTCTAGCAGAATCCCATCCCTGCCTGCTTTCAGCCTGAGCCCATTGCCTATAGAGTTCGCTGCTTTAGTTCAGTTTCTTGTCACTGCGCGTGACATTCCCATTTTTCACTGTCTGGCTGTGCTGTACTGTCAGGGAGGTGACATCCTCCTCTTCCCTCTGCACTGAAGCAGTATTCCTCTATGCTTCTGCCTGGCTTCCTGCACTGTTCCCAACATGGCACTGTGCTCTTGGCCCAAATGCTCTGCCTGCTCTCCTTCACACTGACTTCCTCCACTTTATCTTCCAAAGGCAGGGAGAGGTGTAGATGTCACTGAAGAGCTGCTCCCCCTCCCTTACAAATTCTTTGCTTTCCAGGGAAGGTTATCCCTGTCTGATTCCTACAAGGTCTTTCTAAGGGTATATGCTGCACTTTTGCTTTCAGTGAAGTGCCCTTGTTCTTACTTTGGCATTATGTGCCCCAGGAAAGACACCTTTTTGCAAGAAGAGGTTCTCCCAGTACTCTGACCCTCACTCCTTGGTTCACTGAGCAGCCAAAGAACAAGAACAGGTGAAGCTCTGCCCTTCCTGATTTCTGCTGTGATACCCTTCCGAAGCTTGAGCTGCCAGACAGGGGTGTTACCCCCAAACTGCAGCTGTGATGGGAAGCTGACATGCAGGGAGCTGTGTGACTCCCCTTCTCTGCTTGCACAGCCAAGTTAGGACCATATTTTAGACTACTCAAACTTGGCTGTATTGATCAGACTAGTTAAATGGCAGGCCTGGAATTAGATCGAGGTTGCAAATAGGTTTCCTGCTGTGCATCTCTTCCCACCATTGCCTTCCAGTCTTGCTCAGGTCTTTCTTGCTGTGGGAGATCCTGTCTTCCTGGCTGTTCTCCTGGTCCCTTGGGGAGCAGCTGCAGTGCGCCACTGCTATTCTTAGCTGTGAAGACAGCGTGCAAGTACCTGGCCCAGCAGAGCTGGAGCTGGTGCACTGCTCTCTGCCCAGCAGAACTCAGATAAATTATCCAGAAGATCTTGGTAGTGTGTAATTGAGCAGCTCTGCCACAGGCTGTGCTTCCAGCTATGTACACTCTGCTGTGCAGCAAGGCACAGTAATTGCTTGCTCCCTTGGAAGCCAAGAGCTCTGGGTTTGTCTCAAGTGATTGTGCCCTCTTCTCCGAGATTTTGGAGGGACGCCTCAGATTTACTTACCGTGTTTCATGCTTCCTTCTTTCCTGGTGGGAGGTTGCATACATCAAACAATTATTCTCCCTTGGCTATTTATCCTGTCTTAAAGATGCTTTGTCACCTGGTTTCTGGCGCAGTCCTTTCTTCTAACATAAGAATAAAAAGTTCAGGTGCTGGAGGGAGGTGCTCTGGGGGTGTCTTGAGCATTGCTCTGTTCAGATTTGGTGGGGATGCCTCAAGAGAGATCTGCTTTCTAACTGCTGCCGGTACAAGGATCTCTTAAGTCTTTCTCAGCACTAACCAAGTCACAAACTTCAATCACTGTTCTGCCCTGGGATGTGCTAACAGCTACAACAAGCAACAGGGAAATGCCCCTTGTACAGCACAACATCCACATCTCTGAGGGATTCAGGGCAAGACGTTCTGTTGCATCTCACTAATGGATTTCTCAGTTCTGCATGGCCATCTGCTTCTTGCTGGCTCTCTCCTGTCCGGCTCCTGTTGTGCTCCTGCAGCTTTGTCGGCCCCAGCCAGCTTGGCTCTGCCCTCGCTTTCAAAGGAAAAGCTTGGCCTGGGGCCCAGCTAGAGCTGCATGTTGCACCCTGGTCCCCGAGTGTCAATACTGCTGGCACAGGCGCTGCTGGCCGTCCGCCCGGCAGGTCCCTGGCACCAGCGCCCGTGAAAGGCATGTGGCTGATGACCTGACTGATCGTGCCATCTCCCTCTCTCTCTGCCCCAGATCGGCGGACCATTCTCTGCCCGGATCTTCCGTTTCCACAGACTTTGGCAGCTGGCAGATGGTGACAGGGTGTGGCAGTATTCGGGAGCAGGCAATCCTGAGCGCAGACGCCTCTCTCCCTTGCAGCTTCCCGGATGAGTTCCCTAGCACTTGCCTGTAAGTGTCTCAAATGCAGGACCTCTCCTTGGGTCTCTTGGCTGGCTGCGAGCAGTGGAACTTTATCACCCTGGCACTTTCAGAGAAGCCTGGGAGCCCATAACAAACTGTTCCATCTTCTCTGCCTTGATGTTTTCCATCCGCAAACTCAGCCCCTGAGCACTCTTTACTTATGCTGAACATGGAAAGAAGCTGGTACTTTCTCTGCCTAATGATGGGGGAGCACTTTGCCTTCTGTAGGAAGAAGAGGCTTTTCTCTTCCACGAAGATGCTGAATTTGGGCATAATAGAGTGCATTCGAGGATGCATGTTTGTCAGAACAGGACTGGTAACCCAGATTTTCTTGCTTTTTTGAATTTTGCTCACCTACATCTCCCCACTGGGGTCAGATCCTTGCTGCTGTAAGAGAAGGGCTTTCCTTCTGTAACCCTGATTTTGTCTGGCCTTGCACAGCATCATTTGCAGGTGCTGCATCTGGCCAGTGCAGAGCCACAGGGACCCTGCATCCTGCCACATCCTGCCACGTAAAATGGCTGGGAGGCAAATGTTCCTCCCCAAATAGAAAGCCACCTCTGGATGCTTGAAAGGCTGGAGATGTGCTTTAATTGCTGTTAGAGGAGAACCTTGGCTTGTGCCTTCAGGCTGCAAACTCTCCATCAAGAAGCTGAAATGGCAGATCAGGGGCTGCTGCTAGCAAGCAGTGCGAGAGCTGTGCTGCCAGACACTCAGTCCCTGACCAAGATCTGTGTATGTGCTTTGGAGGCAGAGGGCAAGCGACATGAAACCCATCTCCTGTGAGACAGGCTGGCTGCCCTGGCTCACTATCTCGTGTGGCTGCGTGCTGTGCTGCTGAACAGAACAGAGCAGAGCAGTTACGGTGCCCTCAAGTTACGATGAAGCTACAAGACCTATGAATTGACAGATCAAAAAATCACAAGAGATGTCGAACATGGCCTGACTGGCATTTGCACTCCTCCTTTCCTGAGGACATGCTGAGCTGCTCCTCTAGTTCTTTGGAGATGGGCAAGGGAGCAGAAGGGACTGAAGGATGGGCATCTGAATAGTGACTACTGTGCCCCAAACCTGGCTGTGCTTGGCTGCTGAACACCAGCAAGTTGTTGCTGCCCTTGGAGTTGGATCCAATGTCAGAATGGGGAATTCAGTAGAGAAACGTGAATCAAAGTTGAGAGGCCTTATGCTCATGCACTTTGGAGGGTGGCTGCTTGGGGAAGTGGGTTCAAAGGAAGGGGAACAGTGGTGGTGCTTCTATGGGTGCTCTGCCCCTTCAGCTGTTCACTAGAGCTGTGGGGTGCTTGGGGTCTGCTGCGGGTGCTGGAACCAGCCACCATGTGGAAGGGATGAAGAGTTCCCAGGGATGTTGTGTTGAGCTTAACCTGAGGCCTCCACCCTCCTTCTGCTCTGCATCAGCCCTGTTTGCTCAGGACCCCATTGTGGTTTTATCCCATTTTTTCTCAGCCTGGCACAGTTGATTTTTTTAAAAATTCCATTTAAGTTCCCACTTTGCATCTCCACTGGCAGCAGCTCGATGAAGGTACGCTTTTCACAGCCTACTTCTTGTGCTTGTGTGGGGCTTGTCAGGGCTTACTTTGAGCTGGGGCTTTGACAGCCTCCTCTCATGCTGCACCCCAAGCTGCAGGCGAGCGGGCAGGCTGTAGGAAGTGTAGCGGGGCAGAGTGCTGTGGATTTGGCAAGGAAGCGCGACCTGCCTCCGCAGGGAACTGCTCGGGGTGAAGTGGTGCAGCTGGGTCTGCAGGGCTTGGTGTGGAGCAGTGGCCGGCTGCTTGACCCTGTGCCTTGGAGCATCTTACTCCATGAAAGAACCCCAAAAATCCAAACACAAAATCTGCCTTGTAAAGAAGTGTGAGAGCCACAAGCCACAGGACCTAACTGCTGCACACCTTCACTTACCTCTGCACGTGACATCTAAGATCACTGCACTCGGGTGCAAGTAAGTCCTGCCTTCGAGGAGCTTATTTTTAATGCTAGCAGGTTTTCAAGTTCCACGTCCTAATTAGGTTGCCAAAAAGCATCTTTTTAATGTGTTTAGATATGTTGTTGCCTTTTTTTTGCCCTCTGGCTTCTCTTTATTATCAGACACAGTAAACAGCGGCCTGGTTGGCTGCCTCAGCATCGCTTGCTGTTTATAGGCCTCCCACCATATCCTCTTGCTGCTGTTTCCGGACCGAAGCTGTTGGCTGTGGGTGGTTAACACTTCCATTCAGATGAGCTGTGCCAATTTATAGCCAGCCCAGGCGCTGGAGAGATTAAAGAGAATTTTTTATGGGGAAGGTTCGCGCTGTGCCCTTGGAGTGACCTTTGAGGAATGTCTTAATCTCTCTGGGAACCACTGGCATGTTGCAGAGGCACCACAGCAAGGACTGTTTTAGGCCAGAGCGCTTGGAACAGCTGCCTCTGAGCCCCAGCCTTGCTTTCCCCTGCTCCCTCAGCTGAAATTTCACCTTCCCTCTGCCGTCTTCCCCCTACCCCTAACCAGGTGTGTGGATCAGCTGGAGAGGAGAGCAGGTCCCGTGGGAAGCCATGCCCTACTCTGCTCCTGCTTGCCAAGAGCAGCCGTGCGAGGGAGCAGAAGTAAAGCGCCGCTCAGGTCTTCTCTTCTTGCGGCTGGAGCATTCCTTGGGGCTTTTGTCACCTTGTCTGCTCCCTCTCAGCCCCCCTTCCCCAAAGCTGTCTGTGCTGGAACAAGCATGAGAGACTGAGGCTAGTGGCAGCGAGGGATGGTTGCAAGTAGGTTGGAAGCAACTGTCCAGGCATGGCACATGTGGACAGGCTCCGTCTGGGAATGCTGTGCAAGGAGAGGAGGGAGCTGGCACAGGGGTTGACATCACCACCCACTTGGCCAAAGCACCACTTTGTGTATGAACTGTGGCCTTGTGAGCACCATGGTGGTGGGAGAAACTGGGGAGGGGGTGTGTGTGAAGGAGGAGACCTGGGGGGAGCAGGAGGCTGTGAGCAGCTCCATGGCTTGGATGAGGGGGCAGTGGGACCAGCTGCTGTAGACAGAGCTTTTTGGGGCTGGCACAGCCTCAGCCACTGCAGCTAGTTGAGCACCACAGACCTGCTGGCACTGTGGACAGAGATCCAGCCCTGCTGCCAGCCCTTTGTCAGGAGTAAGAGCTGGGAAGTGGGGATGGATGGCTGCAATCACTGACCTCCCCTTCTCTCTCCTAGGCTGGTGTCGGCAAGCGACCGTGAGTCCCGGCTGGAAGAAGTGCGTTCCGCCTTTCTGGCCAGCTACAGCCGGACCATCGGCCTGAAGGCCGTGCCCCCCAGCCCCTCAGGGGCCATCGGTGGCCTCCTGGAGCAATTTGCAAGGGGCGTGGGACTGAGAGGCAGCAGCACCCTCTGAACACAGCGTTCCCCGACCACTGCCTGGAAAACCGGGACTGGGGAGTCCCCCTGCAGAGTCCTGGGACCCCCTTCTCGGTGCGGGCACCTGCTGCACCCAGTGCCCGCCGCCGGCCCCCCCTGCCTGGGGCTGGGGGGTGCGGGGGCTTCGGCGAGTCTCTGCAGTAAATGACCCGAGCTGTGCCCTTTCCTGCCTCCTCTCTGGTTTGCGGGTGGCCGGGCGGGGGGCGGCGTGGGGGGAGCCGCTCTGCTGGGGGCGCTGCTCACTCTAAATAGCCCGGCCCACGCTCCGGGAGCGGGGGCACCGAAATAACGCCGAGCCGGGACCGGGAGGGCGGGATGGGGGCTGAGCCCCCTCTGCCCCGGACTGAGGAGCAGAGCTAAGGCCGCAGCCCCGGGCGGGAGGTCCCGGGGGAGCCGGGCCGGGAGTTGGGGCTGAGCCGCCCCCGGTGCCCGGGGGGGCGGTGCCGGCGGGAGAGGACCGTCGTGCCCAAGATGTGCTGTGCCTGTGGCGAGCCGCCCCGTGCCCGTCCCGTTCCTCTGCGGAACCGTGCCTGAGCCGAGCCGTTCCCGAGCTGTGCGGTGCCGTGCCCGTGTCTGTGCCGTGCTCGAGCCGTGCCGAGCCGTGCCCGTGCCGTACCCGCCCCCGGGCGCGCCTCCTCGGCGGCGCGGGAGGAGGCGGCGCGGAGCATCGGCGGCGCCCGGGCGGGGATGGCGGCTCCGGGAGCGCTGGAGCCGGCGACCGGCAGCGTGCCGGGCACCAAGGTGGAGCTCACCGTGTCCTGCCGGTGAGCCGGGAGCGGGGCGGGGGAGCGGGCGGGCGGTGGCTGGTCTCTGGGCAGGAGTGGGTGCGAAATGTACCGGGATGCGCTGCGTGGCTGCTTGCCGCGTCCCGCTACCCGCAGGTCAGCCCCTGGCTCTGGGGGCTGTGGGCTGCGGGTCGTGCTCGCTCTCCGGGTAGCTCTCGGTGCCACGGTGTGTGCCCAGCGCTCCTCTGCCCTGCTGCCACACGTGGGGACAGGTCAGGATGCTGGCCCCGGGCACGGCTGCGTGGAGCGACCTGCTGCCCTCACCCGGAGCAGGGGCGCGGGACGGCCCCTCTTGGGGCGATGTCTGTGGGACCTGGGTGATGCTGGCGGAGCGCAGGGTGCCGGCGCTGGCTGTAAGCGGCTGCCCGGCTCTGCCCGACTCGGCGAGCCCGGTGCAAGGCAACGGAACCGGGAGCGGAGCAGCCTTGGCGATGGCGGGACGAGGGCTGCGGGAGAGGGGCTGCTCGGTACCCTGGCTCCTGATCGGGGTCCGTGGGGTAAGCGGCCGTGGCTGAGCCGATCTGCCAGCGGCTAAATATAGCCGGAGGCACCGCTGCCCGCGGCCGGGGGTCCTGCCCGCAGGGATCGGCACCGGGAGCCTCCTGGGCGGCTCCTGTGTCACAGAGCGCCCTGCCCAGGTGGGCACTTCTAGCACATCCTGCAAACTCTGGGCCGGGCCAGGGGCTGCCCTACCCTCTCCCTGCGGCTGAGCCCCGGCTCCCGCTGCCAGCCCCACGGACAGCAGGCAGAGGGGCTGCAGGGCCGGGGGACCGGGCAGCTCCGGGCAGGGACCGGGGATCGCACCTGGAGACAGTCCAGGGCAGGGGCAGCCTTCGGCTTCGCAGCCCCACGGCTCAGCCCTGTGCAGGGTGGGGTCTCTCTCCTGCGCGCTGGGGCCAGGGGAGCTGGCTTAGCCCGCAGTCCCTGGCCGTGCACCCACCCTGTGCTGACACCTCGGGGGTGCGGGAAGTATCCCAGCAGAGCCGGTCGCAGCCCCCGGCGCTTTCCGGCGTCACACCGTGCACAGGACGGCGATCAATCGCTCTGCCGGTAGCTGTGTCGGGGGGTGCCCTCCGGCTGCCCGGCCCCTGCTCCAAGTGCCTCCTTTCTTCTCACTTCTGCACCCCGCCATTAGCCACGCTCCTGCTGCCGGGGCGCGGCGGGCACTCAGCCGGCGCCGGCGGCACCGGGGAAGGTTTCATCCTGTAAATGGGTTCCCTGTCATGTTCAATCATCATCAGCGCTGGAGACGCTGCTCGCCGCTCGCCCCGCTGTCCCACCGAACCTTGCGGTGGGAGCCAGCGTGTCTCCCTGGAGTGCCGGGGCTCTTAGCCACGGGTGCCAGCACGGGCTTCTGGCATTGTGCTGGCCCATGATCGGGGGGTGGACATGGGGACCCGTTGCAGGGCCGGGTGGGTGGCACTCAGGGTGGCTCACACCTGGCTCTGTTCCCCAGAAACCTGCTGGACATGGACACCTTCTCCAAGTCTGACCCAGGTGGGTGGCAGGGCTGAGCGGGGGGGCATGGCATGGCACAGATACGGCATGGCACGGCAGCCTGGCTCTGCTCCTCTCTCCGCAGTGGTGGTCCTTTTTGTGCAGGGCTCAGGGAGCAGCGAGTGGAAGGAGGTGAGCATGGCCCCTGCTCCTGGCTAATCCCTGGCTGGGTTAAACGGGCCCATATGGCCACCCGTGTCCACGCTAATGATCCTTCCCCGTCCACGCTAATGATCCGGCCCTGCTAGCAGCGCTAATCCCCCACCGGGATTAGCGCCGAGGCAGCTGCGATGGGGAGGGGTTCTAGGGGGGGCCATTCTCACCCCTCTCCCTGCAGTTTGGACGCACTGAGGTGATCGACAACACTCTGAACCCCGACTTTGTCCGCAAGTTCGTCCTCGACTACTACTTTGAGGAGAAGCAAAACCTCCGCTTTGATGTGTAAGTAGGGTGGCTGGGGAAGGGCTTGGCTCCACTCAGGGTGTAATAAAGCATCAAGTCAGTGATAAATAAGGATAATAAGTAAGGAAAATAAATAAAGATAATAAATAAGGATACAGTGGCGAAAAGCCCAGATGGGTGAGGAAGCTGGGCTGTGTGCTGGTGCACCCCCGCAGTCACTAGCTCAGGGCTCTGCTCTCCCACACCAGCTACAACGTGGACTCCAAGAGCTGCTCTGCCTTAAAGCAGGTGAGGACAGCTTGTGCCAGGAGGGACATGTGGTGGGACACCCCGAGGTTGCGCCCAGTGTGGGTGCTATCCCAGGGGGAACAGGTGCCCCTTGGAAGGTTCTAACCCACTTTCCATCTCTCCATGCCCCATGGGGACCGGCAGAAGGTAAGTGCCCATCATGTACCAGCACCTGCTCTGCCCTGGTAACCCAGCCCTCATGGGGGTGCCTGGTGGGGCAGGATGGGGCCAGGGCACTCTATGGAAGTGGCTTTTGGAGGGCAGGATGGATGAAGGGTGGCCCAAGGAGTCCAGGATGGGTCCAGGGCTGTAGACTGGGCCTGGGGGCACAGAATGAGTGCAAGGCACATGGAGTGGGCACCTGGGGTGGTCCTGGGGGTGCGCAATGGGTCCTGGGCTGGGAGGTGGCTCTCGGGACACAGGGTGGATTTAGGACACTTGAGGTGGCACTGAGACAAACTGGTGGCAGGTCCCATGGATGGGTTAGAAGGGTGAAGGGTGAATGTGGGTGGTGAGGGACTGTGACAAAACCTTGTGGGGTCTCACAATGCTGTGTTTGGGGCACAGGACTTCCTGGGGCAGGCATTTGTGGCACTGGGGGAGGTGATTGGAGCCCAGCGGGGACGCCTGGAGAGACCCCTCACGTGAGTCACACCCTGTGGTGGGGTGAGGAGTGGGTCCCACACTGTCCCCCCACTACCTGCCCCATGAGACCCCTCCCTGAATGTCCTGCACTCTGGGGACTCTGTTCACACTGCCAAGCACCAGCTGTGGGACACAAGCCTCAACCCTGACCCCACCTCTTGCCCCTGGCCTGTCCTCCTTGTCCCCAAGCTGATGAGGTGCCTCTGGCCCCAGGGGGGTCCCAGGAAAGCGGTGTGGGACCATCCTGCTGCTGGCTGAGGAGCTGAGCAACTGCCGGGTGAGTGTCCTGGTGAGGAGGGGGCTGCATGGCCACAGCACAGGCAGCTGCTGGTGCTTGGGGTGAGGAGGTAGCTGGCAGTGACAGTCCCTATCCCCAGGACATCATCACAATGCAGCTGTGTGCCAACAAGCTGGACAAGAAGGACTTCTTTGGAAAATCTGACCCCTTCCTCGTCTTCTACCGCAGCAATGAGGATGGCACGTGAGCGCAGGGGCCTGGAAGGGCGGGCAGGGTGCTGGCATCACCAGTAGGTGTGCCCCAACCCTGCCCTGTCCCCACAGTTTCACCATCTGCCATAAGACAGAGGTGGTGAAGAACACACTCAACCCAGTGTGGCAGCCCTTCACCATCCCCGTGCGTGCCCTCTGCAACGGCGACTATGACCGGTATGGGAACAGGGAGAGGGAGAGGGACAGGGGCAGCTGTGGGGCCAGAGCAGGGGATGAGCAGTTCTTTGTGGGCTTTGCCCCATTGCAGCAACAGGCAGCTCAGAATTGGGTCCCGACTGGGCTTTTTTTCCTCTTTTGCAACTCAAATTACATAGAATCATCCCTCTCCTTTCCAGAGCCCCTGCCATGACCCAAATTTCCCACTTCCCTCCCGGCAGAGCCGCAGGCCGGGCAGGCAGGGCAGCTCTGCTGGCAGCTGGCAGGCAGGGTGCTTGCTGTGGGGTGGGCTGATGGGCTGGGTGTCCCCAGACAAGGGGCCAGAGGGGCTGTGCCAGCCAGGCTGACAGCTCACCTGCTGCCCACCTTTGCTTTCAGGACGGTGAAGATAGATGTGTACGACTGGGACCGGGATGGGAGGTGAGGCAGGGGACACTGGGGTGCTGCTGCCGTTTCCCGGGGTGCCCCTCACCAGGGTACCTGGCCATGCCCACCCCGCATTTCCCCCGCAGCCACGACTTCATCGGGGAATTTGCCACAAGCTACCGGGAGCTGTCTCGAGCACAGAGTCAGTTCACAGTGTATGAGGTAGGGCTGTGGGTTGGGAGCGGGGGCGGGGGACAGCCCACGCTGCGACCGACCCGCCCCTGTGCCCGCAGGTGCTGAATCCCCGGAAGAAATGCAAGAAGAAGAAATATGTGAATTCTGGCACCGTGAGTGGGGCGTTCCTGGGGCTCCTGTCTTCGGGGGGCTGGGGCTACTCCCTTTGCTGCACCTGCCGGGGTCAGGGGTCAATGGGTCTGATCTCCTGTGCCCACAGGTGACACTGCTCTCCTTCTCGGTGGAGTCCGAGTTCACCTTCGTTGACTACATCCGGGGCGGGTGAGTGGGGGGCCAGGAGCCCTCCGGCTCCTCAAGACCCCCCCATGGGTGAGGGTCTCAGGGCAAGGATAGTGGTGATGGTGAAGGTGCAGCCTGAGGGTGACAAGGGGACAGTGGGGCTGGGGAGGGGGTGCGGGACGGTGGCACTGGGCTGTGGGTGCTGGCTGGGGACAGGGGGGCCTAGATGATGGGTCCAGATGGGGGAACACCCACACCGTGGGGCTGGAAGATGGTATCCCTGTGCCATGGGGCCGGCAGCCTCCCTCGCTCTCCCCTCCAAGGACACAGCTGAATTTCACCGTTGCCATCGACTTCACGGCCTCCAATGGTGAGTGCAGCCTGTGTCTGGGGGGTCCCCGTTGCTGTGGGGCTGGCCATGGGGTGGGTGTGACGGGCACTGTGCTGCAGGGTTGCCGTCACAGCCCACCTCGCTGCACTACGTGAGCCCCTACCAGCTGAGCGCCTATGCCCTGGCGTTGAAGGCAGTGGGGGAGGTCATCCAGGACTACGACAGTGACAAGCTCTTCCCTGCCTACGGCTTCGGTGCCAAAGTCCCACCCGACGGCAAGATCTCCCACCAGTTCCCCCTGGTGCGCCCTCCCTGCGGGGCGGGGCTGAGAGTGAACCCAGACCTCCCGGCTGTGGGGCAGGGCTGGTTGTGGGGTGCCCACAGCAGCTTGGCGAGAAGGGGAAGCACCCTGGCCACATCCTGCCCTGGAATCCCACAGCCTGGGGGACACCGGGAGCTGTGGTTCCCCTCCAAGAGCCCATCCCTGTCCCCCAGAACAACAATGCAGAGAACCCCAGCTGCTGTGGCATTGAGGGTGTGCTGGAGTCCTACCTCCAGAGCCTGCGCACCGTCCAGCTCTACGGTCCTACCAACTTCGCCCCCGTCATCAACCAGGTGGCAGGGTGAGCACCAGGGGACTCTCCCCTTTGCCATCCCCAAATGTCATCAGTCCCGCAGCAGGGACAGTTGCCCCACGCCAGTGGGGTGCTGGAGGGACCCCATCCCTTGTCCCCATAGGACAGCTGCCCAGGTGACTGACGGCTCGCAGTACCACGTCCTCCTCATCATCACTGACGGCGTCATCTCTGACATGCTGCAGACCAAGGAGGCCATTGTCACTGTAAGTGCACCGTCGTTGTTGTGAGTTCACCTTACATTGGGCGCTACCCCAGCTGACACCCTGCCTCTGCTCCACAGGCTTCCGCCTTGCCCATGTCCATCATCATTGTGGGAGTGGGTCCGGCTGAGTTTGAGGGTGAGTTGGGACTTGGGGACACCATGGAAGGGGAATAGAAGCATGTCCCTTCCTCCAGGACCCCAAAGGCATCCAAAGGGATGGTGTTGGCATCCAAAGGGATGGTGTTGGCATCCAAAGGGATGGTGTTTCCATCCCCGGTGTTCACCCCACCGAGGCTTGGTGACACCAGCTGTCACCCTCAGCCATGGAGGAGCTGGACGGTGATGAGGTCCGGTTGTCTTCCCGCGGGCGGTTCGCTGAGAGGGACATTGTACAGGTAACACTGGCATTAAGCCCAGCCCCCCATGGGTGAGAGATGCTCAGCCCCCCTCGCTCATCCCCCACAGCAACAGGGTTGTTTCCAACTGGGCTGCAACCTTCTTGCCCTCAAAGTTTGTGCCATTTCGGGATTACGTGGATGACTCGGGCAACCAGGTGCTGAGCATGGCCCGCCTGGCCAAGGATGTGCTGGCTGAGATCCCTGAGCAGCTGCTCTCCTACATGAAGACCCGTGACATCAAACCCCGCCGGGCAGACCCTGAGTAGCTCCTCCAAGAGCCGTGGGATAAGCTGGTGGGGCAAGGATGTGTCATCTTTACTCTGCCAGTGGCCAGGGCTTAGCCATGGAGATGTGGCCCCACAAGGCAGATAATCAGCTGCTACAGTTGGTGAAAACGGTTGGTGAAAACGGGGCTGTGACCCTCTTCTGGCAGCGAGACCACAGGGCTGGATGTCCGTGGCTGCCCTGATGTCCAGCAGCACGGTGGGGCTGGCTCGGACCGCGCAGTCCCATCCCTCGGGCAGGGCCAGTGCCTGAGTCCGGGCGGTTGGGGGGCCACAGTGCGTGTGTGTGTGTGTCCCAGGAGGGCAGCTGGCGCCTGTCCCAGGGCAAGGCTGACCCTGGGTGCCTGCCGGGGGTCACAACCCTGCTGCTCCTTGGGGCACCCTGTTCCTGCCTGCACCCCATTCCTGCCTGCACCCCTCTCTTGCCTGCGTCCCACTCCGGCGGCCTGACCCGGCCTGCCCCATGGCCCGCCCCGCGGCCCGGGGTCCCGCAGCCGGGGGGGCCCGGGGCGGAGGGCAGGCGGGTCTGTACCGCATTACCGACTGTAAATAAACCGCTAAACCGGGTCTGCTGCCGTGCTGGGGCGAAGGGACCGGGGGTACCGAGGGGGTCGGAGGGATCGGGGGTACTCGGTGGTACCGAGGAGGCCGGAGGGACCGGGGGGACCGAGGGGCCGGAGGACTCAGGGGAAAACCGGGGAGAGCGGGGAGATTGGAAGGGACCGAGAGGACCGGAGGGGTGCGGGGGGTCGGGGGAGGCCGGTCCGGGGCGGGGCCGGGCGGCGGCGGGGTCTGTGATTCGCGGCGGCAGATTCGCCACCGCCGGCGCAGCGCGGCCCGGCCCGGCCCCGCCGCCCCCACGTGGCCTCCCCACCGCGCTGCCGCCGCCGCCGTCCCCTCTGTCCTCTCGGCCGCCGCCGCCGCCGCCCGGCCGTGCCGTGGCGAAAGTGCGGTTGCTAGGGACGGCGCGGCGCTTTACCCAGCGGCCGCCCCGCGCCAGGCGCCGCCGCAGCTCCCATTGTTGGGGCCGGCCCGGGCCCGCCGCCGCCGCCGCCGCTGCCGCCGCCCATGGAGCCGCCCGCCCGCTGAGCGCGGCCCCGCGCCGGGAGCGCCGCCGCAGGCAGGGAGCGGGCAGGGGGGAGCCAGGGCAGGGCGGCCGGGGCCCGGGTAGGGGGCGGCGGGGCGGGGGCCCGGCCCGGCCCGGCCCGGCCTCGGCCCCCCGCGGCCCCGCCATGGGCGTAGACTTCGACGTGAAGACCTTCTGCCACAACCTGCGGGCCACCAAGCCGCCCTACGAGTGCCCGGTAGGCACCTGCCGCAAGATCTACAAGAGCTACAGCGGGATCGAGTACCACCTCTACCACTATGACCACGACAACCCGCCCCCGCCCCAGCACACCCCCCTGCGCAAGCACAAGAAGAAGGGGCGCCAGGCCCGCTCCGCCAACAAGCAGTCGCCCAGCCCCTCCGAGACTTCCCAGTCGCCCGGCCGAGAGGTGATGACCTACGCCCAGGCCCAGCGCATGGTGGAGGTGGACCTACACGGCCGCGTCCACCGCATCAGCATCTTCGATAACCTCGACGTGGTGTCCGAGGACGAGGACGTTCCCGAGGAGGTGCCCGAGAACGGGAGCAATAAGGAGAACACGGAGACGCAGAGCGTCCCTCCCAAATCTGGCAAGCACAAGAACAAGGAGAAGCGCAAGGACTCCAACCACCATCACCACAATGCCTCGGCCAGCACCACCCCCAAGCTGCCCGAGGTGGTGTACCGAGAGCTGGAGCAGGACACCCCCGATGCCCCACCTCGTCCCACCTCATACTACAGGTATTGCCCATGGCTGGGGTGTGAGGAGGCTCCCAGGCTTGTGCCCTGGGTCTGGAGGTGGAATTGGCCCGGCTCTGTGCAGGCGGCTTGCCCATGGCCTCTGATGGCCTATCCCAGCTCCTGTGGAGCTCGCTGTCCCATGGCTTCAGGCTCTTGGGGCTCTGCCTGGCATCACCTCCCAGTTCTGAGGGGTCTGTGTGTCTACAGAGCTCTCAGTTGCTGCTTAGGTCACTGTCAGCAGTTTGACTCCTGCTCTCTTTCCTTGCTGGAACAGCATGTACGGTCATAACAAAACCCAAATGTGTCCTTTTGCCTCCTATTCTGCTCTTTGGAGATATGCTGGGAGAGCTCCAGAGCCCCTCAGCACCAAGATGTACCTGTAGATCTGTTTGGGGGCTTAATTCTTAATTTTCATCCTACAGTTTTCTGTGAGAGGTTTGGTCAGTGCAGTTGCCCAAGGTAATACCTCAATCAGGAGTTAACACAGCCCCCTCTCCAGAATTAACCAAACGCGATGCGTCCTTGCCTGGTTATCGTGTCTTGGTCATGCGGCTGCTGTCTCCAGAGAACTGGCACCTTCTGGGTGGCTTGTGCAGGCCCTTGCCTTGCGCTGACAAGTCTCCAAGGCCTGACCTTGCTCCTTAGACCAGTGTTATTTTGTCTGCAAGGTGCTGCTGTGCCGCTGCAGTGCTCAGGGTGCAGCAGCACTTCTGCACATTCCTGCCTTGTCCTTGTTTCTTTATTTTGACTTATGGCTTGGCTGGAGTGTTAAAATGTTCCCTCAGCCACAGCCAAACCCTGGAGTTGGGCTTCAGCAGCTCCAACCGTGCCGAACATGCCCTCACTCTCCCGTGCTGTCCTTCCAGGTACATCGAGAAGTCGGCAGAGGAGCTGGATGAGGAGGTGGAGTATGACATGGATGAGGAGGATTACATCTGGCTGGACATCATGAATGAGCGGCGGAAGAACGAAGGTGTGAGTCCTATTCCCCAGGAGATCTTTGAGTACCTGATGGATCGGCTGGAAAAGGAGTCGTACTTCGAGAGCCACAACAAGGGGGACCCGAACGCCTTGGTGGACGAGGACGCCGTCTGCTGCATCTGCAACGACGGGGAGTGTCAGAACAGCAACGTCATCCTCTTCTGCGACATGTGCAACCTGGCTGTGCACCAGGAGTGCTACGGGGTGCCCTACATCCCCGAGGGACAGTGGCTCTGCAGACGGTGCCTGCAGTCACCCTCGCGCGCTGTGGACTGCGCCCTCTGCCCGAACAAGGGGGGGGCTTTCAAGCAGACGGACGATGGGCGCTGGGCACACGTGGTCTGTGCCCTCTGGATCCCGGAGGTGTGCTTTGCCAACACCGTCTTCCTGGAGCCCATTGACAGCATCGAGCACATCCCGCCCGCGCGCTGGAAGCTGACCTGTTACATTTGCAAGCAGCGCGGCTCCGGGGCTTGCATCCAGTGTCACAAAGCCAACTGCTACACTGCCTTCCACGTCACCTGCGCCCAGCAGGCCGGGCTGTACATGAAGATGGAGCCCGTCCGGGAGACAGGTGCCAATGGTACCTCCTTCAGCGTGCGCAAAACCGCCTACTGCGACATTCACACACCGCCGGGCTCTGTGCGCAGGCTTCCCGCCCTCTCCCACAGTGAGGGGGAAGAGGAGGAGGAGGAGGAGGAAGAGGAGGGAAAGGGCTGGAGCTCTGAGAAAGTCAAAAAAGCGAAGGCCAAATCTAGGATCAAGATGAAGAAGGCACGGAAGATTCTGGCAGAGAAACGGGCTGCAGCGCCCGTGGTTTCTGTGCCCTGCATCCCCCCTCACAGGTACGACCCACCGCCCTCCTTGGACTGGGGAGAGATTTCTCCTTTTCTCCATGTTTCCTTTCCTGCTTTCTATGTAGACATTACCCTGTTCCTCTCCTTAGCTTTTTGCACAGGTGTTTCTCACTTCGTTGTTGCAGAGGGCTATGGTGGTTTCCTCTGGGAGTCCTGCAGAGAGGCAGGGCTGTGCGATGCGCTACCTCACAAAGGTGTCTGGGCCCTTGGTGGGACAGGAAATAGCTGCTGTTAGTTTAACAGCAGAGAGTGAACTTGGCCAGATGCGTCAGGAAGCAGCTGGAGGTTCCCAGCACTCCTTTCCTGTTGTGCTGACCTCAGGCACTGGAGTAAATCAGGCAGCGAGGAGGGGACTGCTCTCCTTTCTGCTGAAGACTGTTTTCTCCTGAGGCTGTGCAAGGCAAATGACAGAAGTGCGGGAGCAACTCAGGCCTGGGAAATGGGCTAATCCCAGGGGTAGTTTTGGCTCTGGAGCAGAGAGGTCTGGGATTGGGATCCCAGTGCCCTGCTGAGCACAGTTCATGCATCCCAGCAGCCGTGTACCCCTTGCTGGGCTGCCTCAGTGTTTTGTGCCAGGTGCAGCAACAGCTGTGTCTACTCGGGGCTGCCTGTTGGAGCAGGACTGTGCAGCTGTGGATGCTGAAAGCCTCTGCACGGCTGCCTGCAAGGAGGGGTGGCTGGAGAGCACCAGGACTCCTGCCTGCCAAAGGGCACAGTGGTCCCAAGGCTGGCTCCACAGCACAAGGGCTGTTGGAAAGGTACTTGAAGCCTTGCCAGGAGTTGTGTTTCTGTCACATCACAACCCTGTGGGCTCACAGGGGTGCAAACACCCTGTTGTTACAGGTGTAACTGCTGTGTGTCTTGCTCTGGTTGGATTGTTGGGCTGGCATACAAATCCTGAAATGAGCATTTAAGAGCCTTGCCAGAATTTTTCAGTGTAGTTTATAACTCTTGGTGTCCTCGGCAGCATGTAAAAGCACGTCAGGGCATCTTAGGGTGTTTTTGGATCTCATTGTCACCCTGCAGCAGGCATCACACGGTTGAAGTGCAGGTTTGGCACAGAGTTGTTTGTCATCATGGTGGTTGAACCGCCTCCTGAGCTGCTGAAAAATCCTTCTCCCCATGGCAGGAGCTGAGCCACCCCCTGAGCTGCTGAGCTCTCCTCCTCCCCACAGGACACCATCCAGCCCTCGGATCCTCAAGACTATCCTCTGCAGTCAGCGGGGAGCACACGTGGACTGTGTTCTCTGGGCAATGTTCTGGTGACCTGAGGAGGCAGGTCTCTGCCACAAGGCTGCTGGCTTTTCTCCACAGTCTGTTTGTGTCCCAGCCTTATGTTTTTGCTCACTCGGGGCTTGCTCCATAGCCAGGGTCTCTTTTCCTACTTGTGGACACATTGGCAGACAGTTTGTAGACTCTTGCTGCTATCGAGCTCACAGTGAAACCCACACTGAGCTAGAAGCTATTAACCTCTCCCCAGGCCTTCCTGTTGGGATTAATTATTCTTCAAGGGCTGTTGCCAGAATGCCAGATGTCTTCCTGTGGGAGCTGTGCTTGGCTGGTGATGGCACATGAGGCTGCCGTCCCCAGCCTCTTCACCTGAGGCTGATGCAGGTTGGATCATCCCATGGGAAGAGCTGTCCCTGTGAGACAGGGAGATGCTGGGGGTTTGTCCCCTTGGCTCTGTGCTAGCAGAGCGTCTCTGTCTGACTTTACTGAATGAGGTTGTCCCAGCCCCTCCAGACTTTCTGCTGTTGTGGGGAGTAAGAAATCCCTTTTGTGGTGTTTTGGGCTGTTTAGGGTAGTCTTGGATGGGAGCTCTGTTGTGCTCATGCCACCTGCTTCCTCCTCATGCTTTGCCAGGCTTGAGTTTCTCTGGTAACATTTGGCCAGGCCCTTTGTCGTGGCTAGCAACCCTCAGACAGATAAATAATGGTTTTGGGGTAGCACCGTAACACTTGCAGTCTCAGGGACTGTGGGAGCTGTTAAAGGTTCCAGCCCCTGATTTGTCTGTGTTGTAGCCCAACCTGGCTCAGCCTGCCCTAGACTTTCTCCAAAAGTTGACAGGAGGTAGAAAGGAAAAGTCTGTTATGAAGAGGCAAGGCTGGATGTTTCCTGGCATCCTCTCTTGTGTTTACTCTGTGTGACTTGGTGTCACAGAAATTCCTGCCATGGGAAAGGGTGTTCTCTCTCTGAGGAGCTTCTTAGCTGCTCTCAGCAGCTGCTTCTCAGCAGCTGCTCTTAGGTGCCCCCAGCCAGGGCTTCTCCTGTAGCACCCAGGCTTGCCGTGTTGATGGGCTCTGTGGTTCCTCTCCTTTCCTCAGGCTCAGTAAGATTACAAACCGTTTAACCATCCAGAGGAAGAGCCAGTTCATGCAGAGGCTGCACAGCTACTGGACCCTAAAGAGACAGTCCCGCAATGGTGTCCCCCTGCTCCGCCGCCTTCAGACGCACTTGCAGTCACAGAGGAACTGCGACCAGGTAAGGGCTGCTTGTTTTGGGGCTTGTTGTGGGGCTGCAGGGAACCCTGGCTGTGCGTGTGCTTCCTTCACCTTTGGAGCTGCGGGCTCGGAGCCTTTGCTGCATGTGGTGCCTGCAGGTGCAGAAGGGGGGTCAGGGGTGTTGAGCTCTCAGATGAGGAAAGGGCAGCCCCAGCTGCTTTTGCTGCTTCACCTTCTCCTCCGCTCTCGGCGTTCAGAGAATTGCCAGACAGTGAGGCCGCTGGCAGCCTGCCACAGGGAGGGAATCCTGCGCTCTCCGGCTGCCACGCAGAAGGTAGCTCCTTTCTCGTGCCTGCATTTGGCCGGTGGCAATGGCAGACCTGTCAGAAATGGCTCTAGTATGAGGCTGCTGTGTCAGCCAGCATTGAGAGAGATGGCTGGTGATCTCAGAAGCAGTCTGTAAGGAACCAAGGCTTCACTCCCAGTTTCTGATACTACTCCAGGAGCACTCCCTCTGGGTGCTGCTTCCAGCCCAGTGTCTGCCTCAGCCCGTAGTCAGCAATTCACAGATGTGAAGTCTCTGGTGCCAGAGAGGAAGATTTTTCTTCTGTCTCCCCTTCTGAGCTCTAAATCTTTCTTTCTGAGCCCTTTGATGACTGTGACTGGGCAGGGGTTTCTCCTGCCTTTGGCCCCTCTCTTTTTTTTTTCTGGAGAAGAGTCGAGACTGCTTCTGCTCATCTTTGGCTACAGGAAGATAAAAATTTGTTGTTTATTTGGTGCTCCAGAAGTGTAATCAAACAGAGCTGTGTTTCCTTTTTGCCCTATTGCACTTTGCTGGATCTCTGAGCAGCAGCACAGACCTCTTGGGCAGCTGCAGGCAGTCAGTCATGTTAGGAAGAGTATTTCCAGAGGCTCGGAGTGTGGCTTTGTGGCATCCTAAGGGCTGTGGTGACCAAGGGGCAGGTATTTAGCTCTGATGAGACTGTTCCTGAGTCACTTGCCTAGGTTACAGCAAGGGAACCGGGACCTTTGCTGAACCAACAGGGTCAGGCTGGTTCCCTTTGCCATGGAAGATCCCCAGCACATGGTCAGGAAGGTGGAGATGGGAGCACATCTCTTATCAGCTCATGGTCTCTGATGTTCCTGCAGAGAGACACTGAGGATAAGAACTGGGCCCTGAAGGAGCAGCTGAAGTCATGGCAGCGCCTCCGCCATGACCTCGAGCGCGCGCGCTTGCTGGTGGAGCTGATACGCAAGCGGGAGAAGCTCAAGAGAGAGACGGTAACGATTGTTTGCCCCTCCTTGGGGAGCCGTTGGGGTGGGCATGAGTAGGGGCTCCTTAGAGTGCTGTAGGTGTGTGCCAGGGTCCCCTCGCCCATGCTGTGCCCTGTCCCAGCGGCTCTGAGCAAAGGTGGCTGCTCTGCAAGGTGCAGGTGGGACACGCAGGTGCTGGAGCTGGTGTTACACCTCCGATCCCCAGAGATGGGGGTGAGGGGCAGTCCCTGCCCCTCAGTGAGGAGAGGAGAGGGGTTGCTGTCCTGCAGGGCTGCACCATTGCTCCCTGGGGACAGTCCCCTCTGTCTGGGTGGGGGCAGGGGCTCAGCCCCGCTCTGTTCCTCTGTTTCAGATCAAAGTCCAGCAGGTGGCACTGGAAATGCAGCTGACCCCCTTCCTCATCCTCCTCCGCAAGACACTTGAGCAGCTGCAGGAGAAAGACACAGGCAACATCTTCAGCGAGCCGGTCCCTCTGTCTGAGGTAACAGAAATCTACGAAGTAAGAACCCTCTCCCCCAGATTTCTGCTTCACTCAAACTTGTCCCTTGCTCGTGCCAAGGGCTGCCTAGGGTGTGCTCTGGTCCAGAAGCTCCCTGAGCAGCTTGGTGCTGGCTCACACATCCTAGCACCCTTCACTCACCCGAGGGGGGTGTGCAGCAATGCTCCTCCTGGGTGAGCCAAATGCAGAACAGCCGAGCCGGTGCTGGCTGGGAGCACAGCACTTGGCTCTTCCTCTGTGTGTGTTACTGGTGACACCCTGGGGTCTGTGAGCAGTTGGGGATTCCCACTGGGAAAGGCAAAATGCCAGCCCTTGTCAGTTGGCGTGCTCTTACCTGTCCTCTTGTGAAGGCCTCTGCCAGGTGACTGACTCACACTCTCCAAACTGTCACTGCTGTGGGCAGGGGAGATGATTCCTGAAATTCATCAAGTTCTGGCCTGGGGACGTAGGGAAGGGCCATGCTGGCTCTGCACAGCGCTGGCAGTGGGTCAGCACAGAGGCATCTCAGCAGAACAGGGAGGAAGGCTGTGTCCCACCTGCAGCCAGTGCTGCCACCTGGACAGCTCTGTTTTTCCTGTCTGCACTCACCCTCACTCCCAGGGGCTGCGCTTACAGCTCCGTCCCCACGGAACACCATGTAGCATACTGGATCCCGGCTGCCTGCAGGCAGGAGGAGAGGACAGGGTGCTGCCATCTGTGCTGGACCTGCAAAAACGCTTCAGAGTGTGTATCCACAGGTTGAGACAGCACATGGGCTCCCTAATCCGGAGGCGTTACTGTTCCTCAAGCTGCAAAAGCAGATGGCATTCCCCGATGTGCATTTGGGCAGAGCACAGGAAGCGATACCTGATTCCTTTAACAACTGTTTTCTTGGAGCAGGTACTGCTAACTGTCTCCTGGGCCTTTAGCTCTGGCTCTCTCCTCATGCAGGTCCCAGACTACCTGGATCACATCAAGAAGCCAATGGATTTTCAGACAATGAAACAAAACCTGGAAGCCTATCGTTATCTGAATTTCGATGACTTTGAGGAGGATTTCAACCTGATCATCAACAACTGTTTGAAATACAATGCCAAAGACACAATCTTCTACCGGGCAGCCATCCGTCTGCGGGAGCAGGGAGGCGCCGTGCTCCGGCAGGCTCGCCGGCAGGCCGAGAAGATGGGCATTGACTTCGAGACAGGCATGCACTTCCCCCACTGCGTAACGGTGGAAGAGGCTCAGATCCAAGACATTGAGGATGGTGGGTACTTGTCCCCTGTCCCAGGGTACGAGGGCTACTTGGAGGTAAAGGCTGGGCAGAGCCAGGACACCCGAGAGTCTGTTTGAGCTGCCTCCCATGGGAAGTTCAGTTGGATGCTGGGCTGTGTGTCCCCACTTCCTGGAGAGGTGGGGACTTTGCTAGCCAGGTACCTCTTGGCTCTCTTAGGTTGGTTCTAGGCAATAGTTTGTCTGTGTCCTGCCAGTCCCTTGGTCCCTTGTCCTCCTGTTGGTCAGAGCAGGGGTATGCCCGGGATATGGCCTCTCTGGCCCATGTCAGGGTACAGTCACTCACCCTGGCCCCAGCACTAGTCGTGAGATGCTGAGGCTCTTGCTGTGCTGGCTGGATAGAAGGACAAACTCCCCCTGGTCAGAGCTGTGTATTCCCCCCTCTCTTCCCAGCTGTGGGCTTTGCTGGCTGCCACACTGCTCCAGATACCCCATACTCTGTGGTTGTAGTCCTGCTTGTCTCTGGGCATTGGGGAGCACTGCCAAGAACGTATTGTTAGAGAAGGGTCCTTTTAGGGTACCCATGTCCCTGCTTCAGCACAAGACAGGCTCAGACAGGGGAACTTCCCTGCTCTGTAATGCTTCAGGATCCTTTTGATTTCTGTTTTTTCCTGTTACAGTTCCCTTTTTTTTTTTCCTGTTGTGTCCTTTCTCCAGCCAATGAGAACCCTAGTATCCTCCATACTGCTGATCAGCCTGCTTTCCCCAATGGTCCCAACTAGCTGGTTTTCCCCTTCTCAGGTCTTTTAGGGTAACTTCCCTAAAGGGTTCACAGATGTTTGGTGGCATGTCAGCTACTTCCCTTCTGCAGGGAACCTGGATTGCCTCATGCCCTTTCATGTAGAGGAGCTCCAATGAGTTCCCGATTTCTTTCATCCATCTGCTCCTCTTTGTTCCCCCAGAAGATGTGCGGCTGCTGCTCTCGGAGAATCAGAAGCACCTGCCTTTGGAGGAGCAGCTGAAGATCCTGCTGGAGCGGCTGGATGAGGTCAACGCGGGCAAGCAGAGCATAGGACGGTCCCGCCGGGCCAAGATGATCAAGAAGGAGATCACAGTCCTCCGGCGGAAGCTCGCGCACCCGCGGGACCTGGGCCGGGACGGGCTGGAGCGGCACAGCTCCTCTGCCAGGGGAGTCATGCAGTCCCACAACCCCTGTGAGAAGGACCTGCAGACGGACAGTGCTGCAGAGGAGAGCAGTAGCCAGGAGACTGGCAAAGGTAATGCTCCTTCCAAAACACTGCCACTTCGGGGAGCGGTGGAGAGCCGCCTCTGGACTGGCTTGGCTGGGGAGCAGCTGCCCTGCCACGTGCATCCTGAGGCTGGAGGGCTGTGTGGGCAGCTCCCCCCACACACCTCGCTCTTCACTCCTCTGTGTGAGTGGGGCAGGTGGCCTCTTGCGGGATGGTCCCTTATCTCCCATTCCCATGCAGGGATTCCTCATTTCCTGTAATCTCTCCCAAAGAGGTGGGTACAGAGTATGATGTCTGTGCCTCCCTGGGCTCCCTCCCAGTGTGCCCCTCTGAGGATGGCACACACTGAGTAGTTTGTAGTGAGCCATGCCAGCCAAGCAGGGGGGATTGGCAGCTGAAGGAGACCACATTCAGTGTCTGGAACAGCTGCAGCCTAGTGTGTGTTTGCCCCTGGGGAGGGTTGGCAGATTACTGGTGTTCACAGCACAGTCAGTGCTCACCTGGTGAGCTCGTCTCCTTGTCAATCAAGGAACTGGATGTTGTCCCAGAGACTGAGAGTTCCAGCTGTGTGATGTGGGGCATGAGATGGATTTTTTTGTCCTGCAAAGCCCTGCCAGCTCAGCCATGCTGTGGGGTTCTCTAGGGGCATTATGGAGCAGGCTGCCTTCAGTGTCCCTTCCTGCCTGGGGGCACGGGAGGGAGTTG
Source organism: Lepidothrix coronata (assembly GCF_001604755.1). NCBI lineage: Eukaryota > Metazoa > Chordata > Aves > Passeriformes > Pipridae > Lepidothrix > Lepidothrix coronata. The sequence continues at coordinate 2,744,919 of NW_016690264.1, forward strand.
CAATGGTACTGACTGCCGAGCTCCAAATGCTCTCTTGGGTTGGGATTCAAACACAGGCCAGCTACCAGCTCCCTGGACAGAGATGCTGAGCTGGGGTCTGTGGGGACACAGCAAAAGCTCCAGGCAGAGCTGCCAGGTGTCACTGGGGGTTTGCCACCTCTGCATCCCAGTCCTGTCCACTAATCACCAGGAAAAGCAGGCTCTTCTGCAAGCAGGGACCTTTGTCTTTCAGGCCCTTCTTTGATATCCCTGTCTAGCTTTTACTGTCAGCAGACTGGAAAGTTTGACCCTGAAGTTGCAGATGTGGCAGCACTCGGGATGGAGGATCTTCCAAGATAATGTTCTCAAGAAATGAAGCTGTTTCTTGACACCACTGCCACGCAGTTCCTGCCAGCAGGGCTGCAGCTGACACATTCTCCCTCTTCCAGGTCTGGGTCCCAATTCTTCTTCCACCCCAGCACATGAAGTTGGCAGGAGGACCTCAGTGCTCTTCTCCAAGAAGAACCCTAAAACTGCAGGGCCCCCAAAACGTCCGGGACGCCCTCCAAAGAATCGAGACAGCCAGATCACTCCTGGGCATGGGAACAGCCCCATTGGGCCCCCCCAGCTCCCAATAATGGGGTCCTCCCAGCGGCAGAGGAAGCGAGGGCGGAGCCCACGGCCCAGCTCCAGCTCGGACAGTGACAGTGACAAGTCTGCGGAGGACACTCCCATGGGTGGGTGCAGCCGGGCGGCCGTGGCCCCACTGGCAGCACATGGCAGGGGCTGGCGCAGTGGTAACGCTCTTCTCATGGGGTGTTTTGCAGACTTGCCAGCCAACGGTTTCAGCAGCGGGAACCAGCCTGTGAAGAAAAGCTTCCTGGTGTACCGCAACGACTGCAATCTTCCCCGGAGCAGCTCCGACTCGGAATCCAGCAGCAGCAGCAGCAGCAGCGCTGCCTCAGACCGCACCAGGTACTGTCCCTGGCCCAGCTCTGGAGACACTGGTGCTGCTCGGGGTGTCAGTGGGCGGCTCTTGGCCTCGAGTTGCCAGACAAGGAGCCCATTTCATGGTCTCTGTCTC